>NC_081383.1:42620637-42961007 GCF_030684315.1 Stegostoma tigrinum
TGCACTCCAAGGTCTCTGTTCAATAATGCTTCCCAGGACTTTACCATTAAGCATATAAGTCAGGCCTGATTTGCGTTTCCAAAATGCAACACCTCATAGTAATCTAATGCCCTTGAGAAGGTGGTGATGAGCTGCCTTCTTAATTGCTGCAGTCCACAGGCTATAAGTTGACCCACAATGCCAGTAGGGAGGGATTTCCAGGATTGTGACCCAGCAACATTGAAGGAATAGCAATATATTTCTAAGTCCAGATGGTGAGTGGCTCAGAGGGGTTGTTGCAGATGGCGATGTACCCTTGTATCTGCTGCCCTTGTCCTTCTAGATGGAAGTTTTTGTGGGTTTCGGAGATGCTGTCTAAGAATCTTTGGTGAATTTCTGCAGTACGTCTTGCAGAGAGTACACACAGCTGCGACTGAGCATCAGTGGTGGAGGGAAGTGGATATATGTGGATGTGGTACCAAGCAAGGGGGCTGCTTTGTCCTGAATGGTGTCAAGTTGCTCAAGTGTTGTTGGAGTTGCACTCACCCAGGCAAGTGGGAGTATTTCATCACACAGTGGCATCAAGGAGCCCTTGCAAAACTACAGTCAGTGAGAACTAGTTGCAAATAGTTCTCCTCAGATACTGATGCAGTCTAAACTGAAGTGCAGCAGGACCTAGACAACATCCAGGCATGTGCTGATTAGTGAGAAATAGCATTAACCATACACAAATTCTGGGGGATGATTGCTTCACCTCAGAGAGAGACTCCAAACATTTTTTGTCCTTGACATTTGACTGACATCCCACAATACACTGGGGTTTACCATTTTCTGAAGAAGGGTCTAGGCCCGAAACATCAGCTTTTGTGCTCCTCTGATGCTGCTTGGCCTGCTGAGTTCATCCAGCTCCACACTTCGTTAACCAGAAACTAGACTTCTCCAGCCATATCAGTGCTGCGGGCCTAAGAGTTCTGAACAACGCAAAGATCCTGATGCCCTGATGTGCATCAGAAAGACACGGGCAGGAGATATATGGGAAAATCACACCCCCCCCCCTCCCCCCCCACCCCCGACAAGTTCCTCTCCAGTTATTCACCATCCTGACTTGGAAGTATATCACCATTCCTTCACTCTTGCTGCGTCAAAATCCTGGATTCCTTCCCTAATAATGGCATTGTGGGTCAAGCCACAGCAGGTGGGCTGCAGTGCTACAAGGAGGCAGCTCAGCACCATCTTCCTGAGGGCAACTAGAGACAGGTAAGAAATGCAGGCCCAGCTCATGACACCCACATCCCAAAAATATATAATTTTTTAAAAATCTTGCCAGTGAGATGCCCCACCCAAGTTTCCTCAAATGACGGGGAGGGATTTGGGGGTGGTGCCTTACAGGGCACTCAGTGCCTGGTTGAGGCACTCAACATCAGGAAAGGGAGAGGTCTCTGAGGGGTAAACACACACTTTGCTGATGTGAATCTACTGTTCACAATATAGATTCCTGATTTGGACTATAGGTGATGTTTCCAAATTTGCTGATGATACAAAGCCAAGCAGGAAGGTGTGTTGTGAGGAAGATGTAAAACATTTTCAGGAGGATACACACAGGCTTAGTGATTAGGCAACAACATGCATTGAATTGTTCAATCATCCACGATAGTATTAAATGGCCCACTCCTGTTTTTCACATTCTGATGCTCCTCTCCCTGGAGGCATCTCTGTCCTTCTAAATAAACATAGAATTGGATATTTATAAATCAGAAAAGCAGAAGGACAGTGCTACAATTAGGTTACCGAGAGTATTGACCCATCCAGAGAGTCAGTGGGAGACCTTTGGGCCAATCAGGCATTTAACTGGACAGCTGGGTCCTTCCCCAGGGGGCTACAAGGTCTGGGCCCCGAGAGCTGCTGGACCATCACCATTGAATGGCCTTGGAGGGAGGTTAGATGCTGCCAAAATGAAATTCAGCAGCAGTCCAGTACGTTTGCAGGATGGTAAATGACAGATGAGTGATGGTGGTGGGGTCGAGGAGATGGGCTGATGAGTTTTGGCAGAAAAAACAGGTTAGGGGGGTTGTATGGTGGGGAGGGCAGTGTGGAGCTGTATGTTCACCTTTCGGTGACCTCTCCCTTTCCTGATGGTGAGTGCCTCAACCAGGCACTGAGTGCCGTGTATAAGGGACCACCCCCAAATCCCTCACTCTCGTTTCAGGAAACCTGGATGGGGCATCTCACTGGCAAGATTTTTAAAAAGTTATTCATTTGTGGGATGTGGATGTCATGAGCTGGGCCTGCATTTCTTACCTGTCCCTAGTTGCCCTCAGGAAGATGGTGCTGAGCTGCCTCCTTGTAGCACTGCAGTCCACCTGCTATGGGTTGACCCACAATGTCATTATTAGGAAAGGAATCCAGGATTTTGACCCAGCAAGAGTGAAGGAATAGTGATATATTTCCAAGTCAGGATGGTGAATAACTGGAGAGGAAGTTGCAGGGGGTGATGTTCCCATATATCTCTTGTCCTTGTCCTTTAAGATAGAAGTGATCATGGGTTTGGAAGGTGCCGTCTGTGAATCTTTGGTGAATTTCTGCAGGGCATCTTATAGATAGTACACACTGCTGTTACTGAGTATCAGTGGTGGGGGGAGTGGATACTTGTGGATGTGGTGCCAATCAAGCGGGCTGCTTTGTCCTGGATGGTGTCAAGCTTCTTGGATGTTGTTGGGGCTGCACTCATCCAGGCAGGTGGGGAGCATTCCGTCACACTCCTGACTTGTGCCTTGTAGATCGTGGACAGGCTTTGGGGAGTCAGGAGGTGAGTTACTTGCTGCAGTAGTCCCAGCTTCTGGCCTGCTCTTGTAGCCACTGTGTTAATATAGTGAGTCCAGTTGAGTTTCTGGTCAATGGTAACCCCCAGGATGTTGTTAGTGGGGGATTCAGTGATGGTAACACCATTGAATATCAAGAGGCGGTGGTAAGGTTGTCTGTTATTGGTGGTGATCATAGCCTGGCATTTGTGTGATGCAAATGTTCCTTGCCACTTGTCAGCCCAAGCCTGGATATTGTCCAGATCTTGTTGCATTTGAGTATCTTCAGAATCCGAGGAGTCACAAATGGTGCTGAACACTGTGCAATCATTAGGGAACATCCCCACTTCTGACCTTACGATGGATGGAAGGTCATTGATGAAGCTGCTGAAGGTGGTTGGGCCAAGGACACTATCCTGAGGAATTCCTGCAGAGATGCCCTGGAGCTGAGATGACTGACCTCCAGCAACCACGGCCATCTTCCCAGTGCCAGCTATGACACCAACCAGCAGAGAGCTTGCCCCCTGACATCCACCGATTCCACTTTTGCTCGGGCTCATTGACACCAGACTCTGTTGAATGTATCCTTGATGTCAAGGACCGTCACTGTCCCCTCACCTCTGGGATTCAGCTCTTATATCCATGTTTGAACCAAGGCTGTAATAGGGTTAGGAGCTGAGTGGCCCTGGTGGAACCCAAACTGGGTGTCACTGAGCGGGTTATTGCTGAGAATACGCGGCTTTATAGCACTGTTACTGACACCTTCCATCACTTTACTGATGAGATCCCACCAGCCCCTCATGTTAATGCCAGCAGTGGCAGGATGAAGCCCCTCATTGCTGGTAGGTCTCAGTTGGAAGGTAAACCTCTCATGGAGACAAGACGGATGGTTAGAAAATCTTACACAACCAGCTGTTTCCATGGAGCCCCAGAGCAAGGACTCAACATCAGGGCTTAGGCTTTGGTGTAGTGTGGGAGGTGGGGTTGTGGGGTGGGGGTGCGGGGTGGGTCGCAGCCATGTTTTTTTGATTCACTCGTGGGACATAGACATCACTGGCTGGGCTAGCATTTATTGCCCATCCCTAGTTGCCCCTTGATAAGGTGGTGGTGAGCTGCCTTCTTGAGCTGCTGTGGGTTGACCCATAATGCCCTTAGGGAGGGAATTCCCAGACTTTGACACAGCGACAGTGAAGGAAAGGCGATATATTTGGAGTCAGGATGGTGAGTGGCTTGGAGCGGGGGGCTTGAAGGTGGTGGTCTTCCCATGTATCTGCTGCCCTTGTCCTTCTGGTCGTGGGTCAGGAAGGTGCCATCTGAGGATCTTTGGTGAATTTCTGGAGCATTTCTATAGGCGCGATAATATCTGCGAACTGGGGCAGGGGTCATGTGATCAGATGATCATATGGCCAAAGCAGCAGGAATGTTTCCAACCCGGGTTGGGAGCTACTTCTGCTGATCCTCTCTGATCAATTATTAAAGATTTCACCATTCCATTAATTGGCTTAAAGGTTGGCGAGTGGGAGGAGAGGTTATACGCGGTATTTTGGTGATTCATGTTGTGTTATCTCGAACTGGCTCAGGACATGCTTGGAATGTACTTAATGAGTGGTTCCAATTAGCTAATGGTTTTAAGAGCTATGATAACTTTTACACTTTACAACCAAGTTCCATGTAAATCAAGGTCTCCTGAAAACCTTACCTATGAAATAATGCGCTGTTGGAAACTGTATCTTGAAATGAAAACAAGGTGCGGCCCAGCACTTCCTGTGAGCGTTAAGCAGGGTTGGTATTGGTAGTTTTTGCAACCTCAGAAAGACTGTGAGAAGCACAGAATTATCCCTGAGGTGCAGTCACTGTCACAATGTAGGAAGCAGTCAGCCTGTGCACAGTAAGCTCCCACCATCCCGCCTCACAGACTTAGGTGATATGAAACTGGACCGACTACATCAATACCTTCCCTCACAATATGGTGGCCAAGGATGTGACTCCCAAAAAGGGTCTCAAGAAAGCAGCAACTGAGAAGCACATCAGTGGTGTGAAGAAATACAAGTTGAGGGTAGCAGGGTGGCTCTGTGGTTAGCACTGCTGCCTCACAACATCAGGGACCTGGGTTCAATTCCACACTTGGGCGACTCTCTGTGTGGAGTTTGCACATTCTCCCCGTGTCTGTGTGGGTGTCCTCTGGGTGCTCCGGTTTCCTCTCACAGCCCAAGGTGTGCAGTTTAGGTGGATTGACCATGGGAAATGCAGGTTTACAGGGATGGGGTGGGTCTGGATGGAATGCTGTTTGGAGGGTCGGCGAGACTTGATGGGTCGAATGGTCTCCTTCCACACTGTATGACCTGGGAGGAGAGCTGTGGCCCCCATATCCAAACGGTGCTAAAACAGCCCCTCCATCTGCCCCTCCATCAGCTTGTTTCGTCAATGACATCTCAGAGTGCACTTGCCTGAGAGACTGCCTCTCTTGACCGGGAGATCCAGACTGCAGTTTGCAGCTGTTGCCTGGGGAGCTGGCTAAACACACCATCTCTGAGAGTTCCAAGCACCAAAGGAAGCCTCTTACAACAACCATAAGGAGAGGCAACAAGAAGAATAAACAGAGCGGCTACAAGAGCAGGCCAGAAGCTGGGAGTACTCCAGTGAGTAACTCACTTCCTGACTCCCCAAAGCCTGTCCAGCCTCTACAAGGTCCAATTCAGGTGTGTGATGGAATACTCTCCATTTGCCCTGGATAGGTGCAGTTCCAACAACATTCAAGAATCTTGACACCATCCAGGGCAAAGTGGGCAGCTTGACTGGCACCACAGTCACGAGCATCCATTCCCTCCACCACCTGAGTAATTGCAGTGTGCACTATCTACAAGGTGCACTGCAGAAATTTACCAAAGATCCTCAGGCAGCATCTTCCAAAGCAATGACCACTTCCATCTGGAAGAACAAGGGCAGCAGATATTTGGGGACACCACCACCTCCAAGTTCCCCTTCCTCACCATCCTGGCTTGAAAGTCCCTATACACCTGCATTCCCCATGCAGGTGGCCTCAAGGCCCTCCGCTTCTTCCTGTCCCACAGGCCTGACCAGTCCCCCCCAACCGATACCCTCATCCACCTTGCCAAACTCGTCCTCACCCTCAGCAACTTCTCTTTCGATTCCTCCCACTTCCTACAGACAAATGGGGTGGCCATGGGTACCCACATGGGCCCAAGCTATGCCTGCCTCTTTGTAGGTTACGTGGAAAAATCCCTCTTTCGCACCTACAATGGCCCTAAACCCCACCTCTTCCTCCGTTGCATTGATGACTGTATCAGCGCCGCCTCATGCTCACACAAGGAGCTCAAACAGTTCATTCATTTCACCAACGCCTTCCACCCCAACCTCAAGTTCACCTGGGCCATCTCCAACACATCCCTTACCTTCCTGGACCTCTCTGTCTCCATCTCAGGCAACCACCTACAAATCCATGTCCATTTCAAGCCCACCAACTCCCACAGCTACCTAGGATACACCTCCTCCCACCCACCTTCCAGCAAAAATTCCATCCCCTATTCTCAATCCCTTCGCCTCTGCCGCATCTGCTCCCAGGATGAGGCATTTCACTCCCGCATATCCCAGATGTCCTCGTTCTTCAAGGGCCACAACTTCCCCTCCCGGCAGTGGTCAAGAAGCCCTCGACCATGTCTCCCCCATATTTCCCGCACCTCATCCTTTACACCCCGTCTCCGCCATAACCGCCAAAAGAGAATCCCCCTCGTTGTCACGCACCACCCCACCAACCTCCGCATACAACGCATCATCCTCCGACACTTCCGCCATCTACAATCCGACCCCACCACCCAGGGGAAGTGGGAAAAATGTCCCACCCCACCCTTGTCTGCCTTCCGGAGAGACCACTCTCTCCGCGACTCCCTTGTCCGCTCCACACTCCCCTCTAGCCCCACCACACCCGCAATTTCCCCTGCAACCGCAGGAAGTGCTACACTTGCCTCCACACCTCCTCCCTCACCCCCATCCTAGGCCCCAAGATGACTTTCCACATCAAGCAGATGTTCATCTGCACATCTGCCAATGTGGTATACTGCATCCGCTGTACCCGGTGTGGCTTCCTCTACATTAGGGAAACCAAGCGGAGGCTTGGGGACCGCTTTACAGAACACCTACGCTCGGTTTGCAGTAAACAACTGCACCTCCCAGTCACAAACCATTTTAACTCCCCCTCCCATTCCTTAGACAACATGTCCATCCTGGGCCCCTGCAGTGCCATAATGATGCCACCTGAAGGTTGCAGGAACAGCAACTCATATTCCGCTTGGGAACCCTGCAGCCCAATGGTATCAATGTGGATTTCACCAGCTTCAAAATCTCCCCTCCCCCCACTGCATCTCACAACCAACCCAGCTCGTCCCCCCCTCCCTAACCTGTTCTTTCTCCCACCTCTCCCCTCCTCCCACCTCAAGCCGCACCTCCATTTCCTACCTTCTAACCTCATCCTCCGTCTTGACCTGTCCGTCCTCCCCGGACTGACCTATCCCCTCCCCACCTCCCCACTCATACACTCCTCTCCACCTATCTTCTCCTCTATCCATCTTCAGACTGGCCCCCCTCCCTATTTATTTCAGAACCCTCTCCCCATCCCCCTTTTCTGATGAAGGGTCTAGGCCCAAAACGTCAGCTTTTGTGCTCGTAAGATGCTGCTTGGCCTGCTGTGTTCATCCAGCCCCACACTTTGTTATTTTGGAAGTATATTGCTGTTCCTTCACTGTCACTGTGTCAAAATTCTGAAATTTCCTCCCTATAAGGGCATTATGGGTCAACCCATAGCACATGGAGGGCAGTTCAAGAAGGCATCTCACCACCACTTTCTCAAGGGCAACTAGGGACGGGCAATAAATGTTGGCCCAAACAGTGATCCCTGAATCTCTAGAATGAATGTAAAAATATAAATTTTAACTCTTCGGCCCCATTTGTAAGTTACAGAACCTCTAATCTGAGTGGAATTCGACATGAAGCAATGCTCAATTGTTAAGATACCACCAATAAGCATCTTTTCCTGGAATACCTCAGCAATATAGAAACCAGAGCCTCCTCAAGTCTATTTCTGTGCTGCAGTGGTAATTGTCCTATCTCAGAGCCTGGGTTCAAGTCTCACCTGGTCCAGAGGCATGGTCATAGCATCTCAGAGGTGTCTGAAAATAGCAGTGTGCTGTATGAGCTGCTCTGCATGATGAACAGTTACTAGCACTATCCTCTTTTGGTCTAGTGTTATTGAGGAAAGCCACTTACTGGTCCTAAATAAATTAATTTTATATATGTAGCACAATGCCTGTGAACAACCAGTTATAGTTTGCGATGCTGTAATATTCATTGCTACAGAGGCTATGAAGAGGACTCAATGCTCAGCCTCACTCCTTTGCTTTGTCTTGCCCACAAGTCAACCTGACATTATTGGCAGCCGGGGGACTTATGGCATTATTCAGAGTTAACACACTCACACCCGTATGCAAGGGGCTTTTTTGGTGTTACACCAGGCACGGCTGACCATCACCATATGGACTAAAGCCAGATCTGTAAGGCTATTTCCTAGGCCTCAGGCCTTCAGGTGATTTGCTATTCAAGAGATTCATATCAGGCAGATTGTTAGTCACCTCCATCTGAGGACTTCAGAATCTGAGGTATAGAGGTTACTGAAGAGCCTTTTATTACTCATGTTTTATGTACAATAACTGCAAGCTTCCACAGTGATAGAGACAGTGACTCAGTTGAGATAGGAAGCAGGCCAGAAATCTGTGAGCCTTGAGTATGTCGCCTGGCCCCAAACCGTTCCAATGACTCACTTCCTGGGGTTACATTTCTGCTGTTTTTGAGTTTTTTCAGTCTCTGCAAACTCAAAGGATCAATATTGCGGGGCTGCCTGTTTAATGCAGGGTGACAGCGCTCTGAAAATTGGCAGGTGATGGAACGGGTTTGGAGGGATATGGACCAGGGGAGGTGAGACTAGTTTAGTTTGGGATTTATATTTGGCATAAACTAGTCGGGCCGCAGGGACTCTTTCCAAGGAGCATACAGGCCTGTTGTCCAGGGCTGTTGTGGAACAATGGTAATGTCCCTACACTTGAGCCGCGAGGCCTAGGTTCAAGTCCCACCTGCTCTATAACATCCCTAAGCGCGTTGATTCAGGAAATATCTATGGCCCTGTTGTTGTTCCTGATCTGTTTGCTTTGTTTGGGAGTTTTGCCCCCAGCAATCCCTTTTTCAGCTAGGAGCCTAGGAGCTAAGGTTAGCACGATGGCTCAGTGGTTAGCATTGATGCCTCACAGTGCCAGGGGCCTGGGTTTGATTCCACCCTTGGGTCACTGTCTGTGTGGAGTTTGCATATTCTTCCCGTGTCTGCGTGGGTTTCCTCCGGGTGTTCCGTTTTCCTCCTACAGTCCAAAGATATGCAAGTCAGGTCGATTGGCCATGGGAGATTGCCCAGAGTGCTCAGGGATGTGCAGTCTCAGTGGATTAGCCACAGGAAATGCAGGGTTACGGGCAACAGGTTATAGGGATAGGGTCGGGAGATAGGGGTGTGCATCTGGTTTGGATGCTCTTCAGAGGGTTGAAGTGGACCCAATGGGCTGAATGGTCATTTCCACGCGGTAGGGATCTATGATTCTTATCAGGGACTGTCACTGTGTCAGACTGGATACTACTGTCTTGTTTGGCCCACCCAAAGAGTGCATTGTGTTATTTCCATCCAATAGCACAAGAAGGTTAGTCAAACCAATGGTTACAATGACCTTCACAAGTTGCTCAATTGAAGCAGCAGAGATACATTTTTCTGTCAGGTTTACTGTCGCCTTGCTTGCCTGGATTTCCTGGTTGTCTCACGCAGTGAATTAACCCCTTCAGTGAAGCCCTTACACCCGGTTTGCAGCAGCCAGGCCTGAATAACGCAGCTCGGGCCTACAGCTGACAAATGTGTGTTCCCGATACCGTGACTCTAACTGACCACCTTCGGCACAAATGCAAATTTCCTGTCAGCCCGAACACCCACCAATCCACAAAATTACAGCCTTCCTGAAGGTGAGGCACTGGAGGAGAGCCCAGTCAATGATAAGTCTCTGAGGTGTGTGCATGGTCAGTGCGTGTGTCTATGGGCAGAATTTAATGCTGTCTCCATGGATGAATTTGGTGGTGGTGGTAAGTGGGCAGTGGGAACCCGCCACCTTTCACCCTGCCCTTGATTAAGCTGATGATGAGAAGGCAGTAGCTATCTTTTCCATCCCATTGCCAGCTGCAGCCCTCAGTAACCAACAGGAGACTCAGTGTAGCTCGGCTGGTGTTAACCCAGCAACAGGCAGGGGCTGACCCAGACCAGACACAAGTTCAAAGAGCAAACACTGTTGTGATTATCTGGGCGTTTCTGGGCTGGGAGGAAGGAATCCTGCACTCAGTTCTTGATCAAGGAACGTAGCAACAAGAAAGTCAGTGACTGAGACAATCTCTGGCATTGGTCTATGATGGGCAACAGACTCCTGCATTAAATAACCCATTGTGTGTGTGTGTGTGTGTGTGTGTGTGTGTGTGTGTGTGAGACTGTGTATGTGTGAGAGCATTATAGTGTTTTGGGGTGAGAGGGGGTGTTGTGCTGGAGAGTAGTGTGTCTGAATGCATGGGAATGTGTGTATATATGCATGTGTGAGTCTGTCTTTGCATGGGTTGTGTGTCTGTTGGTGTGACTCTGTGTGTGTGTGTGTGTGTGTGTGTGTGTGTGTGTGTGTGGGGCGGGGGGTAGTGGCAGAGTGTGGTAGAGGGAGATAGAGGTAGGGGGGACGGATTGTGTCCGTAAATATTTGCATAAATGTGTGCGTGACTCCGTGACAGTGTGTGTGTATATGTGTGTGTTTTGGGGGAGCATTTGCCCCCTGTTCCTGTGTGTTTCATGAGGAGTTGCCCCCGTGGCTAGGTGGATTGGCGATGGTAAATGTGGTGTTATAGGGTGGGGCAGCAGGTCAGTTCAGACCTAGGCCTAATGACCTCTCTCTGCATTGTAGGATTTGATGAGTGTGTGGAGGATCAGCAATGCTAGGGTCACATGCCCCCTATGGAGCCGGTAATCTCAGGGTTGGCCCTGATTTTGTGTGTAACATGGAATCTGCTCTCCCCACACAAGCTTTGCAGACTGCCCTGGAATTAAAGAGTGAACCTGGTGAGCAGAAAGCAGGGAATCTCCCATGAACACCTGCTGATCACATGGTACCCTTCTCCATGGCGGCCTTCATCATTCCTGCTTGGATGTGGTGGATCCCGAGAGGAAGAATTGAGATGAAATCATACAGGAAAAGTCTGGTGGATCTGGTGCATATTAGGGTTCCTCAAAAACCCAGGCGGCACGGTGGCTCAGTGGTTAGCACTGCAGCCTCACAGCGCCAGGGACCCGAGTTCGACTCCAGCCTCGGGCAACTGTCTGTGCAGAATTTGCACCTTCTCCCCGTGTCTGCGTGGGTTTCCTCCGAGTGCTCCGGTTTCCTCCCACAGTCCGAAGATGTGCAGGTTAATTGGATCGATCATGCTAAATTGCCTGTTGTGTTCAGGGGTGTGTAGGTTAGGTGGGTTATTGGGGATAGGTCTGGGTGGGATGCTTTGAGGGTCAGTGTGGACTTGTTGGGCTGAAGGGCCTGTTTCCACACCATAGGGAATTTATGGGGAAAAAAAAAATAGAAGCTGGTGAATCCCTGCAGTGGATCGCCATGGTGTCACTCCATGTCAATGCAGAGAACAATCTCAGAGCAGAGTCAGAAAGCTGGGTGTAAATTGGGAATGAATAGCAGGAAAGGATGTACACTCCTCTCTGATGAAGGGTCTAGGCCCGAAACGTCAGCTTTTGTGCTCCTGAGATGCTGCTTGGCCTGCTGTGTTCATCCAGCCTCACATTTTATTATCTTGCACTTCTATAGCACCTTTTGCATCTCGGAGCGTACCTTGCAGCCAAAGTCCTTCTGCACTGTAGTCCCTACATGGTGGTAGATCTGCGCATAGCAAGATTCCAGGCGCAGCAACTTTATGATGATCAGATCACCAGTTTGAGAGATGTGGATTAAGTGATGGGTATTGTCCAGGAGGAGCCCAGAGGGTACTCCCTCCCAACCCCCTCCCCACTTCAAAACTTTGCCATAACATTGTTTACATCCAACTGGGAGAGCAGACAGGGCTTCGTCAGTTTGACATTTCTTCGAAACTGTCCTGGAATGTTATCCAGGAGCTAGTGATCGCTGTGTGAACAGGCATTACTTTGAAGTTGTTTGCTAGAAGCCTTGCCAACATTAGAATGTTGCGTGCGGGTGAGGATGAGAGAGGCTGCGTTCCGTGTCAGAGACAATAGCATTCTCTTGCTGCACCTGCCAGCATCCTGTCTCTCATTCCAGTTCCACCAGTTCCTCCAGCTTTAGGATTTTTGCTAAAACATCAGACAACAGCAAAAAAAAAGCAGCAGCTGACCGGGAAAAGGGAGAAGCATTTTTTTCAATACTGAGGGTGGGAGGGACAGTCTCAGCGTGGCACCTCTACAATCCCTCCGGACGAACATACCACCCAGTGTTTAGGACCCTCTCCTTTATGAGAGTGATCTCCCACCACAGGGACCAGAGCTGCTCATTGATGGTGCAACGATCGCAGACTGCACAAGCCAACAAAGAAAGACTTGCATTTACAAAGCACCTTTTTCCACCTCCACATTTTCCAAAGTGCTTTACTGTCAAGTCAATTTGAATTGTAGTCACTGTCAAAATGGAGAGATAAGGTGATCAACCTCTACACAGTTTGGCAACTTATGATAACAGACCGATAAGGGAACATGAAGATTAAGTACCGGCAGAAAGATATTCCCCATTTGCCTTAAATACTGTTCGTGGAACCATTTGTATTCATCTGAGGGAGCTGAGAGGCAGCACCTCAGGCAGTGAAACAACCCCAGGAATAGTCCCCCGACAGTGCAGCACTCCCTCAGCACTGACCCGCCGACAGTGCCCACTCCCTCAGCACTGACCCTCCGACAGTGCAGCTCTCCCTCAGCACTGACCCTCCGACAGTGCCCACTCCCTCAGTACTGACCCTCCGACAGTGCGGCACTCCCTCAGCACTGACCCTCTGACTGTGTGGTGCTCCCTCAGCACTGACCCTCCGATAGTACGGCTCTCCCCCAGCACTGACTCTCCGACAGTGCCTGCACCCACAGCACTGACCCTCTGACTGTGTGGTGCTCCCTCAGCACTGACCCTCCGATAGTACGGCTCTCCCTCAGCACTGACCCTCCAACAGTGCAGCACTCCCTCAGAACTGACCCTCCGACAGTGCGGCTCTCCCTAAACACTGACCCTCCGACAGTGCGGCTCTCCCTCAGCACTGACACTCCGACAGTGCGGCTCTCCCTCAGCACTGACCCACCGACAGTGCAGCTCTCCCTAAGCACTGACCCTCCGACAGTGTGGCCCTCCATCACTACTGACCCTCCGACAGTGCGGCACTCCCTCAGCACTGACCCTCTGACTGTGTGGTGCTCCCTCAGCACTGACGCTCCGATAGTACGGCTCTCCCTCAGTACTGACCCTCCGACAGTGACCGCACCCTCAGCACTGACCCTCTGACTGTGTGGTGCTCCCTCAGCACTGACCCTCTGACTGTGTGGTGCTCCCTCAGCACAGACCCTCCGACAGTGACCGCACCCTCAGCACTGACCCTCTGACTGTGTGGTGCTCCCTCAGCACTGACCCTCTGACTGTGTGGTGCTCCCTCAGCACTGACCCTCCGATAGTACGGCTCTCCCTCAACACTGACCCTCCGACAGTGCCTGCACCCACAGCACTGACCCTCTGACTGTGTGGTGCTCCCTCAGCACTGACCCTCCGACAGTGACCGCACCCTCAGCACTGACCCTCCGACAGTATGGCTCTCCCTCAGCACTGACCCTCCGACAGTGCCCGCTTCCTCAGTACTGACCCTCCGACAGTGTCCGTTCCCTCAGTACTGACGCTCCAACAGTGCCCGCTCCTTCAGCACTGAACCCTGACAGTGCAGCAATCCATCAGCACTGACCCTCCGACAGTGCCCGCTTCCTCAGTACTGACCCTCCGACAGTGTCCGTTCCCTCAGTACTGACGCTCCAACAGTGCCCGCTCCTTCAGCACTGAACCCTGACAGTGCAGCAATCCATCAGCACTGACCCTCCGACAGTGCCCACTCCCTCAGCACTGACCCGCCGACAGTGCGGCGCTCCCTCAGCACTGACCCTCCGACAGTGCGGCACTCCCTCAGCACTGACCCTCCGACAGTGCGGCGCTCCCTCAGCACTGATCCTCTGACTGTGTGGTGCTCCCTCAGCACTGACCCTCCGACAGTGCGGCGCTCCCTCAGCACTGACCCTCCGACAGTGCGGCGCTCCCTCAGCACTGACCCTCCGACAGTGCGGCGCTCCCTCAGCACTGACCCTCCGACAGTGCGGCACTCCCTCAGCACTGACCCTCCGACAGTGCGGCGCTCCCTCAGCACTGATCCTCTGACTGTGTGGTGCTCCCTCAGCACTGACCCTCCGACAGTGCAGCTCTCCCTAAGCACTGACCCTCCGACAGTGTGGCCCTCCATCACTACTGACCCTCCGACAGTGCGGCACTCCCTCAGCACTGACCCTCTGACTGTGTGGTGCTCCCTCAGCACTGACCCTCTGATAGTACGGCTCTCCCTCAGCACTGACCCTCCGACAGTGCCTGCACCCACAGCACTCACCCTCTGACTGTGTGGTGCTCCCTCAGCACTGACCCTCTGACAGTGCGGCCCTCCCTCAGTACTGACCCTCCGACAGTGACCGCACCCTCAGCACTGACCCTCTGACTGTGTGGTGCTCCCTCAGCACTGACCCTCCGACAGTATGGCTCTCCCTCAGCACTGACCCTCCGACAGTGCAGCGCTCCCTCAGCACTGACCCTCCGACAGTGTCTGTTCCCTCAGTACTGACCCTCCGACAGTGCCCGCTCCTTCGCACTGAACCCTGACAGTGCAGCAATCCATCAGCACTGACCCTCCGACAGTGCCCACTCCCTCAGCACTGACCCGCCGACAGAGCCCACTCCCTCAGCACTGACCCGCCGACAGTGCGGTTCTCCCTCGGCACTGACCCTCTGACAGTGCGGCCCTCCCACAGTACTGACCTGCCGACAGTGACCGCACCCTCAGCACTGACCCTCTGACTGTGTGGTGCTCCCTCAGCACTGACCCTCCGACAGTGCAGCGCTCTCTCAGCACTGACCCGCCGACAGTGCGGTTCTCCCTCAGCACTGACCCGCCGACAGTGCGGTTCTCCCTCGGCACTGACCCTCCGACAGTGCCCGCTTCCTCAGTACTGACCCTCCGACAGTGTCCGTTCCCTCAGTACTGACGCTCCAACAGTGCCCGCTCCTTCAGCACTGAACCCTGACAGTGCAGCAATCCATCAGCACTGACCCTCCGACAGTGCCCGCTTCCTCAGTACTGACCCTCCGACAGTGTCCGTTCCCTCAGTACTGACGCTCCAACAGTGCCCGCTCCTTCAGCACTGAACCCTGACAGTGCAGCAATCCATCAGCACTGACCCTCCGACAGTGCCCACTCCCTCAGCACTGACCCGCCGACAGTGCGGCGCTCCCTCAGCACTGACCCTCCGACAGTGCGGCGCTCCCTCAGCACTGACCCTCCGACAGTGCGGCACTCCCTCAGCACTGACCCTCCGACAGTGCGGCGCTCCCTCAGCACTGATCCTCTGACTGTGTGGTGCTCCCTCAGCACTGACCCTCCGACAGTGCGGCTCTCCCTAAGCACTGACCCTCCGACAGTGTGGCCCTCCATCACTACTGACCCTCCGACAGTGCGGCACTCCCTCAGCACTGACCCTCTGACTGTGTGGTGCTCCCTCAGCACTGACCCTCTGATAGTACGGCTCTCCCTCAGCACTGACCCTCCGACAGTGCCTGCACCCACAGCACTCACCCTCTGACTGTGTGGTGCTCCCTCAGCACTGACCCTCTGACAGTGCGGCCCTCCCTCAGTACTGACCCTCCGACAGTGACCGCACCCTCAGCACTGACCCTCTGACTGTGTGGTGCTCCCTCAGCACTGACCCTCCGAAAGTATGGCTCTCCCTCAGCACTGACCCTCCGACAGTGCAGCGCTCCCTCAGCACTGACCCTCCGACAGTGTCTGTTCCCTCAGTACTGACCCTCCAACAGTGCCCGCTCCTTCGCACTGAACCCTGACAGTGCAGCAATCCATCAGCACTGACCCTCCGACAGTGCCCACTCCCTCAGCACTGACCCGCCGACAGAGCCCACTCCCTCAGCACTGACCCGCCGACAGTGCGGTTCTCCCTCGGCACTGACCCTCTACCAGTGCTGCTCTCGCTCAGCACTGACCCTCTGACAGTACGGCTCTCCCTCAGCACTGGCCCACCGACAGTGCGGCTCTCCCTCAGCACTGACCCTCTGACAGTACGGCTCTCCCTCAGCACTGGCCCACCGACAGTGCGGCTCTCCCTCAGCACTGACCCTCTGACAGTGCGGCTCTCCCTCAGCACTGACGCACCCACAGTGCAGCTCTTTCTCAGCACTGACCCTCCGACAGTGCGGCCCTCCCTCAGTACTGACATACCGACAGTGACCGCACCCTCAGCACTGACCCTCTGACTGTGTGGTGCTCCCTCAGCACTGACCCTCCGACAGTGCAGCGCTCCCTCAGCACTGACCCGCCGACAGGGCGGTTCTCCCTCGGCACTGACCCTCCGACAGTGCGGCTCTCCCTCAGCACTGACCCTCCGACAGTGCGGCACTCCCTCAGCACTGACCCTCTGACTGTGTGGTGCTCCCTCAGCACTGACCCTCCAATAGTACGGCTCTCCCTCAGCACTGACCCTCCGACAGTGCCTGCACCCACAGCACTAACCCTCTGACTGTGTGGTGCTCCCTCAGCATTGACCCTCTGACAGTGCGGCTTCCCTCAGCACTGACCCACCAACAGTACGGCTCTCCCTCAGCACTGACCCTCCGACAGTGCGGCCCTCCCTCAGTACTGACCCTCCGACAGTGACCGCACCCTCAGCACTGACCCTCTGACTGTGTGGGGCTCCCTCAGCACTGACCCTCCGACAGTATGGCTCTCCCTCAGCACTGACCCTCCGACAGTGCAGCGCTCCCTCAGCACTGACCCTCTGACAGTACGGCTCTCCCTCAGCACTGGCCCACCGACAGTGCGGCTCTCCCTCAGCACTGACCCTCTGACAGTGCGGCTCTCCCTCAGCACTGACCCACCAACAGTGCGGCTCTCCCTCAGCACTGACCCTCCGACAGTGCGGCCCTCCCACAGTACTGACCTGCCGACAGTGACCGCACCCTCAGCACTGACCCTCTGACTGTGTGGTGCTCCCTCAGCACTGACCCTCCGACAGTGCAGCGCTCTCTCAGCACTGACCCGCCGACAGTGCGGTTCTCCCTCGGCACTGACCCTCCGACAGTGCGGCGCTCCCTCAGCACTGACCCGCCGACAGTGCGGTTCTCCCTCGGCACTGACCCTCCGACAGTGCGGCTCTTCCTCAGCACTGACCCTCTGACAGTGCGGCTCTTCCTCAGCACTGACCGTCCGACAGTGCGGTTCTCCCTCAGCACTGACCCGCCGACAGTGCGGTTCTCCCTCGGCACTGACCCTCCGACAGTGCGGCTCTTCCTCAGCACTGAACCTCTCATAGTGCAGCTCTCCCTCAGCACTGACCCTCCGACAGTGCGGCTCTCCCTCAGCACTGACCCTCTGACAGTGCGGCTTTCCCTCAGCACTGACCCACCAACAGTACAGCTCTTTCTCAGCACTGACCCTCTGACAGTACGGCTCTCCCTCAGCACTGGCCCACCGACAGTGCGGCTCTCCCTCAGCACTGACCCTCTGACAGTGCGGCTCTCCCTCAGCACTGACCCCCCAACAGTGCAGCTCTTTCTCAGCACTGACCCTCCGACAGTGCGGCCCTCCCTCAGTACTGACCCTCCGACAGTGACCGCACCCTCAGCACTGACCCTCTGACTGTGTGGTGCTCCCTCAGCACTGACCCTCCGACAGTGCAGCGCTCCCTCAGCACTGACCCGCCGACAGGGCGGTTCTCCCTCGGCACTGACCCTCCGACAGTGCGGCTCTCCCTCAGCACTGACCCTCCGACAGTGCGGCACTCCCTCAGCACTGACCCTCTAACTGTGTGTTGCTCCCTCAGCACTGACCCTCCGATAGTACGGCTCTCCCTCAGCACTGACCGTCCGACAGTGCCTGCACCCACAGCACTGACCCTCTGACTGTGTGGTGCTCCCTCAGCACTGACCCTCTGACAGTGCGGCTTCCCTCAGCACTGACCCACCAACAGTACGGCTCTCCCTCAGCACTGACCCTCCGACAGTGCGGCCCTCCCTCAGTACTGACCCTCCGACAGTGACCGCACCCTCAGCACTGACCCTCTGACTGTGTGGGGCTCCCTCAGCACTGACCCTCCGACAGTATGCCTCTCCCTCAGCACTGACCCTCCGACAGTGCAGCGCTCCCTCAGCACTGACCCTCTGACAGTACGGCTCTCCCTCAGCACTGGCCCACCGACAGTGCGGCTCTCCCTCAGCACTGACCCTCTGACAGTGCGGCTCTCCCTCAGCACTGACCCACCAACAGTGCGGCTCTCCTTCAGCACTGACCCTCCGACAGTGCGGCCCTCCCACAGTACTGACCTGCCGACAGTGACCGCACCCTCAGCACTGACCCTCTGACTGTGTGGTGCTCCCTCAGCATTGACCCTCCGACAGTGCAGCGCTCTCTCAGCACTGACCCGCCGACAGTGCGGTTCTCCCTCGGCACTGACCCTCCGACAGTGCGGCGCTCCCTCAGCACTGACCCGCCGACAGTGCGGTTCTCCCTCGGCACTGACCCTCCGACAGTGCGGCTCTTCCTCAGCACTGACCCTCTGACATTGCGGTTCTCCCTCGGCACTGACCCTCCGACAGTGCGGCTCTTCCTCAGCACTGACCCTCTGACAGTGCGGCTCTTCCTCAGCACTGACCCTCCGACAGTGCGGTTCTCCCTCAGCACTGACCCGCCAACAGTGCGGTACTCCCTCGGCACTGACCCTCCGACAGTGCGGCTCTTCCTCAGCACTGACCCTCTGATAGTGCAGCTCTCCCTCAGCACTGACCCTCCGACAGTGCGGTTCTCCCTCAGCACTGACCCTCTGACAGTGCGGCACTCCTTCAACACTGACCCTCCAACAGTGCAGCACTTGATCAGCACTGACCCTCCGACAGTGCTGCTCTCCCTCAGCACTGGCCCTCCGACAGTGCGGCACTCCCTCAGCACTGACCCTCCAACGGTGCAGCACTTGATCAGCACTGACCCTCCGACAGTGCAGCGCTCCCTCAGCACTGACCCTCCAGCAGTGCGGCACTCCCTCAGCACTGACCCTCCGACAGTGCGGCACTCCCTCAGCACTGACCCTCTGACTGTGTGGTGCTCCCTCAGCACTGACCCTCCAATAGTACGGCTCTCCCTCAGCACTGACCCTCCGACAGTGCCTGCACCCACAGCACTAACCCTCTGACTGTGTGGTGCTCCCTCAGCATTGACCCTCTGACAGTGCGGCTTCCCTCAGCACTGACCCACCAACAGTACGGCTCTCCCTCAGCACTGACCCTCCGACAGTGCGGCCCTCCCTCAGTACTGACCCTCCGACAGTGACCGCACCCTCAGCACTGACCCTCTGACTGTGTGGGGCTCCCTCAGCACTGACCCTCCGACAGTATGGCTCTCCCTCAGCACTGACCCTCTGACAGTGCAGCGCTCCCTCAGCACTGACCCTCTGACAGTACGGCTCTCCCTCAGCACTGGCCC
The DNA here is from genome assembly GCF_030684315.1 of Stegostoma tigrinum. Classification (NCBI taxonomy): domain Eukaryota; kingdom Metazoa; phylum Chordata; class Chondrichthyes; order Orectolobiformes; family Stegostomatidae; genus Stegostoma; species Stegostoma tigrinum. The sequence goes on from NC_081383.1 coordinate 42,640,317, forward strand.
ACCGACAGTGCGGCTCTCCCTCAGCACTGACCCTCTGACAGTGCGGCTCTCCCTCAGCACTGACCCACCAACAGTGCGGCTCTCCCTCAGCACTGACCCTCCGACAGTGCGGCCCTCCCACAGTACTGACCTGCCGACAGTGACCGCACCCTCAGCACTGACCCTCTGACTGTGTGGTGCTCCCTCAGCATTGACCCTCCGACAGTGCAGCGCTCTCTCAGCACTGACCCGCTGACAGTGCGGTTCTCCCTCGGCACTGACCCTCCGACAGTGCGGCGCTCCCTCAGCACTGACCCGCCGACAGTGCGGTTCTCCCTCGGCACTGACCCTCCGACAGTGCGGCTCTTCCTCAGCACTGACCCTCTGACATTGCGGTTCTCCCTCGGCACTGACCCTCCGACAGTGCGGCTCTTCCTCAGCACTGACCCTCTGACAGTGCGGCTCTTCCTCAGCACTGACCCTCCGACAGTGCGGTTCTCCCTCAGCACTGACCCGCCGACTGTGCGGTACTCCCTCGGCACTGACCCTCCGACAGTGCGGCTCTTCCTCAGCACTGACCCTCTGATAGTGCAGCTCTCCCTCAGCACTGACCCTCCGACAGTGCGGTTCTCCCTCAGCACTGACCCTCTGACAGTGCGGCACTCCTTCAACACTGACCCTCCAACAGTGCAGCACTTGATCAGCACTGACCCTCCGACAGTGCTGCTCTCCCTCAGCACTGACCCACCAACAGTGCAGCCCTCCCTCAGTACTGACCCTCCAACAATGCCCGCACCCTCAGCACTGACCCTCTGACAGTGCGGCACTCCTTCAACACTGACCCTCCAACGGTGCAGCACTTGATCAGCACTGACCCTCCGACAGTGCGGCGCTCCCTCAGCACTGACCCTCCAGCAGTGCGGCACTCCCTCAGCACTGACCCTCTGACAGTGCGGTGCTCCCTCAGCACTGACCCACCAACAGTGCAGCCCTCCCTCAGTACTGACCCTCCAACAATGCCCGCACCCTCAGCACTGACCCTCCGACAGTGTGGTTCTCCCTCAGCACTGACCCTCCGACATTGCAGCGTTCCCTCACACTGACCCTCCGACAATGCCCACTCCCTCAGCACCGACCCTCCGACAGTGCAGCACTCAATCAGCACTGACCCTCCGACAGTGCAGCACTCGATCAGCACTGACCCTCCGACAGTGCAGCACTCCCTGAGGAAAACTTCCCCAAAAATGCAACATGCCTCCATGAGCATCTGGCAATCGTGCAGTAATCTCTCAGAAATGCTCCCCCAACAGTGTGGGCTTCCTCAGCATTGACCCTCCAAAAGCGCAGGCTCCCTCAGCATTGACCCTCTGACAGTGCAGCGCTCCCTCAGCAATGACCCTCCAAAAATGCAGGCCTCCCTCTGCAATTACCCTCTGACAGTTGGAGATTAATAGGTGGGGATGATTTTAATGGAGGGTGTGTATTGACACAGAGGTATATTGCTGTTTTGGGCTGATATATTGCCGTGTGGATAATATATTGCAGTGAGGGTGATATATCACAGTGGGGGTGACATGTTACTGTGGGGCTGATATATTGCTGTGTGGATAATATATTGCAGTGAGGGTGATATATCACAGTGGGAGTGATATATTACTGCGGGGCTGATATATTGCTGTGTGGATAAAATATTTCAGTGGGTGTGATATATTGCAATGGGGGTGATATATCACAGTGCGGGTGATATATTACTGTGGGTGTAATGTTTGCTGTGCAGGTGATATATTACAGTTGGGGTGATATATTGCTGTGTGGATAATATGTTGCAGTGGGGGTGATATATCACTGTGGGGGTGATATATCACTGTGGAGCTCATATTTTGCTGTGGGGGTGATATATTGCTTTGGGGTGATTTTCGCTGTGGGGGTATTTTTACTGGTCTGGGTAGTGAAGTGGGGAGTTAGGTATTCGGGCAGGGATGGTGTTTATTTGTCTGGATAAGGATTTGCTGCAGTTGGTGAAGAACGTTCCTGGAGTGTGGAAGACTGGGATGGGAAGAGGCCTTGAGACAGTTGCAGAATTTCCTTTGTCCATTATCGGGAGGGGGTGAGGGGCAGTGAGGAGATCCATCAGGATGGTGCCTGTCTAAAACAGACCTAGAACAGTGCAGTGAGCCTGCATGCAGTTGCTGAAATGCACTTAGCCATTTTAACCAGTGAGCTCTGGGGCCATGAATAGAAAACTTACTCAGCAAACACTACAGAATTCCCCAAATTAGAAAATCAATATTTGGCAATGCGCGGGTGAAATTTGGCAATGGGAACAAATTAATTCGACTGCTTTCAATTCTCTGCAGCTGTGTTGAATGAAGTTGGTGATATCATGGAACTAATTATACATTGAGAGTATTGGCTATTGTGCTGTACAGCTTATTTAGCTGCTTATCAAATGTTCACCTCTTACTCTGTAAATATCAGACTTCATGCTGACTGCAGTTGCTCACGAAGGATTAGTGAGCACAATGTCGATGTTAAGTGCGGCACTCAAGCACTCAGTGTGGCATTGAATTGCAATGGCGCCCAGCTCATCCCACATGGGTGCTCTTCAATAACATGTGACTGGCCTGCTTCTGTCAGGGTTGTCAGCCAGGCCCAGGTCTACTGGAATCAGGCACAGCTGCTTTACCAAGCTACCAAATTCAGGACAGGCTCTTTCTCATTTAACATCTGCACAAACAGGCAACCACATGGCACAGTGTCATGAAAAAAATGAAATAAAAACACCGTGAACAGAAACTCTTCTGACCCCAGGCACAGTTCAGGGAGGATAGTGAGTGATGTCCTGGCTTTTTCGGCCTAGCAATGTGCACTCAAAAGGGTTATCAGCCACGATGCTCAGAGCTAGTGGCTAATGCCAGGGATCTCACATGATGACAGGCCAAATAGATACATGAAGTCTGCTCTCGCATAGTTAGGTCGCCAGCTGAATTGAAGCTGACACTGGAGTCAGGCTGATAGCAGGAATAGCTGGAGACTTCAGAATCACAGCATTATACAGTGCAGAAGGAGGCCATTCAGGCAATCCTCCTGTACTGGCTCTTCAAACAAACATCATTCCCTAGTGCCAATCTCCTGCCTTTTCCCTAAACCCGTGCACATTTTTCTATCCAAATAACCATTAAATGTCCCTCTTGAATGCCTCAATTGAACCTGTCTGTGCCACATTCCCAGGTACTGCATTCTATATCCCAACTACTCACTGTATGAAAACGTGTTTTTTGCATCACCCTTGCTTCGTTTGCATGTCATTTTAAATCTATGCCCTTCTCAATCTAGTTCTTTTACAAGTGGGAACAGCTTCTCCCTATCTACTCTATCCAGCCCACTCATCTATCAAATCTCCTCCCTGCCTTCTTCTCTTCAGGGAGAACAGCTGCAGCTTCTTGGGCCTATCCTCATCATTGAGGCTTCTCATTCCTCAAACCATTCTTGTAAACGGTTTCTGCACTGGTTTTCCGCTGCACTCACACCTTTCCTACAACATGAAGACCAGAAATGGACACAATATACCAGCTGAGGTCTAACAAGTGGCATGTATATGTTCAACATTACCTTATAAAAACCAAAAGAAGTGTGGATGCTGTAAATCAGGAACAAAAACAAAGTTGCTGGAAAAGCTCAGCAGGTCTGGTAGCATCTGTGGAGGAGGAAACAGAGCTAATGTTTCAGGGCCGGTAACCCTTCCTCAGAACCCTCAGTTCTGAGGGAGGGTCATTCTGGACCCAAAACATTAACTCTGTTTCCTTCTCCACAGATGCTGCCAGATCTGCTGAGCTTTTCCAGCAACTTTGTTTTTGTTCAGCATTACCTACCTGCTGTTGTAATCCAAGCCCTTACTTATAAAGCCAAGGATACTGTGCACTAACTGCGCTCCCTACTTATCTCGTCACCTTCAATGATACACCCAGGTTCCTCTGCACCTGCAGCCCCTTATACAAATGTGCCTCCCTATTGTCACTCCCATCCCCCACTACTGGACCAGAAACAGTGAGAAGTTACAAATGGATTCTTTGCCAAAAAACGAGCATATCACAATTTAACAGTGACACTTGATTAATCGGGGCCTGGATGTTCTCGGCCTTTGAATAGGCATCGGCGAGAGTGGCCCTTGTGTGGAATGGTGGGTGAAGATGGCGGCGTAGGCTCAGGGAGGGGCAAGGCTGAGTAAATGATGAAGGAGAAGGTGTCTGGCAGTAGCTCCGCCCCAGCCTGAGGGCTCCCGTTGACTGAGGAGTGGTTCACAGTCTTAACTTGCAACACCCCCCCAACCCCAGACCAGATTCACAGGCTGAGCCGAGGCTCCTGGTCTGTGGCTAGGCCTGGGCGCCTGATGTTGCAAGTGTTGCTAGTGGCAGCTGCCTCAGAGAGGCCAGTCCAGTGTGAACTCATGGTGGCGGCAGTGTTAGTGGAGGCCAGAGGGCACCGGAGACTGGCAGTGTGGCAAAGCATGGTTCCCGTGCTGTCTTCTGCTTAGCAACAGGAGAGCGACACATTAAGGTTTAGGAACCTGGATCCAGGCCCATGGCTGAGCTGGAAGCGGGAACTGTTCCAAAGACAATCTGACTTTATTGAGGTCAGACAATAATATGATTGGTTTTTTTTTTTGGCTTTATATTCTGTGTTTTGGTTCATTTTCTGTGTTTTGAGATAGAGCCGGAACAGTGGTGACACAAAACAGCACTTTTCACTGTATTTTTAATAAATGCATGTGAAAATAAATAAAAAAAGAACAAATTTTATATTGTTTTTGATCAAAATGTATCACCTGACACTTCTCTGCATTGCACCCCATCTGGCATTTGCCTGCCCATTCCACCAAATGGTCAATGTCCTTTCTCACAGCAAGACAAGGCCGTGCTCAGGCTGTGGGGCAAACACTCTGGGGCATCATTTTCCAGAAAGTAAGATGGTCCATCAATAAACGAAAAACTGCTGAGTTCGCCTCTTGAATTGTGCAGGAGAGGTCAAGTGAAAAACAAGGAATTTGAATTAAAAGGGCCATCTCTAAGTTAATTCCCAGTGTGGAGAAATGGGATAAATTAATGCTTGGTACCTGAACTTATTCTCGAATGTGATTATCGTCCTACCTTGAAGAAGAGAGGCAGGGCAATTTCACCACATTGTAGTACTTTGCTACACTCACTGGTTATCTATTGAACCCTAGACAGTTCCCAACATGGCACAACTCACATGGTTTAGTGAGTTCATTTACCGAGTACACTCAGATCAGGGAGATCTTCACTTCAATCCCTAGTTCGACTCTCCAAGGCCCTACTGAAGATTTCTGTTTCACTTTACAAGAATAAGAAAGTTTCTAGAGAGCATCTTAGTTCGGTCTTGTTGCCATGGTGCCTCCTGAAGTGTACTCCGCTGGACATTTTTACATCCAATCAACAGCTTGTAGAATGCTCAGAGATAATGGGAACTGCAGATGCTGGAGAATCCAAGTTAACAAAGTGTGGAGCTGGATGAACACAGTAGGCCAAGCAGCATCTCAGGAGCACAAAAGCTGATGTTTCAGGCCTAGACCCTTCATCAGAGAGGTAGAATGCTTCCTATCATAATTTACTGGTGGTTTATTGTTCCAGAGTGGTCAAAAAATCCACAGGAAATGAGGGGGCCAGCAGTTTGCCCACCTAACAGAGCTCAGTCAGAAACAGGATCAGTGAAGATGGAAGCCCCATTGGAGTCAAACCTGGTTCAGGACAATAATTGGAGAAAGGCAAAGAGGGATGGGGTACAGAGAGGGAGAGATCATGGTCGAAATTCCTACTAGGGGCCAGGAAAATCTCAGGACTTCAGAGAATCTGTAAAGGAGAGAGAATTTCAGTCCACCCTTCTGTGAAAAATAATTCCTAAGTATGATGGAGACAACTACTGGCTCCTGGTAATATTCAGTCTTCCTGCCTAGAGTCACTAATCCTTCATTAAGTCATAAAAACACAGAAAATTTGATTTGATTTATTTATTTATTGTCGTGTGTATTTATTATAAAATATAGTGAAAACTGTTGTACAGAGTCGCCATCTTAAAACACAGAAATACAAATCAAAATATAGAATATAAAGGCAGAAAAGTAAAGTAAAATACAGAAAAGGGGTGTTCAAACTTACAGCTCTTCTTGTTAAGCACTCCATAGGCCATGGGCCTGGTGACCAGGCACGAGCCCCCTCCTCTGTGCCACTGCCACTGGAGTGAAGGTCGCCACGCTTTGGTGCCACATTGCCATCACCAACACCCTCGCCACTGCAAGTCTTTGCTGAACCTCGCCAAAGCCTACCCTACTGGGTACTGCACCAGCCCGGACCCAGCACTGCCACCTGCCAAGTGCCTGCCTCGGGCCCACCTCGCCAATGCAGCCACTGCCGACGTTGCCAGTTCTCGGGCCCAAGCGTTGCTCCCGCCAGTGAGGCCATGAATCCACACTGGGCGCAGGCGCCACTGGGAAACCAAACCCCCCTCCGACTCTGCCGCCATGAGGCTGCACTGGGCTCGCTGGCCGCCACCCAGTACCATCACCACAAGTCAGCTCCTCAACGAGTGGTAAAGCTAAACAAAAGATAAAAGTTAAAAAAGGAATGAGAAAAGAAACAAAAAGAAATTGAAAGGAAAGCGGATGGATCAGACCAGCCCTGGGATCATAAGTCCTACTCTTCTTATTGGAAAATAGCAACAGGACTAGGCCATTCGGTCCTTCTGTGCTTGCTCCACCATTCAATGCAATCATGGTTGGTCATTCAACACAGTCCCCTGTTCCCACTGTCTCTTAGCTCCGTTTAGCCCTCAATCAAATCGAGCAATATCCTTAGGTCAGAGCTTGGAGCTCAGAGAAAGAAACCGTGCCAACTGCCCTAATACCACCTGACTGCTTTTCTTGGAGAATTTTGGAAAAGTAAACATGCTTTGTTAGGAGGGTAAACACATTGTGACCCGAGGCATCTTTGACTGAATGGGAAGTAAATGGGAGGTGGATTGATACCACAGAGCACAGCAGCATTATTTTTGCATCTATCTGCAAATAATCCTGAAGAATTCCGTGATAGTGTAAGTAAACTATGGAAAGTAGATTAATCGATAACAAAGCATGAAGCAAGTCAGAGGGTGCGGATGAGCAAACATTCTCCAATGAATGAATCACTTCATTGCACTATTCCTCTCCAACCAACTAACCTGTGTGGGGTACAATATCAAATTTCACAAGTGATGAGGTATGTTCCCTGCACAGTGATTCATATAGAATCTACCCCAGCCTCTTCGCACACTGTTAGCAATAAGGACTCACATTCAATCAACATCATTTCACAAACACAGAACATCCCTAAGGCATTTGCAGATAATGGGATAGTTTTAAAAAATATAGTTGCTGTTGCATCGTTAGAAAAGCAGATCAGCAAGATCCCACCAGCAGTAAATGACCAGCTAATACATGTTTTTTAGCGACGTTGATTGAGGAGCAAATATTGGCCAGGATTTTGTGCACAGGATTCTGCAGAGGGTCTTGAGCTATCAGACTTAAGGTGAAATGTGTTTCTGCTGAATCAGCACTCTGTTAACAAGATAAGGTTGGAGAGACATAGAAGGTGTAGAGCTGGATGAACACAGCAGGGCAAGCAGCATCAGAGGGGCAGGAAGGCTGACGTTCCATTTCTGAAGAAGGGTCCAGGCCCAAAACATCAGCCTTCCTGCTCCTCTGATACTGCTTGGCCTGCTGTGTTCATCCAGCTCTATACCTTGTATATCTCAGATTCTCCAGCATCCTTAGGTTGGAGAGATCCAGAGAGAGAGAGAGGACACCTGACTTATCTTTTGAAAGATTTGGCTGGCCTCTGAATAGAGGGCCTTTTCATTACCAGCTTGCTGTTTATGTCCTGCTGGTCCTCAAGCAGAGTGAATATTGCAGACACTGTGCAAACTAGGAGCTGCCAAACTGAGCCTTGCTCGTTCCTCTGTGGTTGGGACATGCTGTTCCTCCTAAAGAAAATATCCTTTGATGTGGTGTCTTTGGTCCCACAGTCGCCTGATTTCACATTTCCTACAAGAGTGGAACATTATTGAAACAAAGTTCAAGTTTAGGTATTGCAGTGAAATTCACATGAGCTGAAAGTCTGACACTGGCCACATCAAAAGCTCTTGCCCCTGCTCAACCGCCAAATCAAATCCAAACTTCCCATTGCTTTCTGTTCTAGTGATGTTCATTCCAATATCGAGTCAGAGACAGGCAAACATGGCTGTAAACAAGTCAGGAGTCCATTTCTCATCTCACAGCATCATCAGGTTTGCTGACTCTCCAATATTGTCCTGAAGTCTCAAACAATAAAATATTCATTTCTATAAATACTTTTTATTCATTCATGGAACGCTTTGCCTGCAACGGTAGTAGATTCGCCAACTTTAGGTACATTTAAGTCGTCATTGGATAAGCATATGGACGTACATGGAATAGTGTAGGTTAGATGGGCTTCAGATTGGTATGACAGGTCGGCACAACATCGAGGGCTGAAGGGCCTGTACTGTGCTGTAATGTTCTATGTTTTTGTGTGTCGCTGGCTGGGCCAGTATTTATCGACTCTGCCTAGTTGCCCTTGAGGAGGTGGTGGTTAGCTGCCTTCTTGAACCACTGCGGTCCATGTTTTGCAGGTACGCCTACAATGCCCTTAGGGAGGGAATTCCAAGATCTTGACCTAGTTTCAGTGAAGGAATGGCAATATATTTCCAGGTCAGGATGAGTGAACAGCTGGAAGTGAAGGGGGTGGTGTTCCCAAGTGCCTGCTGTCCTTGTCCTTTTAGGTGGAAGTGGTCATGCATTTGGAAGGTGCAATCTATGGAGCTTTGGTGAATTTAGGTAATTCTTGTAAATTGTACACAACGCAGCTACTGAGCAGTGAGTGAATGTTTGTAATGTGGCAACAATCAAGCGGACGGCTTTGTCCTGGATGGTGTCAAGCTTCTTGAGTGTTGTTGGGGCTGCACCCATCCAGGCAAGTGGGGAGTATTCCAGCACACTCCTCACTTGTGATTTGTTGATGATGGGACAGATTTTGGGAATTAGGAATTGAGTTACTTGTTGCAGGATTCCTAGTCTCTGACCTACTCATGGAGCCTCTGTATTTCTGGTCAATAGACATTCCCCAGGACGTTGAAATTACAGGATTCAGTAAAGGTAATTCAATTGGTTGTCAAGTGGTGATGGTTTGGTCCTCTTTTGTTCATCATTTTCTAGCACTTGTGTGCACCAAATGTTACTTGCCACTTGTCGCTCCAACATCAGATATTGCCCAGGCCTTGCTACATTTGGACATGGACTGCTTCAGGATCTGAGGAATTACAAATGGTGCCGAACATTGTGCAATCTTAGGCAAACATCCCCACTTCTGACCTTATGTGGAAAGGAATGTCATTGAAGCAGCTGAAGATGGTTGGGACTAAGCCACTACCCTGAGGACCTCCTGCAGAGATGCCCGGGAGCTAACCTCCAGCCACCACAACCATCTTTTACTTCACTAAGGCCGCACTCAACCAAATGTCAGGCACATTCTCACCGCTCTTCCAGAGTTGAGCCCTGGTTTGATGGTAATAATTGAATGGGGGATATGCTGGACATGAGGTTGTAGATTCTACTGCTGTAGATGGCCCACAGGGCGCCACCGGTGTCCAGACTTGAGTTGCTGGATCTGTTTGAAGTCTAACCCATTTTGCACGGTGATATTGCCACTCGGGGCAATACAGAGGGTATCTTCAATGTCAATGCAGGAATTCATCCCCACAAGGACTGTGTGGTGGTGACTCTTACTGATACTTTCAGGGATGAATGTATCAGTGGCAGGCACAGTGCTAAGGATGAGGTCAAGTATATTTTTCCCTGTTTTGGCTCCCTCTCCACCTGCTGCAGACTCAGTCTAGCAGCTATGTCCTTTAGGGCCAGACCAGCTCGATCAGTAGTACCGCTGCTGAATCACTCCCGGTAATGGATTCTGAAATCAACAACTCAGAACACCTTTGCCACTCTCACTGCATCTTTAAACATTGAGGAGCACTGATTGATAGCTGAGGGATGAGGATAGCACTCAAGAACCAGCAGAATGTTCCCTTGCCTGTGTTTGACCTGATGCCATGACACTTTATAGGTTCCATCATCAATATTGAGGAACCCCAGGGGCACTTCATCCCGACTGGACATTTAGAAAATAGTTCATAACTCACAACAAAGATAAATTCTAATCAGGGGATATTAACCAGGAAATTAAGGATGGCGTCAAGTTGAAAGGAAGATATGTATAATGTGGCAAAGCTTAGAGGTAAGCCAGAGGATTGGAAAAGTTTTAAAAACTAACAAAAGAATACAAAAAAATGATAAATATTGCTAGTAGACGAGTAATTCCAAAATGGACAGCAAGATCTTCTTTAAATATATATAAAGGAGGAAAGAAGCCAAAGTGAACTTAGGGCCCTGAAAGAAGGAGGCTGGGGAAATGATAATGGGGAACCAGGAAATGGGAATGAAATTGAATAGCTTGCTTCAATCTTTAGAGTTGGCTACTGTAAGGACGCTGAGTGCAAAGGTACACACATTCATGGCTAATGGACTGGACCATGAATCTCCGGGCTCTCAAATCTTGCTCATATAGTGCACATTCTGAGTCTACCTGAAGCTTACAGAATCATTCCTGTTGGCACTTTCTCCCTCAAACAGAGATGCCATGTGCATATTATGTCTGCCTTGCTATGCTATTTAGCGCAGATACAAAACCGGGAAACCTGCAGTAGTTCTCAGCAGAAGGCTTCAGTGCAGACAGGATGGATAGCCTTTGCTCAGGGGTCCCAGTACAAGTAAGTCAAGGGCGGCCTTCAATCTTAGTCAATGTCCTGCTAGGGGCAGTCAGAGTCAGGATCATGGTTGAGACCACTGTAAGCCGGGTGACAACCTCACAGGTAACCATGGTCCGGTATTGTGCCCCGCAGTGCTGGTCCTGTGGGAGGAGGATATCCTGTATCCAGACCCACCCCAGCAGGGGCTCCAGTCTCAGCCCACAAAGTGGGACTCCATTTTCCAAACTCCCTGCCCCACCCAGGACAAGTGTCAGGAATCCTTCAGGCCACTCCAGGGCTGATATTAGGGGCACAGTGGGCTTTTACAGACGGCACAGGATGAAAAATGACAGTAAATTCCACTGAGCAGTGAATGAGCCAGGAATGACGCATGGTAATATATGGGTAGAAATTAGGCGTGAGATCGCCATGGGGCAGGATGGGCCACTAATGAAGGAAGTGTTGATAAGAATTGGTGAGCAACTTGTGAAGGCCTGACATTAAAAACTCTCCGGGAAAAACTCAACGTGACGCTGGATTCAGTCAAAAGATTCAGCTCTGATCGCAAGGGCTGCCAGTCAGTTACTGCAGAAAGGAGACAGGGCAATAAAAGTTCAGTTTAACTTACAAAGACAAGAATCTAGAGATTGACTGTTCACTTACCAACATTGACACCTTTGTTAACACTCACTGAAATGGGGACTAGCTATAACAATGTACAACTTTTTTTATTCCACGTTGATTATGTATCCCAGCTCTTGCTGGTCAGTGATGGGACTGGAAAATTCGCTGCGCTTTCTTCAGAATCAAATCCTAGCTCTGAGCAACGGGAATAGAAATGCGCTCTTCCCTGCCCCCACTCACACCCCAAAAACATCCCAGTTGCAGAAGGTGCGGCCTTCAATTGCTTAATCTCCTCATAGAAGGCTCTGGAAAGTTACTTTCTATTTGCGCTCCCAGCGTGGGCAGCAATTTGATAATAACTGAGGGTTGAACAATTGCCTGTATATGACTCACTTTCCACAAGGAGATGCCTTCATAATATGCCAAGCCCAAAGCATCCACATTCTTCAGCATCTTACTGTGACTCTCATCCACTTCCAGGATCGGCAAGGGAACAGAGGAACTTTTGTAGCTCTGTTTACTGACTACTTGACCTCTGGTCCATTCCAATCTGTGGCCAAGGTGAAGTTCCTCAATCCATTACAATTCCGGATGAGATGCCCCACAAATGGCTAAGCCCTTAGTTGAGGAGGACTGAACTGTAACCCTTCCCTTCGTTGGTCATAATGAGGTTAATTTTAAAAAGAATTCCATCCCGTTCCCCAGTCCAAACATATTTACGATTCACAAAAAGTTAATTGAACCCAGTTTCCTTCCGTTTAAAATGGAGTGATTTAGCTGCTAAATTTATTGGCTACTAAAATGTGACAGAAGGAAATAAAATGCAGCACACTTACACGTGAATTAAAAATGAGTGCTAACTCTAAATAGCGAAAGTTTAAACACAAGTTTATATCAGTGTTTGACTTGTGCGCAATGAAGACATCATGAAATATTGCAGCCATTAGGAAGAGTGATTCTGAGTTTGGCAGTTGAACAGTTGACGGAAATTTTTGGTTCTATTGTCAGCGAAAGGAGTTTGTCTTGTTTTCTTCAATAATGGCTTTCCTAACTTAATGTGGTTTTAACAATCAGGGAGAGACTGACTTTGTTTCCTTTTAGCTGCACATGCGGTGGTGGCAGACATTCTCAGCTTTGTCCCTTGACTGTGCACTTAAGTTCAGTGAAACGTGGACCCCAACAATAGAAACACACAAGAAACACAAGCTATGGTTTGTGCCTTACCCCCATCCCATGTGTTCCCAGAAGGGTATTATACCTAAAACTGCCTTTCTTTCAACTCATCATATCTGCAGACTTGGAGAAAACCCATAAGAGATGGTTTTCTACTGGCATGGGATAATCAGCCCCCCATTATCTCTGTAGCCACAGGAGATCACAATTCGGTTTTGTTTTGGAATGGTATCTCTCCCTTTGAAGCAATGCTGTTCGAAGTTCTTGTGACACTTGTCAGCTGCTACATTCCTTGTTTCCTCTCAGGATTCAGTGTAATCCACACAGGCACATTTCAGTCAGCCACAAAATGTATATTCTCTGGCATTGTGAGACCTTTTATTAACAACATGCTCTTGGGCTTAAAAGTTTAAAACATCCATTATTTTTTCAGGGTTATGATACACTGACATGATGGAGCCCAGTCAAAATTCTGCTGCCAGTGTCTGAACATGCACTAAATCTCATTCACTGTCATTCCCTGAGCTGGCTGACTTGTTTAACAATCCAACGCTTCATCCGTCTCATCCTCATGTCCAGATGCATCCATTGCCTTATCTCTCACAATCTCTTTAATCTTCTCCAGCCTTCGCAACACTCCTGAGATATCTGCACGCTTCCAATTTTGATCGCTTGAGCATCCTTGATTCCTTTCACTCCGCTGTTGGCAGCTTTGAAATTCTCTCAATATCTTTAACAATCTCCACCTCATTCATACATGGATGAAAATCTGCCCCATGGATTGAGCTGCGGCTATCTGCCTGAAGAAATCCACAGTTGCAGATATGCTGAGTGATGGGGACTTATGACACTATTGTGAATGCATTTAGTCACTAATATCCTTTATGGAGGATAATCTGCCAACCTTTAGTTGATCTGACCTTGCTGTGACTCAAAACTCATGGCAATATGTTGGATTCTTAACTGCCCCCAAACTTGGCAGAGCAGAAAAGGGAATTAGGTATGGGCAACATTGCCAGTGCCTCCCTTGAAAGAGCGTGTAAATAAATATAATTGGACAAATGTTTCAAAGTGTTAGAACAGGTAAAATGGCCTGAATGGCCTCCTGTACTGTACAGTTCACAGAATCCCCACAGTGCAGAAAAGACCATTCAACCCATCGAGTCCGCACTGACCCTCCAAAGAACATCTCCTCCCGACCCACCCCATAACTGTATTTCCTGTGGCTAATCCACTCAGTCTGCTTATTATGGGCAATTATGCATGGCCAAGCCACCTACCCTGCACTTTCAGACTGTGGGAGGAAACCCACGCAGACACATTGACAATGTGCAAACTCCACACAGACAGTCACTCAAGGATGGCATTGAACCCAGGTCTCTGGTGCTGTGTGGGCAGCAGCACTAACCACTGAGATACAATGACACCCTTCATACAGTCTGCAGGGTATTGACCTTGATCCAAAAATAAGGCAGTACTTCTTTGTAAGTTGCTTTTCGTTTTGAAAATGGTTAGATTGGATGGTGAAAGACAAGACTGAGTTGGAGTCCTTCGTTCTGAATATATCCTGATTTTGCTACATTATCAGTGGGGATTCCTTGTCAAGTATCATCACAAATGGTATTCTTTATTCACTCATGGGACATGGGTATCACTGGCAGGGCCAGCATTTATTCAGTTACTGTTGAGAAGGTGGTGGTGAGCTGCCTTCTTGAACCACTGCAGTCCACATGCTGTCAGTTGACCCACAATGCTGTTAGGGAGGGAATTCCAGGATTTTGACCTAGCCGCAGGTGAAGGAATACCAATATATTTCCAAGTCAGGGAAGGTGAGTGCCTTAGTGGGCATTTGGCAGATGGTGGTTTTCCCATGTATCTGTTGCCTCTCTCTTGATGGTAATGGTCATGGGTTTAGAAAGGGCGAAGAAGCATCATTGATTTCTTCAGTGCATCATGCGGATAGAATACACTGCTGCTACTGAACGTCAGTGGTGGTGGGAATGGATCTTTGTGGATGTGGTTCTAATCAATCTGGTTGCTTTGTCCTGGATGGTGTCAAGCTTCTTGAGTGTTATTGGAACTACACCCAACCAAGCAAGTGGGGAGTATTCCATCACACTCCTGGCTTGTGCCTTGTAGACGGTGGGTCAGGCTTTGAGGAGTCAGGAGGTGAGTTACTCGCCGCAATATTCCCAGCTTCTGACCAGCTCTTGTAGCCATTGTGTTAATGCTGTGAGTCCAGTTGAGTTTCTGGTCAATAGTAACCCCCAGGATGATGATAGTGGGAGATTCAGTGATGGAACACCATTGAACTTCAAGATGCAGAGGTTACATTTTCTCTTATTGGAGATGGTCATAGTCTGGCATTTGTGTGGCACAAATGTCTCTTGCTACTTGTCAACCCAAGCCTGGATATTGTCCAAACCTTGTTGCATTTGAACACGGACTGCTTCAGTAGCTGAGGAATTGTGAATTGTGCTGAACATTGTGTAATCTTCGGTGAACATCCCCACTTCTGATCTTTACATGATGGAAGGTCATTGATGAAACAGCTGAAGAAGGCTGGGCCTAGGACACTACCCTGAGGAACTCCTGCAGAGATGTCCTGCAGCTGAGATGATTGACCTCCCACAACCATGACCATCTTCCTATGTCTCAGGTATGACCCTAACCACCAGAGCATTTGCCCCCGATTCCCATTGACTCCAGTTTTGCTCGGGCTCCTTGATACCACACGGGGTCAAATGCAGCCTTGATATTATGGGCTGTCACTCTCACCTCACCTCTGGAATTCAGCTCTTTTATCTATGTCTGAACCAAGGCTGTAATGAGGTCAGGAGCTGAGTGGTCCTGGCGGAACCCAAACTGGGCGTCACCGAGGGTTCTGAGGAAGGGTCACCGGACCCGAAACGTTAACTCTGTTTTCTCCTCCCCAGCAACTTTGGTTTTGATCCTGGTATGTGTAAGACTGGGGACAGCCAGAATGGGCCAAAATAGATCAAGCCCTTGGCACCTCTGGCTGAAGATTGCTGCAAATGTTTCAGCCTTATCTATTGCACTGATGTGCTGGGCTCTTCCATCATCGAGGATGGGGATATTTGTGGAGCTTCCTCCTCCAGTAAGTTGTTTAATTGCCCACCACCATTCACTACTGGGTGTGGCAGGACTGCAGAGCTTAGATCTGATCTGTTCATTGTGGGATCGCTTAGCTCTGCCTGTCACTTGCTGCTTTCACTGTTTGGCATGCAAGTAGTCCTGTTTGGTAGCTTCACCAGGTTGACACCTGATTTTCAGGTATACCTGATGCCACTCCTGGCATGCCCTCCTGCACTCTCCATTAACCAGTGTTGATCCCCTGGCTTGATGATAATGGCTGAGTGGGGGATATGCCGGGCCATGAGGTTACAGATTGCGCTGGAGTACACTTCTACCGCTGTTGATGGCCCACAGTACCTCATGTATGCCCAGTCTTGAGGTTCTAGATCAGTTTGAAATCAGTTCCTTTGAGCACGGTGATGGTGCCACACAACACGATGGAGTTTGTTCTCAATGTGAAGGCAGGACTTTGTCTCCACAAGGACTGTGCGATGGTCACTCTTACCGATACTGTCATGGACAGATGCATCTCCAGCTGGCAGGCTGGTAATGATGAGCTCAAGTATGCTTTTCCCTCTTGTTAGTTCCCTCACCACCTCCTGCAGACCCAATCCAGCAGCTGTGTCCTGTAGGACCCAACCAGCTCGATCGGTCATACTGCTGCCGAGCCACTCTTGGTGCTGGACAGTGAAATCCCCCACCCAGAATACATTTTGTGCCCATGCCATCCTCAATACTTCTTCCAAATCTCGCTCAACATGGAGGCGAATTGATTCATCAGCCGAGGGAGGACGGTACGTGGTAATCAGCAGGAGGTTTCCTTGCCCATGTTTAACCAGAAGCCCCGAGACTTCATGGGGTCCAGAGTCAATGTTGAGGACTCCCAGAGCAACACCCTCCATCTGCATCCCACTGTACTGCCTCCTCTGCTGGGTCTGTCCTGCTGGTGAGACAGGACGTATCCAGGGATGGTGATGGTGGTGTCTGGGACATTGTGTGTAAGGTATGAATCTGTGAGTATGGCTGTGTCAGGCTGTTGTTTGACTAGTCCGTGAGACAGCTCTCCCAGCTTTGGCACTAGCACCCAGATGCTAGTGAGGAGGACTTTGCAGGGCCCACAGGGCTGTTTCTGCCATTGTCTTTTCCAGTGCCTAGCAATTGGCCCAACTGAGTGACTTGCTAGGCCATTTCAGAGGGCAGATGAGACTCAACCACAATGCTGTAGGTCTGAATCAAACACAGGCCTTTGACTGTGAATTCTACCCACTTTCCAACTCTGCGCTGCTGTTGTCTTTTCCTTTCTCCGACAGGATTTAGTCCACGCCAGGATCTGATTTCCGACCTTTCCAAGGGACTTCATTCTTTGGGTGAGTAAGGTGCAGGAGCGCTGCACACTCAAAGGTGCCATCTTCCGGAAGGTTCTGACAGCTAACTGCTCTCTCAGGTAGATGTGCAAGATGCTACCATATTTTTTGGTAGAGGCACCATGATTCACCTGGTGTGCTACCAATATCTGTCCCTCAATGAACATAACTTAAAATCTGGCCATTAACACATTTCTGACTGTGGTACTTTGCTGTGTGAAAATCTGCTGCTTCAGCTCATTCACACATTAAGATGTCCGTCCGGAAGTCATTAACAAAGCTGAATAAATACTGTTTCTTATCACTTCGTTCACTGATGAGTCTGCTCTCCAGCACTTCTGTGTCCATTTCTGTGTTCATACAGACCAGGCCAAAGCTGCTTAAAAATATTAAGAAGAATGCCTAAACCCTAACATTTTTCTTATTTAAAGGCAGATCTAAGACAACTGCATTCCAGATGCAATTTGATTGGTCAAACTACCAGACTTGAAGCAAAATATGCTTTATTTTTATACCACAGTTAAAATACAAACAAAAACAAGAAGAATTAGCATAACTTGAACGCTATTAAAATACTTAACAAAATGAAATGCTACTCAGCTATTAATCATCAACTGTTGCGATATAGCAGCATCCTGTATCCATCCATACAATAAAAACTGAAAGAACTGCAGATGCTGTAAAGCAAGAACAAAAACAGGATTTGCAGGAAAAGCTGACCAGGTCTGGCAGCATCTGTGAAGAAAAAATATCAGGGTTAACATTTCACCAGATGTCGACCCTAATTTTTTTTTCACAGATGCTGCCAGACCAGCTGAGCATTTCCAGCAACTCCTGTTTTTGTCCCATATCCACACCCTGTGCAAAGGCAATTTCAGCAAAGCAGATTTACTCACCTGCCACTATCTCCAGTGCAGGAGAAAGCAAAAACTCAAAGAATCTAGCAGCAGAAGGAAAATAATCTCTGGCAGCTTCAATCCCAAAAACCTCAACTTCAGGCAAAAGCTAAAACCCTGGGCCTGTGTGAACCTAACTCCGCCCACTCATGCTTCTTTTATCTAATTCAGATTTACAATACATTCCCTGAAAGAGAAACGAGACAGAAGAAATCCCTTTTAAAGTCGCATATTGTCACAGTCTACTGTAACAAGCAGTCCCAGATGAGTTTCCCGAGTTACAGGTGAAATACCCAAATCATTGAGCTCCCGGGCAGACTCCCTTTTATTCACCATTCACAACGTACTTAATTTATACAGATCCCTCTCTTGTTGATTCCTTTCTCTCACACCAATTTAATCTATGTTTTAAAAATAGCCAATTTAAACATGCTTTCTTGGGTGAGTCTGTTGCTTGTTAAATGGTAGAAGAGATCATAACACACATTCACACAGATCAGGAATAAAAAGTGAGTCAAAAAAAAATTGCAGATACCGACTCCCACAGCTACCTAGGATACACCTCCTCCCACCCACCTTCCTGCAAAAATGTCATCCCCTATTCCCAATTCCTTCACCTCCACCGCATCTGCTCCCAGGATGAGGCATTCGACTCCTGTACATCTCAGATATCTTTGTTTTTCAAGGACCGCAACATCACCCCACCCCCCACCCCCCCGCCACCCCCACCCTGCGGTAGTCGAGAACGCCCTTGACCGTGTCTCCCGCATTTCCCGCAACTCTTCCCTCACACCCCGTCCCCACAATAACCATCAAAAGAGAATCCCCCTCGTCCTCGCGTACCACCCCACCAATCTCCAGATCCAATGCATCATCCTCCGACACTTTCGCCATCTGCAATCTGACCCCACCACCAAAGGAATTTTTCCCTCCCCCACCTTGCCTGCTTTCTGGAGGGACCACTCTCTCCATGACTCCCTTGTCCGCTCCACACTCCTCTCCAACCCCACCACACCCAGCACTTTCCATGCAACCGCAGGAAATGCTACACTTGCCCCCACACCTCCTCCCTCACCCCTATCCCAGGCCCCAAGATGACTTTCCATATTAAGCAGAGGTTCACCTGCACATCTGCCAATGTAGTATACTGCATCCACTGTACCCGGTGTGGCTTCCTCTACATTGGGGAAACCAAGCGGAGGCTTGGGGACTGCTTTGCAGAACACCTCCACTCGGTTCGCAATAAACAACTGCACCTCCAGTCGCAAACCATTTCCACTCCCCCTCCCATTCTCTTGATGACATGTCCATCATGGGCCTCCTGCAGTGCCACAATGACGCCACCCGAAGGTTGCAGGAACAGCAACTCAAATTCCGCTTGGGAACCCTGCAGCCCAATGGTATTAACGTGGACTTCACCAGCTTCAAAATCTCCCCTTCCCCCACCGCATCCCAAAACCAGCCCAGTTCGTCCCCTCCCCCCACTGCACCACACAACCAGCCCAGCTCTTCCCCTCCACCCACTGCATCCCTAAACCAGTCCAGCCTGTCTCTGCCTCCCTGACCTGTTCTTCCTCTCACCCATCCCTTCCTCCCACCCCAAGCCGCACCTCCATCTCCTACCTACTAACCTCATCCTACCTCCTTGACCTGTCCATCTTCCCTGGACTGACCTATCCCCTCCCTACCTCCCCACCTATACTCTCCTCTCCATCTATCTTCTTTTCTCTCCATCTTCGGTCCGCCTCCCCCTCTCTCCCTATTTATTCCAGAACCCTCACCCCATCCCCCTCTCTTATGAAGGGTCTAGGCCCGAAACGTCAGCTTTTGTGCTCCTGAGATGCTGCTGGTCCTGCTGTGTTCATCCAGCCTCACATTTTATTATCTTGAATCACCTTTACTTCCTGTTCTCACATCCTTTTAACCCCATACCCTTTCCAATCTAATCTTGAACGTTGATACAATTTCTAACCACGTGAATGAAATCCATGACCTCTCTGTGTAAAGACCTTTCTCCATTTCATCCATAATTTCTGACATTTAATCCTATGGCAAAGCCTCAAGCACTCAAAACATTCTTTTCCAACCAAATATTGTCATATCAGATACAGCATTTTAATATAAACTGCTCAGATTTTCCGATTTTGCTTTGTATTCTTTTGAATCAGAGTAGCACCTTCTCAATTACCTCAGTACTCTTTCTACAGTGTAAAGCCCAATACCACACTGAACTCCTCTTCAACTCTAGCTCCAGGTGCACCTGTTGTTACTCAGCATTTCCCGCTGACTGTTGGATTTTATTCTTGTCAGAATAGAACTCTTTCGGTTCTTAACAATGATGCTTTCTGTTTGCTGTCTGACTTTTGATTTGATTTGATTTATTATCGTCATATGTGCCTAGGTACAGTGAAAAGTTTTGTTTTGCTTGTTGGATAGACTGATCATACCATACAAAGTACATTAAGGTAAGAGAACAGAGTGAGGAACACAATGTCACTGTTGCAGAGAAGGTGCACAAAGACTGAGGTCAACATTAGATTAGAAATTTGAGAGCTCCACTCAGCAATCTATAACAGCAGGGAGAAAGCTGTTCTTGAACATGTTGGTACATGTGTTTAAGCTTTTGTATCTCCTGGCTGACGGAAGAGGTTGGAAGAGATTATAACAGGTGTGGGAGGGGTCTATGATTAAATTGTCTCTGAGGCAGTGAGAAATCTAAATGGAGTCCATAGATGGGAGGTTGGCTTGTGTGATGGACTGGGCTGTGTAGTTTCTTATGGTCCTGAGCACAGCAGTTGTCGTACCAAGAGTGGATAGAGTTCTTCTATGGTGCATCTATACAAACTGATACAAATCCTTGTGGACATGCTGAATTTCCTTCTGTTACTGTGCATTCTTGACTATTGTATCACAGGACACATAGAATGTTCTATCACTATAGACATTTTATTTTCCTTTATTTGTTTCCTCAAATAATCTTAATTGTTTCTTCTCCTGCAGCCTATTCATTCTCCCATTTCCCTCAGTCTTCATGCTGTGTGTAAGGCTCGCTGCTGCTGCTTCTATCTCTCTGCAGCTCTCTCTCAATCTGCATTTCATGTTTTATTTTCTTTGTTAAACATCACCTTCACCTGATTAGAGCTGTTTGACTCCTTATGTACATTTAACTTTGCTTAGCCTTTGGCTCTGTTGTTGACTTTGTGAGATGTTTAATCATTCAAATATTGACAGCATTATAACTGTGTTCACATCCTGAAGTATAGTACAATGATCTTGTATAATACAAGATCAGTCAGCAAGACCCTGAGGAAAAGGTACTCACTTGGAATAAAACCAATCAGTGATCAGCTTCAACCTGTGTAAATCTTTGCAAATAATGAGTTGACAATAACCTCGGTCAGTGGAACTTTCATGGAGTAGTATAATGTGGCTGAAATCTTGTGAAAGTAGCTCACTGGCACTAGCTTGCCAAGCAGTTAGCCAGAGATTCCCAGCACTTAAGAGAACCTGACTCTTTCAATGCTGTCAGCAAAAGCAGCACATTTGACCCAGTGCCACCTCCCCTCTGCAGATTAGAGTCAACCATACAAAGCATGGAAACAGACCCTCATCTATGCTGACCAGATATCCTAATTAATCCAGTCCCATTTGCCAGCATTTGGCCTATATCCTTCCCATTCATGTACCCATACAGATGCCTTTTAAGTGTTGTAATTGTACCAGCCTCCACCACTTCCTCTGGCAGCTCATTCCATATATACACCACCCTCAGTGTGAAAAGGTTGCCCCCTAGGTCCCTTTTATATCTTTCCCCTCCCACCTTAAACCTAAACCCTCTAGTTCGTTCCATACACACATCATCCTCTGTGTGGAAAAGTTGCCTCTTAGGTCCCTTGTAAATGTTTCCCTCTCACCTTAAACCTGTGTCCTCTAGTTTCGGACTCCCCCACCCTAGGAAAAAGACCTTCGCTATTCACCCTACCCACACCCCTCATGAGTTTCTAAACCTCTTTAAGGTCACCCTTCAGCCTCTGCTGCTCCAGGGAAAATAGCCCCAGTCTATTCACTTCTCCCTATAGCTCAAACCCTCCAACCCGGCAACATCCTTGCAAATCTTCAAAGAATTCTTTCAAGTGTAACAACATCTTTCCTACAGCAGGGAAACCAGAATCGAATGCCACATTCCAAAAGTGGCCCTGTACAGCTGCACCATGACGTCTCTTATATTCAATCCACTGGCCAATGAAGGCAAGTGTATCAAATACCTTCTTCACCCTGTCTACCTGACCCTGTGCACCTACACCCCTAGGCCTTATTTCTTTGGGCTGTTTCCATAATGAAGGGTACCTTGTATCTGGGCAGGACTTTACCCTGACTCACTGCCCTGTCGAGAGAAGCATGACATCGGGCTTTACTCAGACTCTTAGCACCCAACTTTCCAGACTTGGCTAGGCCTCCCAGGAGTTCTTGCTGCTGTCAACAGGGTCATTAGAGTAAGCCTACCTTCCTACAATGTTAGGCTACAGCCCCACAAGCAACGTCAGCAAACAGTCAATAATGTGAATTCTATTAGCGCGGATGATACTTGAGATTGAATCAGGATCCTTTATCTCATTTCCCACAAGGGCGTTACTCAATGTTTCTGTCATCATTGGCTGCCATCACTGCCAGAAGAAAAGATGCCAACCACAGCGCCAGCACAGAACACCACTAGGTGCTCGACTGTCACCAAGCACGACTCGAGGTGGTAATGGATACCGGCAGGTACAATGAAGGGCAAGGCTGGGAAAAAAATGTGTTAAATGTGAAACGGTTCAGAAAAGATTTACAAAGATGTTGCTAGGGTTGGATGGTTTAAGCTACAGGGAGAATAAGCTGGGACTATTTTCCCTTGAGGAGCTTTGTAGGGGCATGAGGGCGTGGATAGGGCAAATACGCAAGGCCTTTTCCCCAGGGTGGGGGAGTCCAAAACTAGAGGGTTTAGGTTTAAGGTGGGAGGGGAAAGATATAAAAGGGACCTAGGGGGCAACCTTTTCACACTGAGGGTGGTGTATATATGGAATGAGCTGCCAGAGGAAGTGGTGGAGGCTGGTACAGTTACAACATTTAAAAGGCATGTGGATGGGTACATGAAAAGGGAGGGTTTAGATGGATATGGGCCAAATGCTGGCAAATGGGACTAAATTAATTTAGAATATCTGGTTTGCATCGACCAGTTGGACCAAAGGGTCTGTTTCCATCCTGTACAATTCTACGACTCTGCGGCTCTGCAACATGCAGAATCCCACTGGACCATGATGGATGGCTCTGGGGGCTACACTAAGAGTAGAATGTGAATGCATCAGGGAGAATGCAAAATAGGATAGATTGAAGAAGCTGGGTCGTTTCTCCTTAGAGAGAAGGCAGCTGAGAGGAGATTTGATGAAGATTTCCAAAATCATGAGTGGGCTAGATTCAGGAGATAGGGAGAAGCTGTTCCCCCTCATAAAAGAAGAAAAGAATGAGAGGAAATGCATTTAAAATGCCAATGAAGCAAGGATGATGCAAGAAAAAAACTTTTCATACACGGGTAGTGATGAGAGTGAGGATTGCAGTGCCTGGAAACATGGCAGGAGGCAGGTTCAAATGAAGCATTCAAAAGGCGGATTGGATGGATATCTGGATAGTAACAGGATACGAATTTGGGATAAAGACAGGGCACTGACCCTCAGCAATAAAGCCAGCACAGGTAGGTCGGGGTGAATAACCTCCTTCTGCATCGTAACTCTCTGAATCAATAAATGATGACCAATAGCATCAGGACTGAGAGGCATTCAGACTGCTTTCTGTCGATTCCATCATTTCCTTCTGCCTGAAGATAGCAGCACTCTGTCAGGCAGCAAGAAAAAGAGTCAATAAATGTGAAGCTGGAAAAGCTCAGCAGGTCAGACAGCATCCGAGCAGGTGAAATCAATGTTGAGGCCATTGGGCTGAAATATGAGGCGTTGTCCATCTTCTGACTGACCTATCTGCTCTACCCCTCCCACTGACCAACCACAATAACCTGCTTCCACCCACCTCCATCTCACCTACTCTCCCCTCGGCCCTACCCTCTTCCCTCTTTTAATTTCTGGGTTCCCCTTTGCCAACCCCCTCAACCCCTGTCAGTCCTGCCGAAGGGCTTTGGCTCAAAACATTGACGTGCCTGCTTCTCAGATGCTGCCTGAGCTGCTGTGCTTTTCCAGCTCCACACATATGAACTCTAGCTTCCAGCATCTGCAGTCCTTACTGTCTCCAAGAAGAAGAGCCATTCTCTTTCCACTTGTGGGATCATCTTAAACACAGGGACACACACACAGAATAAACTAAATACTGAAATGTGAAGTAAAAGAAAGAACTGCAACTGTTGCAAATCAGCAACTCATAGAACATAGAACATTACAGCACAGTACAGGCCCTTCAGCCCTCAATGTTGTGCCAACCTGTCATACCGATCTCAAGCCCATCTAACCTACACTATTCCACGTACGTCCATATGCGTATCCAATGACGACTTAAATGTACCTAAAGTTGGCAAATCTACTACTGTTGCAGGCAAAGCGTTCCATTCCCTTACTACTCTCTGAGTAAAGAAACTACCTCTGACATCTGTCCTATATCTTTCGCCCCTCAATTTAAAGCTATGCCCACTCGTGCTGGCCGTCACCATCCTTGGAAAAAGGCTCTCCCTATCCACCCTATCTAACCATCTGATTATTTTATATGTTTCAATTAAGTCACCTCTCAGCATTCTTCTCTCTAATGAAAACAGCCTCAAGTCCCTCAGCCTTTCCTCGTAAGACCTTCCCTCCATACCAGGCAACATCCTAGTAAATCTCCTCTGCACCCTTTCCAAAGCTTCCGCATCCTTCTTACAATGCGGTGACCAGAACTGTACACAATACTCCAAGTGCGGCCGCTCCAGAGTTTTGTACAGCTGCAGCATAACCTCTTGGTTCCAGAACTCGATCCCTCTATTAATAAAAGCTAAAACACTGTATGTCTTCTTAACAGCCCTGTCAACCTGGGTGGCAACTTTCAAGGATCTGTGTACATGGACACTAAGATCTCTCTGCTCATCTACACTACTAAGAATCTTACCATTAGCCCTGTACTTTGCCTTCTGGTTACTCCTACCAAAGTGCATCACCTCACACTTGTCTGCATTAAACTACATTTGCCACCTCTTAGCCCAGCTCTGCAGCTTATCTATGTCTCTCTGCAACCTACTGCACCCTTCGTCACTAACCACAACTCCACTGACCTTAGTGTCGTCTGAAAATTTACTAACCCATCCTTCTACGCCCTCATCCAGGTCATTTACTAAAATGACAAACAGCAGTGGACCCAACACCGACCCTTGCGGTACACCACTAGTAACTGGTCTCCAGGATGAACATTTCTCATCAACTACCACCCTCTGTCTTCTTTCAGCAAGCCAATTTTCGATCCAAACTGCTACATCTCCCACAATTCCATTCCTCCGCATTTTGTACAACAGCCTATTGCGGGGAACCTTGTCGAACGCCTTGCTGAAATCCATATACACCACATCAACCGGTTTACTCTCATCTACCTGTTTGGCCACCTTCTCAAAGAACTCATTAAGGTTTGTGAGGCATGACCTTCCTTTCACAAAACTGTACTGACTATCTCTAATCAATTTATTCTTTTCTAGATGATTATAAATCCTATCCCTTATAACCTTTTCCAACACTTTACCAACAACTGAGGTAAGGCTCACTGGTCTATAATTACCAGGGTTGTCTCTACTCCCCTTCTTGAACAGGGGAACCACATTTGCTATCCTCCAGTCGTCTGGCACTATTCCTGTAGACAATGACGAGTTAAAGATCAATGCCAAAGGCTCGGCAATCTCCTCCCTGGCTTCCCAGAGGATCCGAGGATAAATCCCATCCGGCCCAGAGGACTTATCTATCTTCACCCTCTGAAGGATTTCTAATACCTCTTCCTTGTGAACCTCAATCCCACCTAGTCTAGTAGCCTGTATCTCAGTATTCTCCTCGACAACATTGTCATTTTCTAGAGTGAATACTGTTGAAAAATATTCATTTAGCGCTTCCCCTATCTCATCTGACTCCACACACAATTTACCACTACTATCCTTGATTGGGTCTAATCTTACTTTTGTCATTCTTTTATTCGCTAAATACCTATCGAAAGCCTTAGGGTTTACCCTGATCCTATTCGCCAACAACTTCTCATGTCTCCTCCTGGCTCTTCTGATCTCTCTCTTTAGGTCTTTCCTGGCTACGTCGTAGCCCTCAAGTGCCCTAACTGAGCCTTCACATCTCATCCTAACATAAGCCTTCTTCCTCCTCTTGACCAGAGATTCCACCTCCTTCGTAAACCACGGCTCCCGTACTCTACAGCTTCCTCCCTGAGGAAGGGTCATTTGACCCGAAACATTAGCTCTGATTTCTTTCCATACGTGAGTGTCATATCAAGCTACCTGCAGAGATTCAGCTCATAATTGCTTGACTACTTTGGAATATCCGTTTTGTGACATCAGCTATTATCGCCGATTCCCGGCAATGTCAATCAAACTTGTAATTTACTAGATTACATAGGCATTAACAGGGATTAATGTTGGGGATTTTCTCTCTATTTATTGCACTGTTTTGGGACCGACTTGGATTGAAGCCAATTCTTTTATTCTGGAATGGTTTAATTTGATTTGATTTAAGCTTTATTGTAATGTATACTCGAGTTCAGGGCATGGTGATAAGTGTATAATGTCAGCACCTGAGACACCATCTTAGGTGTGAAGGTATCTCGGTGCAAATCTCAGGTACAAGGAATAACATAGAGAAACAAAGTTAAAAATCAAGCGGTACGGTCAGTTCTGTTAGAACGTGTGTTCTGGCAAGGCCATTGTGGTAATGCGACTGACAAAAAGGGGAATGCTATTTCTAAAACATGAACTTATGTTGGCTCAAACATGATTCTATTGGTGTGTAGAGAAGTACTCAGCGACATCACATGATCATACTGTGAACACGTGCAATGTTAGCTCTGAAAGAGTCTCTGCACTGGTATCACGTGATGATTTCACGGACTTTGTTGTGACGTGCTCTGTGTGAGAGGTACCGTACAACCCCCTCCCCCATCAAGTCATCTTGACATTTTTTCAAGGTAAAATTTTAAGTTTACTTTTATTTCATTATTCGATACAAATTAAATACTTATTCAAATTGTGCTATCCTTTGTGTTAGGCTTTTGAGTGATTTTTGAGTGATTCATTTTGGTGGTCTGCCCCTGACCCTGCTGTACCCATAGGCCCTATTATTTCTACAATGCAATTTTCTATAACGCAATGTTGCACGGGAACGCAACTATTGCGCTATAGCAGAATGGGCTGTATTGTTGCGATGAAGGGTCTAGGCCCAAAACGTCAGCTTTTGTGCTCCTGAGATGCTGCTGGGCCTGCTGTGTTCGTCCAGCTTCACATTTTATTATCTGGGCTGTATTGTTGTTCTTAGTATAAGTGTGAAACAAAAGAAATAATGTTTAAAGTTAACATTACAGTCCTTCCTAGTATTAAGTGGAAAAACAAAGGGATAAAGGTAAAAGTTCAACAGTCTTTCTTAAGTGCATTCCCTAAAAAGGGTCAGTCTCCTTTGCTTACTGTCTGAGAAATCTTGGGTTTCCTGTTCTCAACCCTACAGATGCTGGGGGGGACATCCCTCACTGATATTTCAGGCTCACCATAACCACATCGGGGGCTCAGGCCCACAGCAGCATCCCCACACCGGACCCCCAGGCAACACTGCTCTGGGCCTACAGCCGCTTCCCCACACCCGATAGTGTTGAGGGTTGTTGAAGGATACAGTGGGGTATGGATCAGTTGCTGTCCTGAGCAGAGAAATGGCAGATGGAGTTTAATTGTGTAAGTGTGAGGTGCTGCACTTTGGGAGATCAAGTTTTAAGAAAAGCATACAGTTAATGGCAGGATCCTGAACAGCATGGATGTACAGAGGGATCTTGGGGTTCAAGTCCGTAGCTCCCTGAAAATGGCCACGTAAGTAGATAGGGTAGTAAAGAAGGCATATGGCATGCTTGTCTTAGTGATAATGGGAACTGCAGATGCTGGAGAATCCAAGATGATAAAATGTGAGGCTGGATGAACACAACAGGCCAAGCAGCATCTCAGGAGCACAAAAGCTGACGTTTCGGGCCTAGACCCTTCATCAGAGAGGGGGATGGGGTGAGGGTTCTAGAATAAATAGGGAGAGAGGGGATGCGGACCAAAGATGGAGAGAAAAGAAGATAGGTGGAGAGGAGAGTATAGGTGGGGAGGTAGGGAGGGGATAGGTCAGTCCAGGGAAGACAGACAGGTCAAGGAGGTGGGATGAGGTTAGTAGGTAGGAGATGGAGGTGCGGCTTGGGGTGGGAGGAAGGGATGGGTGAGAGGAAGAACAGGTCAGGGAGGCAGAGACAGGCTGGGCTGGTTTTGGGATGCTGTGGGTGGAGGGGAAGAGCTGGGCTGGTTGTGTGGTACAGTGGGGGGAGGGGACGAACTGGGCTGGTTTTGGGATGCAGTGGGGGAAGGTGAGATTTTGAAGCTGGTGAAGTCCACATTGATACCATTGGGCTGCAGGCCCGAAACGTCAGCTTTTGTGCTCCTGAGATGCTGCTGGGCCTGCTGTGTTCATCCAGCCTCACATTTTATCATCCTGGCATGCTTGTCTTTATTGGTTTGGGGATTGAATGCAAGGGTCAGGATGTCATGTTGCAGCTTTTAAAGGCTTTGGTTAGATCACATTTAGAGTATTGTGTTCAATTCTGGTTGCCATATTACAGGAAGGATGTGGAGGCTTTGGAGAGAGTTTACCAGGATGCTGCCTGGATTAGAGGGTATGATCCTTAAGGAGAGACTAGAAAAACCTCAGGTTGTTTTCTCTGGAGCAGTGAAGGCTGAGGGGAGATCTGATAGAAGTCTATAAAATCATGAGATGCATCAATAGGGTTGACGGTCAGAACCTTTCTCCTAGAGTTGAAATGTCTAATACTAAGGGGCGTGCATTTAAGGTTGAAGGGGGCTGGAGTTCAAAGGAGACGTGAGGGGCAAGTTTATTTTACACAGGAAGTAGTAGGAGTCTGGAACATGCTGCCAGGGGTGGTGGTGGAGGAAGATACAATAGGGCCATTTAAGAGACTTATAGATAAACACATGAATTTGTAAGGAATGGAGGGATATGGACCAAGGGCAGGCAGAAGGAATCAGTTTCATTTAACGTCATGTTCAGCACAACAACATGGGCCGAAGGGGCTCATTCCTGTGCTGCTCTGTTCTATGTTCTATGACCAGAGCAGGGCAGCCAGCAGCCAGAGTGGGGGCTCCAGTAACCAGTGGCCCCGTGACTGGATCACAGCAGCCGCCAGCAGTCAGTGCATGTGGAGACCTCCTGTGCTGGCCTGCTGCAGACAGCCTTTAGAGAGACGCTGTGTTGTTCATCTTTCTAATATCACTTCTTGTTTCTCTGACCTATGGTTATGATGTGTTTAGCTGTAAAGTAACTTTTCTTTTCTTCTTTTCTCTATTCTGTTACTAAGGACTGTAACTAGGCACTCTGTACCTAAAGATGGTATTGTAAGTAGTGACCAATAAAATTTTCACTGCACTCGTTTGAGTCCATGTGACAATAGAGATAATGCAATTCAATTCAAGTGCAGAACATTGAGCTTTCCTTAAAACTTCAATGGACTTTTATTTTCATCCATTATCTGTGATTTTACTCACTGAATACTTTCAAAACATTGGTGCCCATGTCCACTGCTCTTCAGTCTTCTTCTCTGCCCTGTCAAAGAACTAGATTACTCGCCCTCCACACCTGTAAGGACACAGAGCTGGGATGCATTAGGATTTGGCTAATGTGCTCAGAGGTACAAGGGCGCCCATTCAGTCAATGATGGGTCAACTCTTGCCCACGAGTCAGACAATAGTAAGCCCAAATTCCCTTTCATTTTCCAGGTCAAGGGGATTGGGGAACTGTTCTAGTAAGGGGCATTGGGCAAATTTGGCCGATTTTCTAGAGAGTTTTGATCTCATTGAAACCTACAAAATACTGAAAGGGATGGACAGGGTTGGAAGCAGATAAAATGTTTCACCTGATTGGAGAATCTAAAATCAGGGACATAATTTAAAAATAAGGGAGTGCCACTTAGGCGCAAGACGAGGAGGAATTTCTTTTCTCAGAGGGTCATGAACATTCAGAATTCCCCACGGCAAAGGTAGTGGAACCTCAGACTCTGTTCAACGTGGAGCTCAGTTGGCTGGATGGTTGGCTTAAATTGCACAGCGACACCAAGAGCACGGGTTACTAAGAAGGTCCTACTTTCTCAACATGGTCTGAGGCGTGGTGGTCCTCAGGTCAAAGCCACCACCAGTCATCCCTCTCTAAGAAAGACCAGACTGAGACAATAATGCCTTTACTCAGAGGTAGAGATTGATAAATTTCTGATTATCAGTAGCATAAAGGGTGATATGGATAGAATGGGCAAAAAAGGCATTAAAGTGATTAATCAACTATGATCGTATTAATTATCAGAGCAAGCTGCATGACCAATACTTGCTCCCATGGTTTGAATTTTACCATCCTTTGGCTAAGCGTGATTTTCATCAGTATTCAGGCCAGAATCTAGAGAGACGCACTCGAATCATGGATGGAGTGCTGTACTGCCAGACCAAGGAAGATCTATCATAGGTGAAAAGTGGGATTAATTAAGTCGAAAAGGAGCTGCTGACTCTTAGTAAAATTGGTCAAGGAAAGAAACAAATGATGGATCCGATAATCCAGTTAAAATGGGAAAATAATGTCTCCACCAACGATAAGCAACTGTTTGAAACAATGGCTTGAGGTTACCATTCCTTATCGTTCAGTTCTACATTGAGTCCTGAAGGCTGTAAAATACACACTCGAAAGATGAGGTCCTGCTCCTTCACCCTCACTGGGAGATTAAGCAGCCCAAGGGCAGAATGGGAATAGGACAGAAAATTAAAACAGTTCCTGCCTGCAGACTGACCCAACAGAAGTTTCCCATTAAACAATCACCCTATCCCCATTCAGTCTCTCAGCTGTACAGGAGATCAGTGAGTGCGGCGCAGTAAGTTAGAAAAAGCACAAATAAATTATTGTTTCACCTGGAAGGAGTGGCTAGGGTCTTGATATGTACAAAGGTGGTTAAAGGGTGTCTGTTGTATATGTGACAATGGGAGGTGGGCAGTGTGAAACCGTTTGATGTGGAGAGCTTGAGATGCAGAAATGCTAGGAGATGATTGATGAAGGTGGAAGCTAGTAATGAGGACAAGGCAAAGCCTATTCAAGGAAGAAGCTACTCAGCCAAAATGTAAGGGTTGGGACCTGCACAGGAGAGGAGGATACTGGGATAAGGAAGCGGGATTGGAATTGGTGTTATGGAAAATGGCATAGTCACAGTAGACAGGATGGAGAAACTGGGAGAATACAATAAGGCTTTGACAGGAGGTAGGGTGTGAGAAAGTGAGGAGAAGGCATCATCTAACTCATCTTTTTATTCCAGACACCTTCACCTGGACATTGACTAGTTAGTGGAGTAGGTGGATAGGTGGCAGGGAAATGTGATGTGATACATTTTTGTTGGGTGTACATTAGAAACTAACATAAAATAGCTGATACAATTCTAAAGCGGGAGCAGGGGCAGAGAGTCCTGGGTATAACAGTCCACAGACCATTGAAGATGGCAGCGTAGGTGGAGAGAGCAGTTAATAAAATGTTTACTTTATTTATAGAGGTGTAGGGTACAGGAGCAAGGATGTGATGTTGAACTTGTGTGTGACACTTCTTGGACCCCAACTGGAACATTGTGTAGAGTTATGGCTGCCACATTGGTAGGAAAGATATGAATGCATTGGAGAGAGGGAAGTTGTGGTTTATACAAAATTATGAGGCTAGACTGAAGAAGTTGCTCTTCAGGGGGTCAGTGTGGACTCGATCAGCCAAACGCCCTGCTTCCACACTGTAGACATTCTATGATTCTAGTTAGGGTCTGGGACAATGTGCTACCTGGAAATGTGCCAATTGAAGCATTCAAGTGGGTCATTGGATGGTTATTTGGATAGAATTGACATACAAGGGATAAAGTAGGAAATTGGCATGAGGGCAGAGAACGGTGCAGGTATGATGGACTGAATTGGCTTTCTTTTGTGCTGTAACAATTCTGTGACTTAGCTTTACCCTCATTTCATCTGAGTCACTCATCCTGTTCGTGGCAAATTCCAGATTTTAAACAATTCCTGCTTGAAGAAGTTACCCAGGGAAAATATTAGTTACTGTCTTATATTAATGAGCCCAGCATTAGTCTGGCCTGCGCCTTCTGATGGAATATTATTTCTGTATCCATTTTGTCAAATTCTTTCATAAATCAGAACGTCTCAATTAGTTTACCTCTTGGTTTTCTGTGCCAGGTAACAATGGTAGATTTCTCAGTATTTCTTACAGTTGACTATCGACAGCTTGCGTATAAAGATACCACAAGTGAGAATGAAATATTCTTCTTCATTTATCTCTTCAATCAAACTTTCCCAAACTACAGTTTTAGGTTGTGTGACTGGCAGGGAATGGATAGCGGATGACTGGGTGGAGAATGTGTGCGTAATGTGAGTTTGCTCGCTGAGCTGGAAGGTTAGTTTTCAGCCGTTTCGTCACCATTCTAGGTAACATCATCAGTGAGCCTCCGACGAAGCACTGGTGTTATGTCCCGCTTTCTATTTATCTGGTTAGTTTTCCTTGGGTTGGTGATGTCATTTCCTGTGTTGGTGATGTCATTTCCTGTTCTTTTTCTCAGGGGATGGTAGATTGGCTCCAAAGCAATGTGTTTGTTGATGGAGTTCCGGTTGGAATGCCATGCTTCTAGGAATTCTCGTGCGTGTCTCTGTTTGGCTTGTCCTAGGATGGATGTGTTGTCCCAATCAAAGTGGTGTCCTTCCTCATCTGTGTGTAAGGATACTAGTGATAGTGGGTCATGTCGTTTTGTGGCTAGTTGATGTTCATGTAGCCTGGTGGCTAGCTTTCTGCCAGTTTGTCCAATGTAGTGTTTGTCACAGTTCTTGCAAGGTATTTTGTAGATGACATTTGCTTTGTTTCTTGTCTGTATAGGGTCTTTTAAGTTCATTAGCTGCTGTTTTAGTATGTTGGTGGGTTTGTGGGCTACCCTGATGCCAAGAGGTCCGAGTAGTCTGGCAGTCATTTCGGAAATGTCTTTGATGTAGGGGAGAGTGGTTATGGTTTCTGATCCCGTCTTGTTTGTTTGTTTGGGTTTATTGCTGAGGAATCGGCGGACTGTGTTCATAGGGTACCCATTCTTTTTGAATACGCTGTATAGGTGATTTTCCTCTGCTCTGCAGCTAATGAACTTAAACGTCTGAAAACTAACCTTCCAGCTCAGCAAGCAAACTCACATCCAGAACCTCAACCTGAGCTACAAATCTTCTCAAAACTCGCTTAAATTCCTTCCTGCAACAATGATTTCAAGTACCTGGAAAGTGAAAGCTTCTGTCAATAACCATGACCTTGAATTGTAGAGAGTGTTGTAAAATCCCACCTTGGTCACTAATATCACTGAGAGCGGGAAATGTGTTGTCGATAGCCAATCCAGTTTACAGACCCCCAACAATATGGTGGAATCTGCAGTGATCTAAAAATGAATTCAATTATTTCTTAATCTTTCACAGGATGTCAGCCAGTGCTTATTGCCGATCAGGTATTCACCCGTCTTAAAGCTTGACAATAACGCTCACGTGGCTGATAATAAATGGGTGAAAATAAATTGCAGGATGAGAGAGAAATCTATTCAACAGGAATGAAGATTGGACTGAATGGGGCATGAACAATTATAATGTGTCACTAAGATCTCTCCACCCAACTCTTGCCACGTTACTAATGATTAAGTTTTTTATTAAACAATCTTTTTATTATTCTGTGTTTGTTGTTGGGTTGTGGACAGGTTGTGCATACACATTTAAATTAAGTATAATCTTTGCTTCCAAAGTACATTCTGGTTCATTATTCAAGTGGCATGCGAGGGGCCAGCCATTGTTTGCCTTGCTTGTAGCCTGTGATATTTTTAGAATGGTCCACTCCCCTTACCTGTGGTTTTTGGCAAAAGACCTCTCTCCATATAAGACACAAGAACAGGAAAAGGCCATTCAGCCTTGGAGTCATGAAGTCATACAGCATGGAAACAGACCCTTCAGTCCAACTGGTTCACACTGACTAAGACTCCCAAACTAAACTAGTCCCACTTGCCTGCGTTGACCCATATCCCCCCAATCCTTTGCAATTCATGAACTTATCCAAATGTCTTTAAGCATTGTAACTCCATCTGCCTCTTCCCCTGGCACTAACCACTCTCTGTGTGAAAATGTTGCCCCTCCTGTCCCTTTTGAAATTTCTCCTCTCACCTTAAAAATATGCTCCCACTTTTGGACTCCCTCCAGCCCAGGGGGAAAAAAGAACCCTTGCTATTTACACTACCTATGCTCCTCATGATGTTATAAGGTCACCCCCTCAACCTTCTACACTCCAGTGAAGAGTCCCAGCTTATCGAGACGACTTTTCTAACTCAAACCCTCCATTCCCGCAACATCCTGGTAAATCTTTTCTGAATCCTCTCCAATTTAGTAAAATCCTTCCTGTAGCAGGGTGACCTGAGCTGCACGTGATAAAAGCCAAGCACTGGTAGTTTCTTTAGAAGCACTGAGACCGTCCTCAGGAGACACTTTCACTACACCCCCAGACAGGCTGTTACAAAAATAAAAGTGTTCCACACATAGCGCTTGCCTCAGGCCTGCAATTAAAATGAGAAATTCACACTGTTATTTCTGAATAATTCTGTATACTGATGACGAGTCTAGACACGAAATGTCAACTTCCCTGCTCCTCTGTTGCTGCCTGGCCTGCTGTGTTCCTCCAGCCCCATACTGTTATTAAACAGTGTATGGTTAAAATTGTCCTAAGTACTCATTGAGTCTGCACCACTATTCAGTGAGCTCAGGACTCATCTGATAACTGTCAACTCCAGTTTGCTGCCTTTCGCCAACAACCTAGTATTCCCTAACTGATCATGGTCAGGCTCCATCCATTGTCCATTCAGTGGGGAATTTTAGTACCAATTACTTCCCTCACATTTCGATATCTACACGGGGAGAGAGGCAACACGATTTAAACTACACAACCAGAACTACTTAGTGAGGAGAAAGAAAGACTTATATTCATACTGCTCCTTTCATGACTTTGGCATATTCCAATCACTGGAATTTGACAGGTGAGTTTCACATAGAAAGCTCACTAATCATACAACAAGTATGTTTTATGATGTTAGTTGAGAGACGAACATTGACGGGGACATCTGGGATAATTTCTGTCACTGGGCTAGTATTTGGGATAATGTTCTGGGGTCATGGATTTGAATTCTTTTTTCTTTATTCATTCACAGGATGAGGGTATCACTGACCAGGCAGCATTTAATTGCCCAGAGGGGAATTAGGAGTCTACTACATTACTGTGGGCCTGGGGTCACATGTAGGCCAGACCAGGTGAGGATGGCAGCTTCCTTCCCTAAAGGACATTAGTGAACCAGATGGGTTTTTCCAACAATCAACAATAGATTCACAATCATTGTTAGATACTTAATTCCAGATATTCCAGAAAATCCTACCACAGCAGTTGGTGCAATTTGCATTCAGTCAAAATCTAGAATTAGAAGCTAGTCAAATGCAAACACGTCAATTGCCATTGTGTCCTTTAGGGAATGAAATCTGCGATCCTTACCTGGTCTCACCTGAATGAGTCCAGGCTCACAGTGTTTTGGTTGACCCCTCACCTACCGTCTGGGCAATTAGGAGTGGGCTATAAATTTTGGCCCAGCCAACGACACCCTCATCCCATCAACAGCTAATAAAAAAACCTCCTCTTTCTTACTCCAGAAGTTCTGTGGCCCATTGACAGGCCAGTGCCGGAGGAAGAGTGGTACACGGTCAGGGCAGAGCTACCCTGGGAGTCCTCAACATTGGCTACTGACCCAATAAAATGTCATGGTAGCAGGCCAAACATGGACAAGGAACTCTGTTTCTTTACACTTAAAGCCCCTGACCTGGCTGACGGACCGGCATGCTTCCACATTTGTGCTATAGTTTAGCACAAACAGCCGCTTCCACCTCTCTCCTCTGGGCAGTTTCACTGTCCAGAATCTACCCACTGAGGAAGAAACCAGCCCTTTTATTTGTTCTTTATTTTAAACGATGAGAAACAAACATAGCCCACACCAAAGACACACCAACCCAGGTTTTTACCAATGTATCCAATCACCAAATTTATAAGCCACATAATGAACCAATCACGGACACCGGTCACTGGGGACGGTGTGACAATGACCAATAGAATAAGAGAAAGTAAGGGGTGGTTTTGAAAGGGAAAATGCACGCCAGCTCCTGCAGCACCTACTATCCCGAAACACCCCGAGGGTAATGGTGCACATTGGGCGCTCTTGCTCCATCTCTCAGCAAAGCCAGGGAGCTGATCATTGACATCAGGGAGTGGAGTGCAGGGCACGCTCCTGTTTGCATAATGGTGCAGAGGTGGAAATGTCTGAAGGCATCAAGTTCCTGTGAGTGATGTTCACCAACTATCTTCCCTGGTCCATCCATGTCAATGCAACAGTCAAGAATGCACAACAACATCTTTACTTCCCCAGGAGGCTAAGGCAGTTTGGCATGTCAGTAAAGACTCTTACATATGTTTATTGACGTACCATAGAAAGCACTCTATCCAGATGCATCACAGCTTGGCACAGCAACTATTCTGCCCAGGACCATAAGAAACTACAGGAAGTTCTGAATATAGCCTAGTCCATCACACAAGCCAACCTCCCATCCATTGACTTATGTGGGTTGGCAGTTCACTGGTTAGCATTGCTGCTTCACAGTGCCAGGGACCTGGGTTCAATTCCAGCCTCAGTTAATTGTCTGTGTGGAGGTTGCACGTTCTCCCTGTGTCTGTGTTAGAGGGGTTTTGGTTTTGTCTCAAAGTCCAAAGATATGCAGGTTAAGTGGATTGGCCATGCTGAATTGACCATAATGCCCAGGGATGTTCAGGCTAGGTGGATCGGCTGTAGGAAATGCAGGGTTATAGGGTTATGGTGGGGGGTAGTGGGCCTGTGTGGAATGCTCTTCAGAGAATCAATGTGGACCTGTTGGGCCAAATGGCCTGTTTTCACATTATAGTGATTCTATGCCCAGGACTCCAGGTACACTTCTTGCTGCCTCAGAAAAGCAGGCAACATCAATAAAGACTCCTCCCACCCGGGTTATAGCCTCTTCCATCAGGCAGAAGATACAAAATCTTAAACGCATGCTCCAACAGATTCAAGATCAGCTTCCTCCCTGCTGTGATGTGACAGTTTGAAATGGAGCTCTTAACTTTCAAATTTAATATTGACCGCACTCTTTATGCACCTTTTCTGCAGCCGTAACATTGTACTCCTCGCTCTGTCCAATTGCCCTGTTGCAGTTTTTATGTGTGATCTGCCTGTACTGCACACAAAGCAAAACTTTTCACTGTACGCAAGTACATGTGACAATTATAAATCAAATCAGGTGATGCTGACTGCTAGTCATGGGGTCCACACCTTGCCTGCTTCAGAGTGTGTCAGAGCAGCTGAGGTCTATTGAAGGGAACAGGAAGCTCTGAGCGGAGTCTCCTATGGATTTAGCGAAATCTAATGAAAAGGCTTCAATTAACACATCAGTATAGAACACTCTAGATAATTACAGACTGTCAGGCAAACAAAGGAGAAACTGTCTGACTTAATTGTGTGATAATACCCTTATTAAATTCAGATGAAATAAAGTCAAGCCTATCCTATTTTTGTGGGCTGTGGTCAATTGATAATTCCTATTTATTTGTTTTTCTAAAAACTGTGACTTAACGTTTCCTCTCATTCTCTTCACTGAATGAATTATGGGAACAAGAGGAGACTATCCCTCTATTTTCTTTTGCTACTGCACAATACCCTGGCAGTGGCAAACCAGCTCGGAATCAGTCCTCAACCAAGGAGATTCTGATCTCCAGGTTATAATAGTTTTTGGGGTTTTTTTTGCACAGCACACTGGCTTTGGCCAGCCTGGATCAGGCCCCTCTATTCCATACTATCATCAAATTAAATCATTGTTGATTGGCTCATTTACTCCATTTATCTGCCCTTCAGTCCACATATACCCACTCAGATTGAGCTGAACTCTATCCTTTTGGGCCTCTTTAGCTTTTTAGGACAGACTGTTTCAGTTTTGACTACTTATACTGTGAAGAGGTACCTCCTGATATTACCTTAGAAACAGCCTCACCTTTATGAGAATACAGCTTAGTCAGAATTCCCCCAGCAGTGAAAACATTTCCACTGGATATTCAACACCTCGAATAGATCTGCCCTGTATCTCACAAACTTAAAAGACTATGCAACCTGGTGTTATTCTTTCACAGTTTCGGGTCCAAGGAGATTCTGGGCTGCACCATCTCGAAGGACAGTATATTTTCCTGGAGGAGTGGTCTCCCATCGCCATGGGTAGCACTTAGCCAGAGCTTTAATAAACTGAAGTATCATTTCCAACCCCTCAATTTTCCAGATCCCACCTGGTGAATGGCTGGAATTCTTTACACAAAGGGTTCTGGGGGCAGCACGGTGGCTCAGTGGTTAGCTCTACTGCCCTCACAGCACCAGGGGCCTGGGTTCGATTCCAGCCTCAGGTTACTGTCTGTGTGGAGTTCTCGCATTCTCCCCATGTCCGTGTGGATTTACTCCGGTTTTTGCACGATAGTACAAGATGTTAGTTGGATTGGCCATGCTAAATTCCAAAGATGTGCAGGCTAGGTGGGTTAGCCATGTGAAATGCAGGGTTACAGGGATAGGGTAGGTAGTTGGGTGTGGGCAGAATGCCGTTCCCAGAGTCAGAGTGGACTTGACGGGCCGAATGGACTGTTTCCATACTGTCGGGATTCAATGATTCTATGATCGTGCAGCCTCAGTCACTGTTCAAAACTTAGACTGATAGCTTTCTGGACACTAAAGACACTCAGGGATACAGGGGTGATGCTGAGGAGATTATCAGGCCCAATCTTACTGAATACTGCAGCAGACTCGAGGGGACGAGTGGCTTATTCCTGTTCCTATTTCCTAAGTAAATCCTTTACTGGTATTGACTGGTTTCTGTGCACGGATTCCTAAATTTCTCAGCACCTCACAGTTCGAAGCTTCATACCATTGCAAAACCAGCAGGAGGTGCACTCACTGCACAGACGATCACAGTGCCTGTGATACCACTGCCAGTAACTCTGGGGTTTAATTGTGGGTTTGATTGGGGTTACACTGGGGGCTAATTGGGGTTTTAGTTGGGATTTGATAAGGGTCTGGCCGGGCTGCAGAGGGGATTTGTCTCTGCCAACTGCCTGTCTCTGTTCTGCAGTTATGTTCGAGCCTAGTAACCTTGGAGAAGGAGAGTGTGGTGCCCACCAATACACTCGATGCCTTTAGGGAGAGGTGGGCACTGCGGGGGTTGCGGTGGAGTGTTTTATTTCCCCCTACAATCCTATTTTGATTTGGTCCCCTCCTTTCCTCCGTATGCACCCTTCTTCACTTTTTGTCATAACTATTGCCAAACCATGTTTCACTAGCCATGTGGGTACTTTTCCTGGTGGAAAATGTAACATAAAGTTTTTGCACACGGAGTATTTTTACTGTTTCACTGCACATACACACAGAGCCGCGAATAATTTAGGGAAAATATATGCATTATTGCTGAAAAAAAGGGGCCCAGTTTGTCTTAAATGGTGGTTTGACATGAATTAATTGGGATTTTAATTGAGGTCAGATAGGAGTTTTCTTGTGGTTTTATTGGGCTTTCGGGTTTTACTCAGGGTTTGATTGGATTTAATGCTGGATTTAATTGTTTGCTTGGGAATTGATTGGGATTTAATTGAGATTGAGAGTTGTCAAGTCATACAGCATGGAAACACACCCTTCCATCCAACCCCTCCATGCCAACCAGATATCCTGAATTAATCTAGTCCCATTTGCCCGTATTTGGCCCAAGTCTCTCTAAAACCTTCCTCTTCCTGTACCCATCCAGATGCCTTTGAAATATTGTAATTGTACCAGCCTCCATCACTTCCTCTGGCAGCTCATTCCATACACCTTTGCATGAAAAAGTTATCGTATAGGTCCTTTTAAATTTTTCCCGTTTGACCTTAAAACTAAAATCTCTAGTTTTCCCATCCCAGGGAAAAGACCTTGTCTATTAATTTTATCCATGCCATTTGTGATTTTATAAACTTCTTTGAGGTCATCCCTCAGCTACTGATACACCAGGGAACATAGCCCCAGCCTATTCAGCCTTTCCCTGTTGCTCAAACTCTCCAACCCTGGCAACATCTTTGTAAATCTCTTCTGAACCGTTTCAAGTTTCAAAATATCCTTCCTATAGCAGGGAGACCAGAATTGAATGCAGTATTCCAATGGTGGTCGA
This sequence comes from Stegostoma tigrinum, assembly GCF_030684315.1. Lineage (NCBI taxonomy): Eukaryota > Metazoa > Chordata > Chondrichthyes > Orectolobiformes > Stegostomatidae > Stegostoma > Stegostoma tigrinum. Next base: position 42,680,909 of record NC_081383.1, read on the forward strand.
ACCAATATCCTGTACAGCGGCAACATGACTTCCCAACTCCCATACCCAAAGCTCTGACCAATAAAGGCAAGTGTACCAAACACCTTCTTCACCATCCTGTCTACCTGTGACTCCACTTTCAAGGGTCTATGAACCTGCGCTCCAAGATCTCTTTGTTCAGCAACACTCCCTTAAATATATAAGTCCTGCCCTGATTTGCCTTTCCAAAATGCAGTGCTTCACATTTAGCTAAATTAATCTCTTTTCCACTCCTCAGCCCATTGGCCCATATGGTCATGATCCCATTGTACTCTGAGGTAACCTTCTTCACTGCCCACTACACCTCCAATTTTGGTGTCGTCTGCAAACTTACTAACCATACCTCCTTTGTTCACATCCAAATCATTTATATAAATGACGAAAAGCAGTGGACCGAGCACCGATCCTTGTGGCACACCGTTGATCGCAGGACTCCAGTCTGAAAAGCAACCCTCCACCACCACCCTCGGTTTTCTACATTTGAGCCAGTTCTGCATCCAAATGGCTGGTTCTCCTTGTATTCCACGTGATCTAGCCTTACTAACCAGTCTACCATGAGGAACATTTTTGAACAGCTTACTGAAGTCTATTCAGATCATATCCACTTCTTTGCCCTCATCAAACCTGTGTTACATCTTCAAAAAATTCAGTTGAGTCAGTGAGACACAATTTCCCATTCACAAAGCCATGTTGACTATCCCTAATCAGTCCTTGCCTTCCCAAATACATGTAAATCCGGTCCCTCAGGATTCCTACAACAACTTGCCCACCATTGATGTCAGGCTCACTAGTCTATAGTTCCCTGGCTTTTCCTTACCACCTTTCCTAAATAGACAAACTCCAGTCTTCCAGTACATTGCCTGTGTCTATCGATGATATAAATATCTCAGCAAGAGGTCCAGCAATCTCTTCCCTGGCTTCTCACACAGTTCTGGGTTACACCTGTGTGAAGCTGGATGAACACAGCAGGCCAAGCAGCATCTTAGGAGCACAGAAGCCGACGTTTCGGGCCTAGACCCTTAGGCCCGAAACATCAGCTTTTGTGCTCCTGGGATGCTGCTTGGCCTGCTGTGTTCATCCAGCTCCACACTTTGTTATCTCGGATTCTCCAGCATCTGCAGTTTCCATTCTCTCTGGGATACACCTGACCAGGTTCTGGGGATTTAGAACAAGAACAAAGAACAACGAAAATTACAGCACAGAAGCAGGCCCTTCAGCCCTCCAAGCCTGAAGGACATGGTGCCCATCACAACTCAAATCCCCGACCCTTCCGGGGAGCATATCCCCCTATTCCCATCCTATTCATGTATTTGACAAGACATCCTTTAAAAGTGACTATTGTATTTGCTTCCACTACGTCCCCGTCAGTGAGCTCCAGACAGCCACCACCCTCTGTGTAAAAAAACGTGTCTCATACATCACCTTTGAACATTGCCCCTCACACCTTAACCTACGGCCCCTAATAACTGACTCTTCCACCCTGGGAAAAAGCTTCTGACTGTCCACTCTGCCCATGCCCTTCATAATCGTATAGACCTCCATCAGGTCACCCCTCAACCTCTGTCATTCCAGTGAGAACAACCCAAGTTTCTCCAACCTCTCCTCATAGCTAATGCCCTCCATACCAGGCAACATCCTGATAAATCTTTTCTGTACTGTCTCCAAAGCCACCACATCCTTCTGGTAACGTGGCAACCAGAATTGAACCCAATATTCCTAATGCAGCCTAACTAAGGTTCTGTAAAGCTGCAGCATTACCTGCCAGTTTTTAAACTCAGTGCCCCGGCTGATGAAGGCAATTATGCCGTATGCCTTGTTGACTACATTCTCCACCTGCGTTGCCACCTATGTACCCATACACCCAGATCCCTCTGCCTATTAATACTCTTAAGGGTTCTGCCATTTACTGTATATTTTCCATCTGGATTAGACCATACACAATGCATTACCTCACATTTTTCCAATTAACCTCCGTCTGCCACCTTTATGCATCTTAAGACACCCAGCACGACTGCCCCTTTATTATGGACATTTAATGAGGTTGATCAGGATTTAATGGTATTTGAGCAGGAACTAATGTGATTCCTTTGGGATTTAATGAGATTTGATTAGGATTTTATGGGGTTTGGTTGGGATTAAATGGGGTTTGAGTGGAATTTAATGACTTGATTTATTTGGAATTTTACACGATTTGATGAGGATTTTATGAGCTTTGGTTGGGGTTAAAAAGAGTTTGATCAGAATTTAATGGGATTTGAGATTTAATGGGATTTGGTCAAGGTTTAATGGGATTTTATTAGGATTTAATCAGGATTTAATGGGTTTAATTGGGATTTAATAGGATTTGACTGAGATTTACTGAGGTTTGATCAGGATTTAATGGGTTTGATTGGGATTTAATAGGATTTGACTGAGATTTACTGAGGTTTGATCAGGATTTAATGGGTTTGATTGGGATTTAATGGGACTTGACAAGAGATGCAATGGGGTTTGTTTGGGATTTAACTAAGTTTGAATGGGATTTATTAGGGTTTGATTGGGATTTAATGGAATTTAATCAGGATTTAATGGCGTTTAATCAGGATTTAACGCGCTTAATTGAGATTTAATGGGATTTGATCAAGATTTAATGGTATTTGTTTTGGGATTTAATGGGATTTATTTGATGTTTAATGGGATTTGATCAGATTTAATGCAGTTTGATTGCAGTTACTGACTTTAGTGAAATGCACGCTCTGGTTTACATATAGAAAACCCGAGCTCAGGAATCCAGATGGATGATCAGTGCCAGAGTAATTGCGTCACCAGAGACTGGTGACATGCCCCTGTCAGCATCTAGTCAGATCCTGTCCTCACAGCAGTGACATCTTCTGTTGTTTTTGGCTAGACAATGTGACACCTGCTCTTTGACTGTTGTCACCACACCACACATCTCTCCTGTGAGTATTTTACGATGAAACAACCTGCACAGAGTGACCATCTAGTCTAACCTGTGGTTTTGATGCCCTAATACTAACCCAACGCCTACTTTCCCAAACCCTTTCTGCACCGTCATGTCAAATTAATGACTCATTTATGCTGGCTGCAATCATCTCTGGCTGCACCCTAGCTGTTGTCAAGCCAACCGAATATACTAAAAAACACAATGATATCATCTGTGCAGCACTGCACTGTTCTGATTGAGATTTTAAAATTTAATGCTTCATCAGCCTGATCAGTGCCTGATCAGCCAGACCATTGGCAGCTGCTCCATGTGGCAAACATGGCCACGTATGCAAAACTTGGTGCATGCTGGTCCAGTTGCCAGGGGTGACTCTCATGGAGTTACTGATCCATTCCTGCTGTCATTAGTTTAAGCTGAATGAGGAGCTGGGATGTATAGAACATAGAACATAGAACATTACAGCACAGTACAGGCCCTTCGGCCCTCGATGTTGTGCCGACCTGTCATACCGATCTCAAGCCCGTCTAACCTACACTATTCCACGTACGTCCATATGCTTGTCCAATGACGACTTAAATGTACTTAAAGTTGGCGAATCTACTACCGTTGCAGGCAAAGCGTCCCATTCCCTTACTGAGTAAAGAAACTACCTCTGACATCTGTCCTATATCTTTCACCCCTCAATTTAAAGCTATGCCCCCTCGTGCTCGCCGTCACCATCCTACGAAAAAGGCTCTCCCTATCCACCCTATCTAACCATCTGATTATTTTATATGTTTCAATTAAGTCACCTCTCAACCTTCTTCTCTCTAATGAAAACAGCCTCAAGTCCCTCAGCCTTTCCTCGTAAGACCTTCCCTCCATACCAGGCAACATCCTAGTAAATCTCCTCTGCACCCTTTCCAAAGCTTCCGCATCCTTCTTATAATGCAGTGACCAGAACTGTACACAATACTCCAAGTGCAGCCGCACCAGAGTTTTGTACAGCTTCACCATAACCTCATGGTTCCAGAACTCGATCGCTCTATTAATAAAAGCTAAAACACTGTATACCTTCATAACAGCCCTGTCAACCTGGGTGGCAACTTTCAAGGATCTGTATACATGGACACTAAGATCTCTCTGCTCATCTACACTACTAAGAATCTTACCATTAGCCCAGTACTTTGCCTTCCGGTTACTCCTACCAAAGAGCATCACCTCACACTTGTCTGCATTAAACTCCATTTGCCGCCTCTCAGCCCAGCTCTGCAGCTTATCTATGTCTCTCTGCAACCTATAGCATCCGTCGTCACTATTCACAACTCCACTGACCTTAGTGTCGTCTGAAAATTTACTAACCCATCCTTCTACGCCCTCATCCAGGTCATTTATTAAAATGACAAACAGCAGTGGACCCAACACCGACCCTTGCGGTACACCACTAGTAACTGGTCTCCAGGATGAACATTTCCCATCAACTACCACCCTCTGTCTTCTTTCAGCAAGCCAATTTTCGATCCAAACTGCTATATCTCCCACAATTCCATTCCTCCGCATTTTGTACAATAGCCTATTGTGGGGAACCTTATCGAATGCCTTGCCGAAATCCATATACACCACATCAACCGGTTTACTCTCATCTACCTGTTTGGCCACCTTCTCAAAGGGGTCATTTAAGAGACTGCTGGACATGTATATGGTCACAGAAATTTGAGGGTGCATACATGAGGATCAATGGTCGGCACAACATTGTGGGCTGAAGGGCCTGTTCTGTGCTGTACTGTTCTATGTTCTATGTTCTATGTTCTAACTCAATAAGGTTTGTGAGGCACAACCTTCCCTTCACAAAACTGTGCTGACTATCCCTAATCAATTTATTCTTTTCTAGATGATTATAAATCCTATCCCTTATAACCTTATCCAACACTTTACCAACAACTGAGATAAGGCTCACTGGTCTATAATTACCAGGGTTGTCTCTACTCCCCTTCTTGAACAGGGGAACCACATTTGCTATCCTCCAGTCATCTGGCACTATTCCTGTAGACAATGATGAGTTAAAGATCAATGCCAAAGGCTCGGCAATCTCCTCCCTGGCTTCCCAGAGGATCCTAGGATAAATCCCATCCGGCCCAGGGGACTTATTTATCTTCACCCTCTGTAGGATTTCTAATACCTCTTCCTTGTGAACCTCAATCCCACCTAGTCTAGCAGCCTGTATCTCAGTATTCTCCTCGACAACATTGTCGTTTTCTAGAATGTATCTTTCTGTTTGCTGATGTCTGGTGTCCCCCAAGTATCTATCCATGACCGACCCCATGATTCGCTGCCCAGTGATGACGGAATTCAGAAGTCCAGAGTTAATTTTCACCTGCACTTTGAAAACTCCAGCTCGGCCCACTCCCCATCCCTCTCTCTCAAGCCCTCTATTGACTGTCAGACTGTTGGTCGGAATGACCAAAGATTCTCTCCAAAGACATAAGATCCAAGTTGAATTTTGTACTCTGTGGATGAATATTTTTCAAAATGTACTTTATTTATAAAGAAGCTTAAATATATAGATAGTCACAAACATGGTTCCATTCTGCACTGTAGCACATGACAAAATAAGCAAACATTGGAGTTTGATTCTATCAAACACTTAAACCAAACGCATGTCTTCCTTGAACAAGTATTTGAGGAGGACCAGATAACTGAATGGACCCCTATTTAACTTCAACAGGAAGACCTCAGATGGTGGTCTTTCCCCACTGTGTCTTGGCAGCAGCTGCCACAAGCTGTGGTGCATCCCTCAGCACGTAATCGTGGAGCTTGGAATGTGCCAGTCTGCAATACTCAGTCGAGGTGTACTCCTTGTTTTGGAAGACCAACAAGTTTTGGGTAAACCAAGGAGCATCTGTCACCGAGCTGACGGTCCTCCAGCCACAGGCAATGTTGTATACTCCCTGGCTGACATGTCAGAAGGCAGGGGGCATGTAAAATCCAGAGGATGCCCCATGAACCACCCCCACCCCAACAGTTTGGGTGAGACCCATGTAACGCTGATCTTGTTCTGGTGGTTGTTGTGTGCGGATTGCCTTATATTGCACTAGCGCTGCCCAACACTGTCTGGTACTCCCTGATACTGCCCAACCTTGCCTGCTGTTGCCAGTCAGTTATGGTCAGTGCTCAGTCATTGTGGTAGCACTTGTGAGGAGCATTCTGACATTGAAAGAGGAATTCACAAATAACACACAGCAGCCCCTTCTCCCTGCTTAATTAAGAAACCTGACCCAGGGTGAGGAACAGACAAAGACCAGGAAGGTGACAAAATTAGCAATCCCTTTTGGAGTTGCCTTAACTGAGCTGCCTGTCCCCATTGAACCTGAGTGGATGACCCATGCCTAAAATAATGATACACTGTCTAAACATTCCAACACAACAATCCTCTGTGCACTTTACAGAGAAAAATTTCAACAGTACGTAATCTGAAAGTATGAATCACTATGTAAATACAATCCCGAGGAAATTAGCAGGAGAGATTGCTATCGGCGTCAAGAGCAGTTCTCTGAATGACTGATTACGTGACACGACCAAGTTATAGAAACAGGTTTGTCAATACATGTATAAACCTTGTCAAAGGAGCCTTTATCTAACTGATTGGAAATTCTTTCACTTCCCATGCACCTGCACTCATGAGGCACAAATGTTGACAGGAGTCATTCCAAAACTCTCTCTCACTTTCTCTCCCTGCTGTGTGCCGTGCATTTAATTGACTAGTATAGACATTCTGCATTTAGGCCCACTCTCACCGTTTGGGCACTTTACAGTGGGGTTAGCTAGGCTTCGGAGTCTCTAGACAAAGGGTGGGTGTGAACTGGGCTCTTAACGGGTGGGCAACTGGTAGGGCAGCATCTCTAGCAGCCAATAACAGTGCGTATTGCAAAATAAGCAATAGCCCTTGGCCTACACTCTCACCCATAGTGCCACTTCCTCACCTTATATCAGTGCATTGATCAGGGGTGGGGAGTGGGGGTCACAGGGAGATAAACTGGCCATTAGAAACCTCTGGTAATTCTTCTCCCCCTTAGCTGAGTGTCAACACAACTCAGAATCTTTAACACAATGGATTATTCACTGACTTTGAAGAAAAGGAGCGAGGCTATCAGAGAGATCCTGATGCTCAGGGATCTTAGCTATCCCTAAATGATATCCACTTCCATCATCGATAAGCCCTGACTTTCTGTGGTGATGGCCAGTAAATGAATAATGCTCTTTCCCAACCATTGTGTTGTTTGAGCGCATTTATACCATCACTCATTACGGGTTAGCTTTACTGTCACCATCTTCTGTGAGGCTAGAGACACACAGGTCTGGTTGTGGTCAAAGAAAGCTGGCCTAAGTGGAAGAAGCTCTTTGAACAAGAAACAGTTTATTGGCAGTTTGTTGGCTCAGAGGTTAGCACTGCTGCCTCACAGCGCCAGGGACCCAGGTTCAATTCCACCCTCAAGTGACTGTCTGTGTGGAGTTTGGACGTCCTCCCTGTGTTTGTGCGGGTTTCCTCCGGGTGCTCTGGTTTCCTCCCACGCTCCAAAGATGTGCCTGTTAGATAGATTGGCCATGCAAATTCCCCACAGTGGTCAGGGATGTGTAGATTAGGTGGGAAATGCAGAGTTACAGGAATTGGTGACGGGGTGGGATGCTCTTTAGAGGAATGGCGTGGACTAGATGAGTTGGATGGCCTGCTTCCACACTGTAGGGATTCTACAATTTGACTGCATGTTAGCAAAGTTAATCTAATGTGATAGACATTGTGACAGAGACTATGAGGTATTCATAGTCCATATGGAGATCCATTAGGTCCATATGATGTCATCATAATTGATGGTGCTTAGGGTGCTCTTCAATATTAACCATTTCAAACCCATAAACTTTTGTACAACACTTCCCACCCTAGGTTTTATTTTTCTATCATTATTAACACACTGTACAGTCATTGAGATATACAGCATGGAAACAGACCCTTCAGACTAGAGATAATGGGAACTGCAGATGCTGGGGAATCCGACAATAAAAAGGTGTAGAGCTGGATGAACACAGCAGGCCAAGCAGCATCTTTTGAGACCCTTCAGTCTAACCTGAGAATGCCAACCAGTTGTCCTAAATTAATCTAGTCCTATTAACCAGCATTTGGCCCATATCTCTCTAAACCTTTCCTATGCGTGAACCCATCCAGATGCCATTTTAATGTTGTAATTGCCTCCATCACTTCCTCTGACAGCTCATTCCATACACACACCACTGTCAGCATGAAAACGCGGCCCCTTTAATCCCTTTTAAATCTTTCCCATCTCCCTCTAAACCAATGGCCTCTGGTTTTGGACTCCCTAACCTTGGCTGTTTACCCTATCCAGCCCCCTCATGATTTTATAAACTTCTACAAGGTCACCTCTCAGCCTCCAACGCTCCAGGGAAAATTGCCCCAGCCTATTCAGCTTCTCCTTAGAACTTTAACCTCTCAACTCTGGCATCATCCTCATAAATCTTTTCTGAACCCTTTCAAGTTTCACAAACATCCTTCCGATAGAAGGGAGACCAGAATTGAATGCAAAATTCCAAAAGTGGCCTAACCAATAGAACATAGAACACACAACAGTACAGCACAGTTCAGGCCCTTCAGCCCAACATGTTGTGCTGAACTTTTATCCTAAAACTAAGGTCTATCTAACCTCCACCCATACCTTACGTTATCATCCATATGCCTATCTAATAGCTGCTTAAATGTTCCTGATGAGACCTACTCCACTACCCTCTCCAGCAATGCATTTCACACCCCAACTACTCTCAGAGTAAAGAACCTACCTCTGACTTCTCCTTTATATCTACCTCTACTCACTTTAAAACTATGACCCCTCGTATTAGCTACCTCCACCCTAGGAAAAAATCTCTGGCTGTCCACTATGTCTATACCTCTGATCATTTTGTACACCTCTGTCAGGTCACCTCTCATCCTTCCTCGTTCTAAAAAGAAACGCCTTAGTTCTCTCAACCTTTCCTTGTAAGACCGTCCCTCCATTCCAGGCCATATCTTGGTAAATCTCCTCTGCACCTTTACTAACACTTCCACATCTTTCCTGTAATGAGGCGACCGGAACTGGACACAATACTCCAGATGCGGCCGAACCAGGCTTTTGTATAGCTAGAGCATAGTTTTACGGCTCCTGAACTCAATCCCTCTATTAACGACAGCTAACGCATCATACGCCTTCTTAACCACTCTATCCACCTGGGTGGCAGCTTTCAGGGAACTGTGAACATGAACCCCAAGATCCCGCTGCTCTTCCACACTGCCAAGAACCTTGCTGTTAACCCTGTATTCTGCTTCAAAAACAAAGTTGCTGGAAAAGCTCAGCAGGTCTGGCAGCATCTGTGGAGGAGAAAACAGAGTTAACGTTTCGGGTCTGGTGACCCTTCCTCAGAGTTCTGTTTTCTCTCCACCAATGCTGCCAGACCTGCTGAGCTTTTCCAGCAACTTTGTTCTTGTTCCTGATTTACAGCATCTGCAGTTCTTTTGGTTTTTATTCCTGTATTTTGCTTTATAGTTTGTCCTTCTAAAATGAATCACCTCACACTTTTCAGGGTAAAACTCCACCTGCCACTTCTCAGCCCAGCTCTGCATCCTATCAATGTTCCTTTGTAACCTAGAACAGCCCTCTGCTCTGTCCACAATGTGACCCACCTTCGTATGGTCCAAGAACTTACTAATCCACCCTTCCACTCCTTCATCCAAATGATTTACAAAAATCACAAATAGAAGAGGACCCAGGACAGATCCTTGTGGTACACCACTCGTAACAGAGCACTGTGTGGAATATTTTCTGCCCACTACCACCCTTTGTCTTCTAAGGGTCAGCCAATTCTGAATCCAATCTGCCACATTTCCCCCTATCCCATACCTCCTTACCTTCTGCATGAGCCATGTATACCACATCCACTGCTCCACCTTCATCCACGTGTTTGGTCACCTCTTCTAAGAATTCAGTAAGGCTTGTGAGGCATGATATACTCCTCATAAATTCATGCTGACTATCACAAATCAAACAGTGCCTTTCCAAGTGATCATAAATCCTATCTCTCAGACCCCTTTCCAATAATTTTCCCATCACTGACATATGACTAACTGGTCTGTAATTTACGGGATTATTCTTATTCCCTTTTTTAAACAAGGGAATAATGTTTGCCTCTCTCCAATCTTCCAGCACTATGCCCGTGTACATGGAGATGAAAAGATCATCGCCAAAGGCGCTGCAATCTCTTCCCTCGCTTCCCATAGAATCCTTGGATAAATCCCATCAGGCCCAGGGGACTTATCTATCTTCAACTTCCTCAACATTCCTAGTGCATCTTCCTTACGAACAGCGACCTCCTCTAGCCTACCAGCCTGTTTCACACTGTCCTCCTTGATAATTAGGTCCCTCTCAGTTGTGAATACTAAAGAAAAGTATTCATTAAGGACCTCTCCTATCTCTTTAGGCTCTGTGTACAAATTCCCTTTACAATCTTTGATCGACCCTACCCTTTCTCTGGTCATTCTGTTATTCCTCATGTAGGTGTAAAAAGCGTTGGAGTTTTCCTTGATCCCATCTGCCAAGGTTTTCTCATGCCCCCTTATGGCTCTCCTAAGCCCTTTCCTCAGCTCCTTCCTGGATAACTTGTATCCCTCTAGAGCCTTTTCCGTTCCTTGTTTCCTAAGCCTTACATAAGCCTCCTTCTTCCTCTTAACCAGTCGTTCAACCTCTCTCGAGAACCAAGGCTCCCCCACTTGATGGCATCTTCCCTGCCTGCTAGGGAACAAACATATCAAGCACACACAGTATGCATTCCTTAAACAATCTCCACATTTCAATAGTGCTCTTCCCTGACAGCATCTGTTCCCATTTTATGTTACTCTAACAGAATTATAATTACTCTTCCCCCAATTATAAACCTTACCCCGCTGTATGTACCTATCCTTTTCCATGACTGTTGTAAAAGTAACTGAGTTACGATTGCTACTGCCAAAATGCTGTCCTACCAACAGGTCTAACACTTGGCCTCGTCCATTGCCAAGCACCAAATCCAAAGTGGCTTCTCCTCGTGTTGGTCTTTCTACATACTGTGTCAGTTATCCTTCTGAATGCAATGGACAAAATCCACTCCATTTAAACTATTACAACTAAAATGTTTCCCATCAATATTTGCAAATGTGAAGTCACCCATGACTACAACCCTGCACCTTTCCAGTATCTGCCTCCCAATCCGCTCCTCCACTTCTCTGCAACTATTAGGGGGTCTGTAAAAAACCCCCAAAGTGACTGTTCCTTTCTTGTTCTGGACCTCAACCCAAACTGACTCTGTAGACATATCGTTCTCAAACTGCCTTTCTGTAGCTGTTATAGCCCTGACTAGCTATGCCACTCCCCGCCTCTTTTACAACCCTCCCTATATCTTTTAAAGCGTCTAAATCCGGGAACTTCCAATAACCATTCCTGTCCCTGAGTTACCCAAGTTTCTGTAATGGCCACAACATCGTAGTTCCAAGTACTGACCCATGTTCTAAGTTCACCCGCCTTATTTCCAATACTTCTCAAACCATCCCGTGTCCACAATTATGCTTCATCAACCGCATTTCTTCAATAACAACCTCGCTGCCTGTTGCGTCTGTTGGAAGGCTGAATACCTCATCCTCTGAATTACAAACCTGGTTTCCCCACCCTCTGCCAATCTAGTTTAAACTGTCCCCTGTAGCTCCAGCAAACCTCCCTTCCAGGATATTTGTGCCCTTCCAGTTCAGGTGCAAGCCGTCCTTACTGTACAGGTCCCACCTTCCCCAGAATGTGCTCCAATTATCCACATAATGGAAGCCCTCCCTCCTACACCAGCCCTGTAGCCACGTGTATAGATGCACTCTTTTCCCTATTTCTTACTTCATTATCACGTGGCACTGGTAGCAATCCAGAGATAACTACCCTGTTTGTCCTGGACTTCAGCTTCCAACCTAACTCCCTGTACTTGTTTTTCACATTCTCAGTCCTTTTTCTACCTATGTGTACCATGACTGTTGGATGCTCACCCTCCCCCTTAAGGATCTTGAAGACATGATCAGAAACATCACAGACCCTGGCACCTGAGAGACAACATACCATCCTTTCATCTCGCTTGCATCCACAGGAGAGTCTGTCTGTGCCTCTTACTATTGAATCTCCCACTACAATTGCTCTCCTACTCTCCCCCCTCCCCTTCTGTGCCACAAGGCCAGGCTCAGTGCCAGAGACCTTTCCACTGTGGCCTTCCCCTGGTAGGTCATCCCCCCCAACAGTATCCAAAGTGATGTACCTATTATAGAGGAGAACAGCCACAAGGGGATCCCTGCACTGTTTGCCTATTCCCTTTCCTCCTCCCGACCGTCACCCAGCTACCTTTTTCCTGTGCCTTGGGTGTGACCACCTCCTTATAACTCATCTCTATCACCCCCTCAGCTTCCTGAATGATCTGGAGTTCATCCAGCTCCAGTTCCCTAATACTGTTTGAGACGAGCTGGAGTTGGGTGCACTTCTCACAGGTGAAGTCAGAGGGACACCAGCAGTGGCCCTTACCTCCCACATCCTGCTAGAGGAGCTTGCAACTGCTCTAGCTTCCATTCCCTCTACCCTAGGTTTCCAGAAGAATAAAATGGCCTTACCTTATTGACTCTGCACCCAATTTTTTTTTGGTTAGAGGAGGAGGACAAGTGCGAGCCACTACATGTGTAGTATTTCGGGTTTAGCAGCAATGTCCTGTACCATTTCAACATGACCTCCCAAGCCTTATGTTCAATGCACTGACCAATATAGGCAAGCGTACCAAACACATTCATTATCCTGTGTACTTGTGACCCCACTTTCAAGGAATTATAACTCTGTAAACCAAGATCCCTTTGTTCACCAACACTCTCCAGGATCTTACTATTAAGTGTATTGTGTGTTTGAAACTAATTTACTTTATCACTCACCCATCACCCCTGAAGTCTTGGACTTCACACATTCTAGTGGTCTGGAGATTTCACAATTTTCCCAGAACGTGTTCTCTTCAGATTTGGACAGTTGGTAGATGTCCACATTCTAAATGGTTGATTTACATTCTGTTCCTAACAGTGTAAGAGCTGAAAGTTCCTTTCGTTATGCCATTCTTCATTGGGCGAATCCGAGTCAAGCAATGCTGGACAATTGATCCATAACAGAATGAGGTTCCTGTGCTTCCTTCATTAAACTCATATAGATCCATACACCCCTGTAGAAGCATCAATCTCTGCTGGTCTGCAGCTCCCTAGAGGACTGTACCTGTCCTGTTAAGGTCTTGTATTGTTGGTTTTGGCCCAAACAGGACAACTGCCTGGCGTAAAGACATCCGCTATCATGTGCAGCCTGCTGCACACATTAGGATTGGTCCACCCTACATACATTTCCACAGCATAGATGTGGAGTTAATGTCTTTGGTAGGATGGAAAACCGACTCATCAGCTTCCTGCCCAATTACAACTATGCCAGTGATATAGCAGGTTGGCAACGGATGAATCAGTAATTTAGCAAAGCTATACAAAGATCAGAGAAAACACAGTGTGGGGCTCGAGGAACAGGGTTTGGGACTGGAGGGTCACAGTGTGGGGCTGGAGGAACACAGTGTGGGGCTGGAGGAACACAGCATGAAACTGGAGGAACACAGTGTGCGGCTGGAGGAACACAGTGTGGGGCTGGAGGAACACAGTGTGGGGCTGAAGGAACACAGAGTGGAGCTGCAGGAACACAGTGTGGATCTGCAGGAACACAGTGTGGAGCTGAAGGAACAGAGTGTGAAGCTGGAGAAACACAGTGTGAAGCTGGAGAAACACAGTGTGGGGCTGAAGGAACACAGTGTGGGGCTGAAGGAACACAGTGTGGAGCTGCAGGAACACAGTGTGGAGCTGAAGGAACACAGTGTGAAGCTGGAGAAACACAGTGTGGGGCTGAAGGAACACAGTGTGAGGCTGAAGGAACACAGTGTGGTGTTGGAGGAACGCAGTGTAGAGCTGGAACTACACAGCATGAAACTGGAGGAATACAATGTGGGGCTGGGGAAACACAGTGTGGAGCTGCAGGAACACAGTGTGGAGCTGCAGGAACAAAGTGTGGGGCTGGAGGAACACAGCGTGGAGCTGGAGGAACACAGTGTGGGGCTGGAGGAACACTGTGTGGGGCTGAAGGAACACAGTGTGGAGCTGGAGGAACACAGCGTAGAGCTGGAGGAACACAGTGTAGAGCTGGAAAAACACAGCATGAAACTGGAGAAATACAGTGAGGGGCTGGATGAACATAAGCAGTCCCAACAGCTTCAGAGGAGCAGGAAATCTAACATTTTGATTTGGGATCCTTCCTCAGAAATGGGTGAGGGGGAAGGAAGCCCGAAATAAATAGAGAGGAGGGGTGGGGCTGGGGAAGGTAGTTGGGATGGTGACAGGTTAGTGGGGATTGGTCAGTGAGGTGGGAGAGGTGGAGAGGTCTGAGGGAAGGTGGACAGATTGTGTCAGGTCAAGGAGGTGGGGATGAGAGAGAGGTTTGGTCTTGGAATGGGCTGGGTGTGGGGAGATTTTGAAACCGGTAAAGTCCGCATCGAAACGATTGAGTTGGAGGCTCCCTGTAGGTGGAATATGAAGTGCCGCTCCTCCAGTTTCCGGGTAGTGTCGTCGTGATGCTGGAGGAGGCCCAGGATGGACATATCGTCCAGGGAGTGGGAGGGGGAGTTGAGGTGGTTCGAGACTGGAAGATGTTGTCGTTTGTCATGAAACAAGTGTTGGTGTTCCACAAACCAGTCTCCGAGCCTCCGCTTGGTCTCACCGATGTCGAGGAGGCCACATTGGGAGCAGCAGATGCAGTAGACCTCATTAGCGGGTGGGCAGGTGAACCTCTGTATGATGCAGAAGTTTTTTTGGGATCCTTGAGGTGAAGGGGGAGGTGTAGGGTCAGGTCTAGCGCCTCCTATGGTCACAGGGAAAGGTGGGGCTAGTGGGACCGTGGAGTGTATGAGGGAGTCGCAGAAAGAGCAGTGATGGAGGGAACTATATCCTCGGTTGTGGGGTCAGATTGTAGGCGGGGGAATGGACAGAGAATGATATGTTGAATACGGAGGTTAGTGGGATGATACGTGAGGACAAGGGGGAATCTTTGTTTTTGTTGCGGGGAGGGGGCGTGAGGGCAGAGGTGCAGGAAATACAAGAGATGCAGTCGAGAGCATTTTTGACCACTGAAGGTGGGATGCTGCGCTCCTTGAAATAAAAGGACATCGAGGATGCTCGGGAGTGGAACGGCCCATCTTGGGAGCAGATGCGGAGGATTATGGACATATCGGCCAGGGAGTGGGAGGGGGAGTTGAAATGATTTGCTCCTGGAGGACGGTGTTGTCGCTTATCACGAACAGAGCACAGGTGTTCTTCCCCAGCTCCAACCCCCCTCTCTCCATTTATTTCAGGGCTCCCATCCCCCTCCCCAATCACTGAGGAAGGGTCCCGACTTGAAATGTCAGCTTTCCTGCTCCTCTGGTGCTGCCTGGCCTGCTGTGTTCATCCAGCTTCACACCGTGTTATCTTTGACTCCAGCATCTGCAGTTCTTATTGTTTCTATACAAAGGTCAGCATTTTCAGGACAGACTTGAGTGCCTGGATCTCATATTCAGTTTACCCATTCAACTGTGAGTCTGTGACATGTTCAAATCTAGAACTGGCTGTAAACTGGGTGAAGGACTCATCAGGAAGGTGTCATCTGTGGTCTGAAATGAACCATGTTTTACAAAGCCTTCCTGCAAGGCATTAGTGTACTCCTCGAGGAGGCACACAGTTTCTTCATTTTTAATCATTGTGAAGAAGAGTTGTAAGGGGTACTGTCAAAAATGAATGAATGTGTGTCTAAATCATTCCCACAGTCAGGTGGGGAATGTAATTGGTTCCAGTTTCTCTTGTTGCTCCAGCCTTTGAATAGCATCTAGTTCACAGCTAGTCAGAAGATCTTCAAACACTTTGTGACTCCCAGACCATCGCACCATGATTAGACTCTGGTCTGCACTCGGTAATTCCCACGTAGTGCTGGTGGGTCTTTCATAGGATGTATTTCTGGAGGCGGGGAGGTGACCTTAAAGAGGTTTATAAGATAATGGGGTGTATAGATAAGGTAACAAGCGAGGTCTTTTCCCTAAGGTCAGGGAGCTCAAAGCTAGGGGGTATACATTTAAGGTGAGAGGGGAAAAATTTAAAATAGACCCAAGGGGCAACCTTTCCACACAGAGGATGGTGTGTGTATGGAATGAGCTGCCAGAGGAAGTGGTAGGGGCTGGGGCAGTTACAACATTTAAAAGGCATTTGGACAGGTACAGGAATAGGAAATGTTGAGATGGATACAGGCCAAATGCAGACAAATGGGACTAGGTTAGTTTGGAAACCTGGTCAGCATGGACATGATGGACAACTCTGTCCTGTCATTGGACCCAGCCTTTAACAAGGAGGAGTAAGTACATGTCAATCTCATCATCAAACTTCTGATTTTGTGCCTGGTAAGGGTGCTCGCCTTTGCTTTGGAGGCTGCAGCCACCATCACTTGGAGTTTTCCTGCGTGTATACTGTTTCATAAGCAAACCTCCTACGACACTGTAGAAATCAATTTATCCTATGAGGCATCTTTGCAAACATTTCTCCTCAAATTGGGAGATGAGGGCTTTGCGGTCTGTCTCTACGACCTTCAGTATTCTGAAAATCACATTTTGCCAACTAGTTTAACATCCCTAATATTCTTTGTAATCTTTGAACTGATTTCAGTGTCAGAAACTACTTTGCGGCTTCGATTTTCTGCTTTGCTGTGATTATACTACATCACTGTGAAATGTGTCCCCAAAGATTTGATTTGATTTGATTTATTGTGGTCACATATACCTAAGTACAGTGAAAAGTTTTGTTTTGCGAGCAGTACAGGCAGATCATAACATACAAGAACATACAGATCATAAGATGCTAGAACAAAGGCATACAGGTTACAGCTGTGCAGGAGCTGTACAAAAGTAAGATCATCATTAGATGTGAAATTTGAGATGTCCGCTCAGTGCTCAAGTAACAGCAAGGAAGAAGAGATAACAAGGTGTAGAGCTGGATGAACACAGTAGGCCAAGCAGCATCATAGGAGCAGGAAAGCTGACGTTTCAGGACTAGAAGTTGTTTTTGAGCCTGTTGGTATGTGTATTTAAGATTCTGTATCTTCTACCTGACAGAAGAGGTTGGAAGAGATTATAAATAGGATGGGAGGTGTTTTTGTTCATGTTGGCAGCTTGGCGACAAGAAGTGTAAATGGAGTCAAACGATGGGAGGTTGGCTTGTGTGATGGACTGGGCTGTGTTCACAATTTTCTGTAGATTATTCAGAATATTCATACTTGTTGTTAACAATGAGCCCTACTTCCTGTAACCACTTTAAGATTACATGAACGCTGTGGCTGTACTTTGCCACGTACCAATCTGCTCTCCATGTGGCATATGACATTTGACTCTTTGAAGGCGTTTGCAAATGGTTAGATTTGGTCCGTTGAGAAATCTCTGATGCTCAGGTGATGATAAAAAACACTTTGTTGAAGCAAAGCCCAGCAGTTGGCGTCATCGGGGAGGCAATGGCCTAGTGGCATTATCACTGGGCAGTTACTTCAGAAACCCCGATCATGCTCTGGGGACCCAGGTTCGAATCCTACCACAGCAGATGTTGGATATTGACTTCAATAAAATATCTACAATTAAGAATCTAACGATGACCATTGCTGATTGTTGAAAAACCCATCTGGTTCACTAATGTTCTTTATGGAAGGAAAACTGCCATCCTTACCTGGTCTGGCCTAGACATGACTCCTGACCCACAGCAATGTGGCTGACTCTTAACTGCCTTCCGGGCAATTTGGGACGGGCAATACATACAAGATAACAAAGTGTGGAGCTGGATGAACACAGCAGGCCAAGCAGCATCAGAGGAGCACAAGACGCCGCTTGGCCTGCTGTGTTCATCCAGCTCCACACTTTGTTATCTTGGATTCTCCAGCATCTGCAGTTCCAATTATCTCTGGGCAATACATACTGCCTGGCCAGGGACACCCTCATCCTGTGAATGAACAAAAGAAAAAAAAAATTGTGGAAACTAATCCTGATTGTTCATCCAATGACTCCTGTCAGAAACCATTATTTGCATCGAGGTTTGTACAAACTCTCAGCTTTAATAATTTAGACAAACTCTTTTTAAACTGAGGCAGAGCGTGGATCTCTCCCACCAATCCCTGTTGAGCTGTGTAAAGTCAACACAAGTCAGATGATCCAGTCACTTTCAGATAAAGTAATCATGCTGAGTGCCATGCATTTGGTGTTGTAAATGGGGAAATGATACACATCCTGGTCATCTCTGCAAATTGTTTCTGATTTGTTTTGTAGAAGGATGTAAAATCTTCCTGGTTGTACAGAGATCTAACAATTTAACAGATTGAGGGCTGTGTTCAATATTGAGCTCTTCTAATTCAGTAAATAATTTAAAGCATAATTTAAAGTTCAAAGGGGCTCTTTATGTTCTGCTGTTTAACTGTTTAACTTGACGAAGGGACTGTGTTTTGAAAGCTTGTGATTCCAAATACACGTCACCTGACAAAGGGGCTGCGCTCCAAAAGCTTGTGATTTCTAATAAACCTGTTGGACTATAACCTGGTGTTATGTGACTTCTGACCTTGTCCACCCCAACCCAACATCGGCACCTCCACATCACGATGAATATTTAGAATAACACAAGAATCAAAATTCTTGATTGTGGAGTGTATATAAGTTTTATATTGTCTGATGCCCCTTGTGTTAGAGTTGCTTGTAACATGCTTTTAATCTTAATTGCTGTACCTTCCAGTCTATGTAGTTGCACCAACAAATGTGGCAGATGGTGCGTTTCCAACTGTTCATTATTGATAATATTGTGACATTCATCTGTATCAAACATGGAATTATTACAATACCCATTGATAGATGTGTTCCTTTGCCAAAAGACTAGGTTTCCAACAAGAGTTAATCTAACCAGCACGATTTGACCTTTAATTACTATCATGGAATCTCCTACTTCAACATCTGGAGAATTACCTTGAACAATGAGCTGAAATGGACAGCCCCCTGTAAATACTGTCGCTGCAAAATTAGATCACAGGCTGCAGCGCATGATTCAACTCTCGACTCCCCAAAGCTGGTCCACCAGAAGCAAGGCACAAGTCAGGCAGTGTGATGAAATATTCCCCACTTGCCTTGATGGAAGGACATTCAGCCCTTCTAATTCACTCTGACATTCAATGAGACCGCGGCTTATTTGATAATCCTCAACAAAAACCAAAAGAACTGCGGATGCTATAAATCAGGAACAAAAACAAAGTTTCTGGAAAAGCTCAGCAGGTCTGGCAGCATCTGTGAATGAAGAAACAGAGTTAATGTTTCGGGTCTAGTGACCCTTCCTCAGAAGACCCTTCTAAGCAAGGGTAACTGGGCCCAAAATATTAAGTCTGTTTTTTCCTTGATAATCCTCAACTCCACTTTCCTAACTTATTCCCATAACCTTTGGTTCCCTTACTAAATAAAAATCTGTCTATCTCAGCCTTCTATATACTTAATAACCCACTCCACAACCTTCAGCAGTAAAGACTCCCACAGATTTATCACCCTTTGAGAGAAAAACATTATTTTTCATTCCTGTTTAAATGGACAACCTCTTATTCTGCGATTACACTATTGGGTCCTAGGCTCTCCCACAAGGGGAAACAACCTCTCCGCATTTACCATGTCAAGTCCCCTAAAAATCCTGTCCATTTCAATAAGGTCACCTCTCATTTTTTTAAACTCCATTGAGTACCTGTCTAATCTACTGAATCTCTCCTCATTAGAAAATCTCTCCACCCCTGGAGCGAACCTTCTTAGACTGCCTGCAGCACCTAAATATCTTTCCTCAGATAGAGATCCCCAAACTGTTCACAGTATTCCAGCTGAGTTATAATTTTAATATAAGGCAGTGCTTTATGTAATTTTAGCAAGACTTCCTTACATTAATACACCATTCCCTTCGAAATGAAGACCAACATTCCATTTGGCTTCCCTATTACCTGCTGAACCCTGGATGCTAACTTTTTGTAAACCATGCATGATATCTCTCAAATCCCTGTTCTGTAACTTTCAGAAGTCACTCTCCATTTAAATAATATTCAGTTCCTCTATTCTTCCTGCTAAAGTACACTTCATTTTTTCCCACATTATATTCCACCTGTCATTTTTTGTCCAATCATTTATTCTGTCTATATCCCTCTGTAATCATCATAATCTAGGGATAGTAGATTTACTGCCCTCATCTCAGTCATTAATATATATTGTAAATAATTTTGGCCCCAGTCCTGAGCTCTATGGCACTCCACTAGTTACAGGTTACCATCCTTTTATTCTAACTCTCTGTCTTCTATTAACTAGTCAATCCTTTATCCATGCAAGAATATTACCCCTAACACCATGGGATCTTATCTTAATAAGTCACCTCATAGGTGTTACTTAGCTAGGCGTATTTTGGACATCCAAATAAATTACATGCTCAGGTTCTTTAACTATTTACCTCCTTGAAGATTTGTAATAAATTTATCAGGTATGATTTCACATTTATTAAAGCCATGCTGACTCTGCTTGATCTTATGATGTACTTCTAAAGGTTCTGTTATTAAGTCTTTCGTAATAGACTCTCGACACTTTCTCAATAGCAGACATTAAGCTTACTAGCCTAAAGTTGCCTATTAAATTTTGTCTCACTTTTCAGATAAAAGTACTACATAAGCAGTTTCCAATTCTCTGGGACTTCCCCAGAATCTAAGGTTTCTCAGAAGATCAGAACTGCTACCTCTATAACTACTCTCTTTATTATCCTAGGATGCATCCCATCAGATGCGTGGGGCTTATCAACTTTGAGCCCCATTAGTTTCACTAATACTTTTTCTCAAGTTACCACGTTTATTTCCTCACCACCATTTTAGCCCTTGATTATTTAGTATTTTCCAAATGCTATTAGCATTGTTTATCTAATGACTGAGGCAAAGTATTTGTTCAACTTCTCTGCCATTTCCCATTTGGCCGTTATTATTTCCCACGCTTCATTCTCTAAGGGGCCTTAAAGAATTCTTAACCTTGTATATCTCTTCCTTCTTATATGTTTAATGCAATTTTCCCCATCTATTTTTATGCTACTACCTAATTAGTCATCATGTTTTCATTTCTCCTTTCTTTCGCTCATGTTTTATCGGTTTTCGAACTTTCCCAATCCTCTGATTTATCACTAGGCTTGTCCACATTTTATGTTGTTCTTTCAATTTGGTATTGCACTTAAATCTTGTGGTTGGTTTATCTCCTTTCTGGAATCCTTCTTCTTTACTGGGACATAACATTGTTGTAAGTCGTGACCTGTTTTAAATGCCTGCCATTCTTTATCAATAATCTTTTCTGCATAAACCCCTTTCCCAGTGCAGTCCACCAAATCTGCCCTCACTCCCTTGGAATTACGTTTATTTAGAATGTGCTGCAGGAATTCACCAAGGCTCCTTCTGGATCCACAATCACTGCCATGTAAAAGGACAAGGGCAGCAGATACATGGGAACACAACCACCTGCAAAGTACCTTCCAAGTTGTCACGGCCCTGATTTGGAAAGGTATCATCGTTCCTTTACTGTCACTGGGTCAGAATCCTGGAAATGCCTTACTAACGTTATTGTAGGTCACCCACGGCAAATGGGCTCCAGCAGGCTCAAGGAGGCAACTCATCACCACCTTTTCAAGGGCATTTTAAGGTTGGCCAATAAATGTGAATGAATAAACAAAATGCACCTATTCCCCAAAAGACACCCATTCTTGCATAGTAGAATGTGCTATTCCACTTCCCTGTTTGTGTGAGTGACTGTTTGATTTTGCTGCACTACTTCAGCATATTTTTTCAATGGAGCATGTATTGACAGAGCCAGGATGGCTGGAAAAGCTGGCTGCCAGGCACCTGCACATGTACAGATATTGGCAATTACACCACACTGATTTGACAGAAACTTCCGGTTGTGTTTCCCCACAAACCCTACACACCCTCCTTCACTGGTCACATCTTCTGTTGCATGGCTTACCACTTCAGGCTCCTTCAGAGTGCACTAGCCACTGCCCCAGCTTGTGGCGATGTTGCCCCATGAAGGATCCTGACCCGAAATGTCAAGCTTTCCTGCTTCTCACATGCTGCCCGGCCTGCTGTGTTCATCCTGCTCCACACTGTGCTGTCTCTAACTCGAGTATCTGCAGTTCTTGCTATGTCCCTTGCAATAAATTCCACATTTTCTGTTACAAAGAAAGCATCATTTTGTAATAACTGAGCGCTGTCTGTATCTGTGAGGTTTCTTTGATCCATAGTGTTGGCCCTTGTGTCTGGTAACTGTCATACTCTCTGCACTGGTTTCTCACAAGTCTCTTTCTATGTTTGGTACCTTAAGAGCTGAATGGTTTCTGTTGATCTTCAGTGATAAAGTTGAAATTCTTCACGTGGGATTGATCTGTTTGTCATCCTGATTATGGCTTTCCTTACCACTGGTGTGGCTTGCTATAGAGTCAAATCACAGGAAGATTATATTTCTGCATTTTTTTGTGACAGCTCAGAGATAAACCTTGCTATTTACAACTGAAATAAATGATTCTTGTTTCTTTAACAAAAGCACAGAATAAATCCCATCATCTGCAACGTTTGATAATGATGCTCACTTTAATCTTGTTGTTTTCTAGCTGATTGCAGCTATCTGAAGCTTTAATAATGATTCTTGTTCCCTTCACCACGTTTTCCCACTGCCTGTGATTCCAATAAATGCTTCCTGCCCACCTTGGTTTGAACAGTGAATTTCCTAACTTCCATCTTCCATAAACCAAGGACATTAATTAAAGTACTACTTCAAACATTTCCAATCCTGTTTGTTGAAAGATTTGCAGGTAATTGTAGCAGCGTAAACTAGTCGAGCAACTAAAACAAAGCTATTGTAATTCTGTGGCTATCATTCACTCCTGGGGACATAAACACCTTAGGTTCACCTGGACCATCTCTAACACCTCTCGCTTCTTCCGGGACCTGTCTGTCTTCATCTCTGGCAACCACCTGGAAACCGATATCCATTTCAAGACCACCGACTCCCACAGCTAGCGAGGATACACCTCCTCCCACCCACCTTCCTGCAAAAATGCCATCCCCTATTCCCAATTCCTTTGCCTCCACCGCATCTGCTCCCAGGATGAGGCATTCCACTCATGTACATCCCAGATGGCCTCATTTATCCAGGACCACAACTTGCCCCCCTACCCCGCAGTGGCCGAGAACACCCTCGACCGTGTCTCCCGCATTTACCGCAACTCATTCCTCACAGCCCGTGCCCAAATTAGCAGCCAAAAAAGAATTCCCCTTGTCCACACATACCACCTCACCAACCTCCGGATCCAACGCATCATCCTCTGACACTTCCGCCATCTGCAATCCGACTCCACCACCAAAGACAGTTTTCCCTCCCCACCCTTATCTGCTTTCCAGAGGAACCATTGTCTCTGGGACTCCCTTGTCTGCCCCACACCCCCCTCCAGCCCCACCACCCCCGGCACTTTCCCCTGCAACGGCAGGAAGTGCTACACCTGCCCCCACACCTCCTCCCTCACCCTCATCCCAGGCCCCAAGAAGACTTTCCACATCAAGCAGATGTTCACCTGCACATCTGTTAATGTGGTCTCCTGCATCCGCTGTTTCCGATGTGGCCTCCTCTACACTGGGGAAACCAAGCAGACACTTGGGGATCGCTTTGTAGAACATTTACGCTTGGTTCACGCTAAACAACTGTACCTCCCAGTCATGAGACATTTCAACTCCCCCTCCCACTCCTCAGATGCCATGTCCATCCTGGTCCTCCTGCAATACTACAACGATGCCACCCGAAGTTGGCAGGAACAGCAACTCATATTCCATTTGGGAACCCTGCAGCCCAATGGTATCAATGGATTTCACATGCTTCAAAATCTCCACTCCCCCACCGCATCGCAAATCCAGCCCAGCTCATCCCTGCCTTCCTAACCTGTCCTTCCTCCTACCTATCCCCTCCTCCCACCTCAAGTACTACCCCAATCTCCTAACTACTAACCTGATCACGCCCCCTTGACCTGTCCATCCTCCCTGGAATTACCTACCTCCTCCCTAACTCCCCACCTGTACTCACTGGCTCTATTCCTGCCTCTTTGACCTGTCTGTCTCCTCTCAATCCATCTGGTCCTCTATCCATCTTCCAACCACCTACCCCTCTCTCCCTATTTATTTCTGAACCCTCTTCCCCTCCCCCATTTCTGAAGAAGGGTCTTGGCCCGAAACATCAGGTTTCCTGCTCCTCTGATGCAGCTTGGCCTGCTGTGTTCATCCAGCTCTACACCTTGCTATTTCAGATTCTCCAGCATCTGCAGTTCCTACTATCACTCAACAGCTAATTGCTTCACTTTTCAGATTCATCAGTTACCTAGGGGCTGGATCCTTGCTTTCCATCATCCACAATCTCCTACAAGGGAAGAGTACAATAGACAGCGCTTGCGGAACAGGCTAAAAGAGCCGAAAGGTCTTCCTCAGTTGCTACATTCTTCCAAGATGATCTGACTCCAATCCCTCTGGAATGTTCTGACTCCAATCCCTCTGGATGGCTCTAACATGAGTGTGAATCTTAGCAGGGCAAGTGGCTGTTCAAAGGGTATGACATCTGTTGTAATACAGTGTGGTGCTGGAGGAGCACAGCAGGCCAGGCAGCATCAGAAGAGCAGGAAAGTTGATATTTCGGGTTGGGATCCTCTTCAGAGATGAGGGAGGGGGAAGGGAGCTCAGAGATAAACAGAGAGAGGAGGGCTGGGGCTTTGGAAGGTAGGTGATAGGTGAATGCAGGTAGGCAGTGGTAGGGATTGGTCAGTGAGGTGGGATGAGCGGATAGGTTGGAGACAAGATGGACAGGTTGTGTCCGGTCAAGGAGGTGGGGATGAGAGGGAGGGTTGAGAGATAGTAGGAACTGCAGATGCTGGAGAATCTGAAATAATAAGGTGTGGAGCTGGATGAACACAGCAGGCCAAGCAGCATCAGAGGAGCAGGGAAGCTGAGGTTTCGGGTCTGGACCATTCTTCAGAAATGGGGGTTGGAAGGGGTCTCTGAAATAAATAGAGATGGGGGGGAAGGTGGATGGAAGATGAATAAAGGAGCAGATAGGTGGAGAGGAGACAGACAGGTCAAAGAGGCGGGGTTGGAGCCAGTAAACATGAGTGTAGACGGGGAGTTAGCGGGGAGAGAGGTCAGTCCATGGAGCTTGGACAGGTCAAGCAGGTGGGATGAGGTTAGTAGGTAGTAGGTGGGGGTGAGGCTTGAGGTGGGAGGAAGGACAGGTGAGTCTGGGCTGGTTTTGGGATGCGGTAGGGAGGGGGGAGATTTTGAAGTTTGTGAAGTCCACATTGATACCGTTGGGCTGCAGGGTTCCCAAGCGGAATATGAGTTGCTGTTCCTGCAACCTTCGGGTGGCATCATTATGGCACTGCAGGAAGTCCAGGATGGACACCTCATCTAAGGAATGGGAGGGGGAGTTAAAATGGTTTGAGACTGGGAGGTGCAGTTGTTTATTGCGAACGGAGCATAGGTGTTCTGCAAAGGGGTCCCCAAGCCTCCGCTTGGTTTCCCCGATGTAGAGGACGCCACACCGGGAGCAGTGGATGCAGTGCACCACATTTACAGATGTGCAGGTGAACATCTGCTTGATGTGGAAAATCTTCTTGGGGCCTGGGATGGGTGTGAGGGAGGAGGTGTGGGGGCAGGTATAGCACTTCCTGTGATTGCAGGGAAAAGTGCCGGGTGTGGTGGGGTTGGAGGGGAGTGTGGAGAGACAAGGGAGTCACAGAGAGAGTGGTCTCTCTGGAAAGCAGATAAGGGTGGGGAGGGAAAAATGTCTTTGCGGGTGGGGTCGGATTGCAAATGGTGGAAGTGTTGGAGGATGATGCGTTGGATCTGGAGGTTGGTGAGGAGGTATGTGAGAATGAGTGGGATTCTCTTTTGGCCGTTGTTGCGAGGGCGGGGTGTGAGGGATGAGTTGCGGGAAATGCGGGAGACACGTTCAAGGGTGATCTCGACCACTGCGGGGTGGGAAGCTGCAGTCCTTGAAAAACAGGGACATCTGAGATGCACGGGAGTGGAATGCCTCATCTCGGGAGCAGATGCGGTGGAGGCGGAGGAATTGGGAATAGGGGATGGCATTTTTGCAGGAAGGTTGGTGGGAGGAGGTATACACTAGGTAGCTGTGGGAGTTGGTGGGCTTGAAATGGATATTGGCTTCCAGGTGGTTGCTAGAGATGGAGACAGAGAGGTCCAGGAAGGAGAGAGAGATATCAGAGATGGTCCAGGTGAATTTAAGGTTGGGGTGCACGGTGTTACTGAAGTGAATGAACTGTTTGACTCCTCGTGGGAGCATGAGGCAGCACCCATACAGTCATCAATGTAATGGAGGAAGAGGTGAGGTTTAGGGCCAGTGTAGCTTTGGAAGACGGACTGTTCCACATAACCTACAAAGAGGCAGGCATAGCTTGGGCCCATGCGGGTACCCACAGCCACCCCCTTTGTAGGAAGTGGGAGGAATTGAATGAGAAATTGTTGAGGGTGAGGACGGGTTCGGCTAAGCGGATGAGGGTGTCAGTGGAAGGAGACTGGTTGGGCCTGCGGGACAGGACATATTGGAGGGCCTTTAGGCCATCTGCATGAGGAATACAGGTGTATAGGGACTGGA
The DNA here is from genome assembly GCF_030684315.1 of Stegostoma tigrinum. NCBI lineage: Eukaryota > Metazoa > Chordata > Chondrichthyes > Orectolobiformes > Stegostomatidae > Stegostoma > Stegostoma tigrinum. The sequence goes on from NC_081383.1 coordinate 42,707,736, forward strand.
TGTCCATGGTAAAGATGAGGTGTTGGGGACCAGGGCATCAGAAGTTCTGGATGAGGTGGAGGGCATGGGTGGTGCCACGGATGTAGGTAGGGAATTCCTGGACCAAGGGAAAAAATGGAACCTAGACAGGTGGAGATGAGTTCGGTGGGACAGGAGCAGGCAGAGACAGTTGGTCAACCAGGGCAGTCAAGTTTGTGGATTTTGGGAAGGAGATAGAAACGGATGGGGGATGGTGAACACTCGGCAGGGCTCAGTGTCACTGTCTCCTCTGGAGCTGCTGGCTGTGGAGGCTGTAGGCGGAGCCACATCAGATTGGCCATGAGATGAGGCTACAGCTCAATTGTCTAAATGTAGATTTTGCCAGTTTCAAAATCTCCCCATCCCTGGCCTCATCCCTTGACCAACCCTCCTGCTCATCCCCACCTCCATGACCTGACACAAGCTGTCCATCTTCTCTCCCACCTATCTTCCCATTCCACTAACCAGTCCCCACCACTCCCTACCTGCACGCATCTTTCACCATTCCTCTGACCTTCCCCGGCCCCACCCCTCTCTCTCTGTTTATTTCTGAGCTCCCTTCCCCCTCCCTCATTTCTGAAGACGGGTCCCGACCTGAAACATCAACTTTCCTGCTCCTCTGATGCTGCTTGCTCCAGCTCCATGCTTATCTCTGACTCCAGCATCAGCAGCTCTTACTATCTCTGAGTGAATGATATCTATTGGACTGTCTTTAACAAATGGCTGGGAATTGGTTGGATTTAATGCGATAATGAGGCACAACGCTGGCCCAGGGAGCAGCCTTGGCCAATCCAGGACCATTGAATTACGATGTGCAGCCTTCATGCAGAACACCAAACAAATTCAGAGGAAAGCACTGTTTCATATTGAGGATAGTCAGTACAGCCTTTCAGAAAGGTGGGGATGCCACACCCAAATACCAAAGCTCCTGATCAATGACACTTGCCAGTCTCCACTTCAGCGGAAATACTGGTGAGTTAGGACGTAAATAAAAACTCGCAGGATCAGCATCACTTTGGGAGACCAGCTCGCCTATTAAACACCAGCTTGTGGTCAGCGTACTGAGTGACCCTCCAGCTGGTGGACTCAGCAGAGCTGCTTTAATGTAAACATCAGTCTCCTACAACCTCCCTCCCACCATCGTTTAAGAGAGAAATCTTTCATGTACTCACCAACTGGTTTTACGCAAGGTGCAGCTCAGCTGAGTTATAAATAAGAGAATGTACAAATGGAATGAACACCAATGAGTCCAGGATCTGAACCCGGATGAAACCAGAGCGCCTGGAGGAAACCCAGGCAGACAAGGGGAGAACGTGGAAACTCCACATAGATAGTTGCCCAAGGCTGGAACTGAAACTCGGTCCCTGGCAATGAGAGGCAGCAGAGCTAACTATCAAAGGTGGCATGGTGGCTCAGTGGTTCTGGATGATCTGGTTTCCTCCCACAGTCCATAGATGTGCAGGTTGGGTGGATTGGCCATGGTAACTTTCCCATCGTGCCCAGGATGTGCAGGCTAGGTGGGTTAGCCATAGGAAATGCAGGGTTACAGGGATAGGATGGAGGGTGGTGGGATGCTCTTCGGAGGGTTGGTTGTGTACTCAATTGGCTGAATGACCTGCTCCCACACTGTAGGGATTCTATGATCTGAAGACCTATATGCCAGGCTTCTAAAAAAGGTAACTACAGGAATAGTGTCCACATGGACAACTATTTTCTACATATCACTATATTCTAGAATAGCTCCAGCAGACTGTAAATTAGCAAATAAACCTTCAAATGTGGAAAAGAACAGGGAACAGTCTCCAGGTCAGTTAGCCTGACTCACACATCATAAATTTCTGGAAACTATTATTAAGGAAGTCTTCAGAATGTACTTAGAAAATGTTTGCGTGATTAGATAAAGTTGGTGAAACTGAACTTGGGCATGGCAAATTTCTTAGAAAACTCTGAGTGATGAAACTAGTAGCCAAAGGGGAAACAGTTGATGTAAAATACATGAGATTCTAGAAAGTATGTAATAAAGTGCTACATAAAGTATTAACTTCATAGAAACAAGCTGCTCGTGGAGTTGGGAGTAATGTAGGTAAAAGACACATAAGACAGATGAAAGGTAGCTAGAAAGGGTGGCACAGTGGTTCACAGAACTGGGACCTGGGTTCAATTCCAGCCCCAGGTGACTGTCTGTGTGGAGATTGCACATCCTCCCTGTGGATGAGATAACACGGTGTGGAGCTGGATGAACACAGCAGGCCAAGTAGCATCAGAGGAGCAGGAAAGTTTATGTTTTGGGCCTAGACCCTTCTTCAGAAATGGAGGAGGGGAAGGGTGCCCTGAAATAGATAGGGAGAGAAGGGGAGGCGGATCGAAGATGGATAGAGGAGAAGATAGGTGGAGAGGAGACGGGCAGGTCAAACAGGCGGGGATGGAGCCAGTAAAGGTGAGTGTAAGTGGGGAGTTAGGGAGGGAATAGGTCAGTCCAGGGAGGATGGACAGGTCAAGGTGGTGGAATGAGGTCAGTAGATAGGAGATGGTGATGGGACTTGAGGTGGGAGGAGGGGATAGGTGGGGGGAAGGACAGTTTAGGGAGGCGGGGATGAGCTTGGCTGGTTTTGGGATGCGGTTAGGGGAGGAGAGACTTGGAAGCTTGCGAAGTCCACATTGATACCATTGGGCTGCAGGGTTCCCAAGTGGAATATGAGTTGCTGTTCCTGCAACCTTCAGGTGGCATCGTTGTGGCACTGCAGGAGGCCCAAGAATGGGAGAGGGAGTCAAAATGGTTGTTTAGTGTGAACCGAGTGTAGGTGTTTTGCAAAGCAGTCCCCAAGCCTCCACTTGGTTTCCTCGATGTAGAGGAAGCCACACCGTGTACAGTAGATGCAGTATACCACATTAGCAGATGTACAGGTGAACATGTGCTTGATGTGCAAAGTCTTCTTGGGGCCTGGGATGGGGGTGAGGGGGAGGTGTAAGGGCAGGTTTGCACTTGCTACAGTTGTGGGGAAAAGTGCCGGTGGTGGAGCGGGAGGGGAGTGTGGAGTGGACAGGGAAGTCCTGGAGAGAGTGGTCCCTCCGGAAAGCAGATACGGGTGGGGAGGGAAACATGTCTTTGGGGGTGGGGTCGGATTGCGGATGGTGGAAGTGTCGGAGGATGATGTGTTGGTTCCAGAGGTTGGTGGGCTGGTACTGGGTCTCCGATTTCCTCCCATTGCCCAATGATGTGCAGGTTAGGAAGATCGGATGTGTTAAATCAACCACAGTGGCAGGCTAGATGGGTTAGCCATGGGAAATGCAGGATTACAAGGGTAGGGGAATGGGTCTGAGTCAGGGCGGGATGCTCTTCAGAGGATCAGTGTGAATGATGGGCCGAATGGCCTGCTTCCATACTATGGGAATTCTAAGATTGGTTAGTGAAAAGAAAGTAGTGAGTCGGGATAAACAGGGCAATTTGAAGCTGGCAGGTAACAACTAATGGAATGCCATAAAGATCACCACTGGAGCCTTAGCTATGTACAACCTGAGTGACTAATGCAGACAAACAGTAATGTAATTAGATTCATTAATGATACAAAGCTACATGTGATTATATTCTGTAAGAAGGGCCCTAAGAGGCTGATGTACTCAGGTTTTTTTTTACTTTCATAGGGTGCAGACCTCACTAACAGTGTCATTGTTGTCAATGGTAAACGTGATGTGATGGTGCATTTAAACGTGGACTGCTTCAGTACCTGAGGAGTCATGATTGGTGCTGAACATTGTGCAATCATTGGTGAACTTCCCCACGTCTGACCTTATGGTGGAGGGAAGGCCATCGATGAAGCAGCTGAAGATGGTTGGGCCCAGGACATTACCCTGAGGAACTCCTGCAGAGATATCCTGGAGCGGAGATAATTGACCTCCCACAATCACGACCATCTTCCTATGTGTCAGGTATGATATCAACCAGCAGACGGTTTTCCCCCAATTCCCATTGATAACATTTTGCTCAGCCTCCTGGATGACACACTCTGTCAAATGCAGCCTTGATATCAAGGGCTATCACTGTCACCTCACCTCTGGGATTCAGCTCTTTTATCCATGTCTGAACCAAGGCTATAATAGGGTCAGGAGCTGAGTGGCCCTGGTAGAACCCAAACTGGGTGTCACTGAGCAGGTTATTGCTGAGCAGGTGCTGCTTGATAGCACTGTTACTGACACCTTCCATCACTTTACTGATGATTGAGAGGAGACTGATGGACGGTAACTGGCCAGGTTGGATTTGTCCTGCTTTTTGTGTTCAGGACATACCTGGGCAATTTTCCACATTGTCAGGCAGATGCCAGTGTTGTAACTTTACTGGAACAGTACTTGGCTCAGGGAGCAGCATATTCTGGAGCACAAGCCTTCAGTACTGTTACCAGAAAATTGTCAGAGCCCATAGTCTTTGTGGTATCCAGTCCCTCTAACAGTTTCTTGATATCACGTGGAGTGGATAGAATTGGCTGAAGACTGGTATGTGTGACACTGGGGACAGCTGGAGGAGGCCAAGATGGATCATTCACTTGGCACTTTTGGCTGAAGATTGCTGTGAATGCTTCAGCCTTGTCTTTTACACTGATGTGCTCAGTTCTTCCATCATCGAGGATGGGGATATTTGTGGAGCCTCCTCCTCAAGTGAGTTGTTTAATTGTCCACCACCATTCACAACTGGATGTGGCAGGACTGCAGAGCTTAGATCTGATCCGTTAGCTATAGGGTGAATTAGTTCTGTCTACAACTTACTGGTTAAAATAACAGGCAACTGTGAGGTTATTCATTTTAGCCACAAAAAATAGAAAAACAGAATGTTTTTTAAAAGATGTGAAACTTGTAACTGTTGATTTTTAGAGTGACTCAACTGTACCCTTACAAGGAACGCAACAAGGTAATTGAAGGAACAACAAACAATTAGGAAGGAAAAGGCTCTTTTGGCTTTATTACAAGGGAATGGAGTGCAAGGTTAGGAACTAAAATTGTACAGGGCTTTGATGAGACCACATCAAGAATACAGGGGGCAGATTGAGTCCACATTTCTGTCTATGTATTTGCCTTGGATGCAGTAAAGCATGAGTTGGTTTGATAGGTTCCTAGGTGAGAGGATTACCCTAATAAGCTACAGAGAAGTTGTTCCCCTGGCTGACAAATATAAAAGATACCGGCACAGCACCCCCACCCCCCACCCCCGCCACCCCCAGTAAGACACCAATCATATAAGGTTGAGTTTGCCTCCTAACTACTGTCAAAGAAAATTGAATGAAAGGATTTCAACAAACTGCAAAACCAGCAATCTCTAAATTAACTGTCAATGTTCTACTCTTCCCAAATGATCCAGAGAGACTGATCCATATACCTTTGAACTTCTATCTTTATTTTGGACTGACTTCTTATTCCTAATCTGTCTCTATATGTTATGTTCTTATTTCTTCTTACATTTAGTAATCAAACGCATAATCTTTCGTTGATTCAAGAAAGCCTGGTTAAAATAGCACCTCTTAAAATATTTGGCCTGGAGGGAAGGTATGGTGTAGAGGGAGGGACTTTCTTTATATTGACTGTGCACAAGTGGGGAAAAATAAGAGGGAGCCAGTTTCATCCCCTTCTCATCCCGGAAGCTGAACGATTTGGGATGTAACCTCACCTGGGATCTGCTAATGATAAATTTAGGAGAAGTTGCTTCTCTCAAAGTATTGTAAATCCTTTAGCCCAAAGGGTTGGTGGATCCTCCATCATTGAATCCAAGGACGGGAATGAGCAGTTTCATGTTCACTCAGGGAATCCAGGGATAGAGGTGAAGAGAGAAGGAAAGCTTGAAACTGAAGATCAGGATCTTCAGAGAGCGATGAGGGCCGTATGCTCCAGCTCACTCCTATTTCCTGTTTCCCTGTGGTCCCATGAACAAGAGGGTGTCTATATTGTACAGGGGAACATTTATATTGAAAAGGGAAGTGTGTATATTGAACAGGGGAATATGAATATTGTACAAGGGAGTGTGAATATTGTACAGGGGAGCGTTTATATTGAAAAGGGGAGTGTGTATATTGCACAGGGGAGTGTATATATTGAACAGGGGAATATGAATATTGTACAGGGGAGTGTGTACATTGTACAGGGGAGTGTTTATATTGAAAAGGGGAGTGTGTATATTGTACAGGGAAGTGTATATATTGATCAGAGGAGTATGAATCTTGGACAGGGGAGTATGAATATTGTGCAGGGGAGTGTATATATTGAACAGGGGAGTATAAATATTGTACAGGGGAGTGTATATATTGAACAGGGGAGTATGAATATTGTACAGGGGAGTGTGTATATTGCCAGTAATGATGAAGCAGAAGGGAACTGAGATCACCTTCTTTTCCAGCAGTCAGTTTAATCATCATTCCAGTAAATCTCTCTACAATCTTGAGGATCGATTACTGGAATGATGCTGAGCATTAATGTTGGGAAATATACAATCCATCTCATCCAGGCCCAGAGCTGTATTTCACTTCATCTTCACAGGAGCTGAAGGAAGAAAGACAGAAAATCTCCCCTAATTTAATTTGCACTTGCTGGAGTAGACACGACTTTAATTTAGACATCACCTTTAACCACTATGCCCCAAAGCATTTTCATAGAATCTCTACTGTGCAGAAAGAGGCCATTCATTCTGCACTAACCCTCCAAAGAAGATCCCACCCAGACCCACATCCCTATTGTTGTATCTCCCATGGCCAATCCATGTGACCTGTGGTGGGGGAAGGGGAGATTTTGAAGCTGGTGAAGTCCACACTGTTACCATTGGGCTGCAGGGTTCCCAAGCGGAATATGAGTTGCTGTTCCTGCAACCTTCGGGTGGCGTCATTGTGGCACTGCAGGAGGCCCATGATGGACATGTCATCTGAAGTGCAAACCACTGTGCCGCCCTTAATTTTATGTGCTATCACAACTGGGCTCTGGGCGAGGCTTTGATGAAAGTAGTTGGAATCAGTGCAGGTACAAGCCACTAAATGTTTATTGACTATTTATAGACTTCAGCAGGACTTCATTAGGACCTTCCTCCTCCAGGATCCAGTGCATGACATCTAACATCACAGATGTTACTCAAACAATTGGCCCGATAGCTACTCATCCCTTCTAGAAAGATAGAGACTAAGAGCAGGAGTAGGCCATTCACCCCTTTGAGCCTGCCCCACCATTCAATATGATCACAGCTGTCCAGTCCCCTGTTCCCACTTTCTCCCCATTCCCTTTGATCCCTTTAGCCCTAAGAAAAAAAAATTCATAGCTTTGACGGTTCTCTGTGGCAATGCTACATACTGCAGCTAGTTAACATGTTCTTGAAGTCATTGTGTTGAAATGTCAGAATCGCTACTTTCACAGATCCCACAAAAGCAGTGTGATCATGACCAGGCAATCTGTCCTCGCTGTTGATTGAGGAAGATGAGCGACTCTCCCTTAAATTAAGACTTGGGAGCTTACACACCAATCCCTCTTGCCCCCACAGCTCCTCCCTCACCCCCATCCCAGGCCCCAAGATGACTTTCCATATTAAGCAGAGGTTCACCTGCACATCTGCCAATGTGGTATACTGTATCCATTGTACCCAGTGTGGCTTCCTCTACATTGGTAAAACCAAGCGGAGGCTTGGGGACCGCTTTGCAGGACACCTACACTCAGTTCGCAATAAACAACTGCACCTCCCAGCCGCGAAACATTTTAACTCCCCCTCCCATTCTTTAGCTGACATGTCCATCATGGGCCTCCTGCAGTGCCACAATGATGCCACCCGAAGGTTGCAGGAACAGCAATTCATATTCTGCTTGGGAACCCTGCAGCCTAATGGTATCAATGTGGACTTCACCAGCTTCAAAATCTCTCCTTCCCTCACCGCATCCCAAAACCAGCCCAGCCTGTCTCTGCTTCCCAAACCTGTTCTTCGTCTCACCCATCCCTTCCTCCCACCCCAAGCCGCACCTCCATCTCCTACCTACTAACCTCGTCCCACCTCCTTGACCTGTCCATCTTCCCTGGACTGACCTATCCCCTCCCTACCTCCCCACCTATACTCTCCTCTCCACCTATCTTCTTTTCTCTCCATCTCTCCCTATTTATTCCAGTTCCCTCTCCCCATCCCCCTCTCTGATGAAGGGTCTAGGCCCGAAACGTCAGCTTTTGTGCTCCTGAGATGCTGCTTGGCCTGCTGTGTTCATCCATTTCTACACTTTGTTATCTTGCCTCTTGACACCTCTTCTCTGTTTAAAACCTCGTGTTGGGGATCAACTTAGATTTTGTTTTCAGTTTCTCAAGCAGAGCTCAGAATCTACAAACCTCTGACTCAGATGAGAGCGCTATCCGTGAATCAGAGCTGGTAAACCTAGTGAGCGGTGGAGAAAATGGAGAAAAAGGCTGTTGCTGTGGTATTTATTTGAACCGTTAAATATTCATTTTGTGATTCTTGTTTATAGATGGTAAGTTTGTAACGATTAGCATTATTCTTGTAGTTTCAGAATGACTCAATAAGCAACCACCCCCTCATCTAAATTCGACAGCTAAAGAAACGTATCTTTGAATAATTATTTGATTTATTTATCCACCAAATCTGTTCATACAATGCATATACTAACTTTAAACAAACAATAATACATGACTGTTCACACGCGCACCACAGACATGTACCATTAGTCACTCTGGCAACACACTGGGAGGAGAAATGGTCTGACCTACCCTCAATTCAGAAATTGAGGGTCCTCAATGGACCTTTATCCCCTCACCACAATCATCTCCACTTAGAGTCTGAGGCCCCCGAGTGGCATTCTTTTTTTCCCTAAACCTACGGCTGTGCAATGCTCTTGGGTGTTGGGGAGTCATGTTGCAGCTGTATGGGACATTGGTTCGGCCACATTTGGAATGCTGGAAGATTTTGTGAAACTTGAAAGGGTTCAGAAAAAATTTACAAGGATGTTGCTTGGGGCTAGAAATTTGGAGCTATAGGGAGAGAATCAGAGGCTCAGGGGTGACTTCATAGAGGTTTATAAAACCATGAGGGACATGGATAGGGTAAATAGCCAAGGCCTTTCTCCCAGGGTAGCAAGTCTAAAACTAGACAGCATATGTTTAAGATGAGAGGGGAAACAGTTAGACAGACCTAAAGGGCAGCTTTTTTCACACAGAGGGTGGTACAGTCTGGAATGAGCTGCCAGAGGAAGTGGAGGCTGGTACGATTACAACATTTAAAAGCATCCGGATGAAGACATGAACAGGAAGGGTTTAGAGGGATATGGGAGAAATACTGGCAAACGGGACTAGATTTATTTAGGATATCTGGTCTGGACCGAAGACTCTATTTCAATGCTGTACATCTGTATGACTCTATTCCTCTTGCAAACTCTCAGGCCAGACCCTCACGAATTTCATTTGTGTTTTGCAGCCCAAAGGAGACTATTTGGCCCATTGAGTCCATGCCGGCCCTCTGTTGAGCAATCAAGTCAGAACACTCCTCTTCTCTATCTCTACAATTCAGCATATTTCATTTCCCCTAGTGCTGATGTACCTTCCTTTTGAACACAACCATCAGCTCTACTTCCACCCAACCCTTGGTCAGTGAGTTCCAGGCTAATGCCACAGACTGTGCAAAATGTTCTTCCTCAAAGGGCCTGTGTATCTCTTTGTCCCAAATCTTATATTTGTGTCCGCTTGTACCATCATTTAATGAGAACAACTTTATCACCTGCTTGCCACTGATAGGACCTTTTATTACCGGCTTAGTATTTAAATGCTAATAGAACATTTTTGGTCTCCCTTTTATGTTGACTGCCACTCTCTTCTCATACTCTCCCTTTGCCATCCCTATTTATTCCTCTATTAGACAGGAGCTGGCAAAGAAGGAATACCAGAAATATGAAGGCAGGTGTACCATGCATACGTGTAAATGCACAAAGTATGATGAATAACATCGTTGCAAAGATTAATAGCTCTGATGGAATACGATGCAGTGTCAAAACATAAATGATGATTAAAAATTGTTGAGAACTGGGCTGATGCAAAACATAGAGAAAAGATAGAGAAGGTAAAAAAGGACATGGAGGCCTGAGATTATGGAAGGCATTGTATGTTTGGAAAGACATGATTTTTGTGGGGAGGCAAAGACAGAGTACATGGCTAATATTGAGAAATGAAAAGGCCATTGAAATAACTCTACAGAGACCAGTATCCCATCACCAAGTCATCATTTATTTACATACGCATAATACTCGACACTGGTCTGGCTTCCTAAGAGCCAGCTGTCAGAGTGAACAGAACTTCTGACTCTCCTGTTTGTATCTGTCAGTCAGGCCTCCCTGATTAGACCAGGTTAAACAGCCCCAATCAGAGAACTCATATTCTATGTGGTCCCCCGGCTGATCCCAATCAGTACAGCCATGATCATAGTGTTTGGGGTAAACTATAGCTTCCAAATAGTGACATACAGATCTGCAGGGAAATCGTAAAGAACTATAATGTGAGGGCTTGTGGATTTCAACTGCCAAAGTATCGATTGGATAATATTAGTAAAAGGGTGAAAAACAGGAGGAGCTTCTGAATTGTGTTCAGGAGAACATCCTTGATCATTTCCTTCTCAGTTCGACTGGAACACTGCAGGGCCTGATGCTGGGGAATGAGCCCAGCCAAGACAAACAAATACCTGAAGGTGAACATTTGAGTAAGTGCGATCACCATGCATTTTAGATCAGTACTGAAAACGACCAAGGAACAATCTGAATCAAAACTTAAATTAGAACGGGATTAATTTTGATACAATGATTAACCTGGATAAGATAGAATTCATGTCTGATAGGTAAATCTATAATGGGATTATGGATAAGAGAGATATGTTTCAGATACAGGCTAAGTACATTCCAAGAAGAGTGAAGGATACAGGAGGTGAAAACTGGGCCTCTCGGATAATGGGAAAAGTAGAGAATAGGATGAAATAAAGATGTGTGTGCATTGGCAGGAGCAATAGAGGAGCTGAATTATAAATACAGAAAAGTATGGAACTGAGGGATTTGGGAGTACTTGTCAATGAATGGTAAAGTGCTAGTGTCCAAGTTCAGCAGCTGATGGGGAAGGTGAATGGAATGTTGGCCTTTATTTCAAAGGCAATGGAGTATAAAAGTGGGGAAGTTTGCTAAAACTATACAAAGCACTAGTCTGACCACAGCTGGAACTGTGAATAGTTTTGGGCCTCTTATATCAAAGGAAACATAAATTGGCATTGGAGGCAGCTCTGGGCTGATCCTAGGTGTGTTCTGTGAGGAGAGGTTGTCTGCGTTGGGCTTGTATTTGTCGGCGTTTAGAAGAATGAGAAGCAACTTTATTGAAAAATTGCAAGATTCTTAGGGGACTTGACAGGATAGATGTGGAAAAGTTGTTTCCCCTTGTGGGAGAGTCTAGCACCAGCAGACATAATCTGCACATAAAAGGTCAGATATTTAAGACAGAGATGAGGAAGATTCACACCACATGAAATTCTTTACCACCGAGAGCTGTCAAGGCTGGGTGTTAAGTATATTCAAGGCAGAGACAGAAATATTTTTAGTCACTGATCATCAGATCAGCCATGCTTCCACTGAATGGCCTACTCTTGTTTCCTGTGTATTTTGATCTTACCTGAGAATCGTAGATCCCCCTACAGCGTGGAACCAGGCCATTCAGCCCATCGAGTCCACACTGACATTCTAGACAGCATCTCACCCAGCCTCATGCCCCCACCCCTGTAACCCTGCATTTCCCATGGCCAGTCCGCCTAGCCTGCACATCTTTGGACAGTGGGATGAAACCAGAGCACCCGGAGAAAGCCCACACAGACACGGGGTGAATGTGCAAACTCCACACAGACAGTCACCTGAGGCTGGAATCGAACCCAGGCCCCTGGCGCTGTGAGGTGGCAGTGCTAACCACTGAGCCACTGTGCCATCCCTATACTTGCTCTTTTGTCCATGTTTAATTACAAACTTCTGAAACCAGATAGGCCTGTCAGTAAGTACTGCTGGAGATGGGAGCATTTCTGGGTAAAGGTGCTGTTCGATCCGTGAGAAACTGAGTCTTTTCTGGAGGATGTCATCGATACATTTTGAAACCACATTTTATCCAAGTGCAGCTACTTGCTAGACTTTCTCTGTGCACACTTTATTCTAAATTATGTGTAGAGAGTTTCCTCTTCAATCACCAATATTTCCCTCTGATATCGCCAGTTTGTAAAGATGGCATCTTCTTATTTTTCTACATTTTTCACTGTGGACAAAAATATAAAATGGGCCGTTTCAAAAACCTAGGGTTTAGAGGAGATGCGAGGAAAAACATTTTCAGCACAGAGTGATGGGAATCTTGAACTCACTGCCTGTTAAGGTGGCAGAGGCAGAAATCCTGATAACATTTAGGAAGTACTTAGATGTACATTTGTGATGCCGGGACCTACAAGGTTATGGGCATAGTGCTAGAAAATGGGATTGGAAAAGGCACTTGTTTTTGATGAGTCCAGGCTTGATGGGCCAAAGTGTCTTTTTCTATGTTGTAGTCGTCTATGATTCTATTACCCTATAAAATTGGTTCCTGGATAGTTGAATAGCTTGTGGATATGAACGATACAGCCAGAAGCCTTTGGATCTCCAGAAGTGATATGTTCCTTTCGTAAAATATATCTGCAGTCTGAAGAAAGCCAATTTATTTTCCCTCATCAGTTGCTGTAAGCTGTTGCTTTTAATGAATTAATCAAAGATTTATAGTTTTTAAACCAGCCACTCTGTGCCTCCTGCAAAGGAGTTCCTGGAGAGGACAGCTTGAAAACCGAGAAGTCCTAGCAAACAAAATAACCAGCTCAGTAAATCCTCTGGATGGGGACCAATGAACTGCTTTGCCAGTCTTTCCCTACACCTTTAGCACCTTTTTTTAAAACTCTGTACGTATAGTTGTGCTTCGGGAGAGTTTTATAAGGAAGTTAGAATTTAACAAGTAGAGTTAAAGGTTGACAGTTCCTAATTCTTTGCCTGTAGCTAGTAATTCTTGTTAAGTGCAGGAGCCTGCTCTGTACTTTCTGTTAACCTGGATCTGAAACATGAGGCAAATTGGGGAATGCGACATAATTTGACAAAATGTTTAACCTTTGCGACACTTCTATTATTAGTGGGGCTTGATCTCTAGTTTACTATGTCAACGCGGAGCCCCCGTGAAGTTCCCCAGCAGCTACACATTATTACTCTCAATGGCTTTAAGGTAGAGCTCGGCTGTGTGCCTGCCATTCTTCAATGCCAGAGTTTTGTGTGAAAGTGCCAGGCTGGCTGGGAAGCAGTGTGCTCTGGTGAGGTCACAAAGTTGGCAACAAGTGTTAGCGAGCTCAGACTGCAGAAACTAAGCAGCCAATCTGGGTGACCTACAAAGGAGTAGGTTTGCACAGGGGTGAGATTGGCTTCAGTGGTGTATGGATGTTTTGACCAGAGTTCAGAGGCCAATTGCCACATCGGTTGGACCATTAGGGCAGTGTTATTGGTAGACAGGCTGTCAGAATGGGGTCCCAAGTGGCAGACCAACTTAATACAAAGTTTTGTGAGCAGTTGCATTTTGAGAAAAGGTAAAGGGTGTGGCAATAAGACTCAAAGGCAGAGTTCTAATGATTGCGCAGAAATAGAGGTGCCTGGAAACCAACCTGATGAAACTACAGTCTAGAACGACTGCATACTTGACAGTGGAACAACAAGTGACAGATAGGGTGAGCAATCTCACAGCCAAAGGTTCAGGTATGAGGTCTGCAGTCCTGCTACATCTAGTCACTAATGGTGGTGGACAATTACACTAACAGAAGGCAGAAACTCCACAAATATCCCCATCCTCAATGATGGAAGCCTGGCACATCAGTGCAAACAATAAAGCTTAAGCATTTGCGCCAGTCTTCAGCTAGAATCACCAACTAGCTGATCCATCTCAGCCTCCTCTGGTGAGGAGCATTACAGATGCCAATCTTCAGCCAAGTAAATCCACCCCACATGCTATCAAGAGACTGTTGGAGGCATTGGGTACTAAAGAGGCAATGGGTTATTACAACATTCTGGTAATAGCACTGAAGATCTCTGCTCCAGAACTTCCCGCTCCCCTAGCCAAATTATTCTGGTACAGTTACAACACTGGCATCAACACAACAGTGTGCAAAATGTCTCAAGTGTGTTCTTTACAGAAAAAGCAGGACGAATCCAATTATACCAACTTCCGGCCCATCAGTCTCCTCTCGATTATCAGTAAAGTGATGGAAGGTGTCAGTAACAGTGCTATCAAGCAGCACCTGCTCAGCAATAACCTGCTCAGTGACGCCCAGTTTGGGTTCCACCAGGGCCACTCAACTTCTGACCTCATTACAGCCTTGGTTCCAAAATGAGCAAAAGAGCTGAATTTCAGAGGAGAGGTGAGAGAGACAGCCTTTGACATCAAGGCTACCTTCAACACAGCCTGGTGTCAAGGAGCCCTAGTAAAACTGGAATCAGTGGGTATCAGGAGGCAGACCGTCCAGTGTTTGGAGTCATACTTGACACATAGGAAGATGGTTGTGGTTCTTGGCAGTCAGGCATCCCAGCTCCAGGACATCCCTGCAGGACTTCCATCTTCAGCTGCTTCATCAATGACCTTCCCTCCAGCATAAGGTCAGAAGTAGGGATGTTCATCGACGATTACAAAATTTCAGCACCATTCATGACTCTTCAGATTCTGAAGCAGTCCGCATCCAAATGCAATAAGACCTGGACTATATCCAAGTTGGAACAGGCAAGTGACAAATAATATTTGTGCCACACAAATGCCGGGCTATGACCATCTCCTCAGGAAAATCTTACCAACGCCCCATCCACTTCATTCAATGGTGTTTTGAATGCCCTATTGTCAACATCCTGAGGGTTACCATTGACCAGAAACTGAACTGGAATAGCCACCTAAATGCTATGGCTACAACGGCAGTTCAGAGGCTGTAAATTCTACAGTGACTCACCTCCTGACTCCCCATAGTCTGTCCACCATCCACAAGGCACAAGTCAATACTGTTGTAGAATACTGCCCACTTGCCTGGATAAGCGCCGCTCCAACATCATTTAAGAAATTTGAAACCCTCCAGGACAAAGAAGGCCACTTCATTGACACCATCTACAGCTTTTTCACATTCTCTCTATTCATAACAACTGCATTGCGTGAATGGTGGCATTGTGTTGCTGGTCCATCGTTCTCATATGGCCAAAATCCTGGAATTCCTTCCTAAAAGACCTGCACATGTTCCTATAATACCACCTACTCCAGGGAAATTAGAAATGGCCATAAATGATGGCCCAACCAGTGAGTTGTCATCCCATAAACAAACTTTTAAAAATGTCTTGCTGTTCCAAAGTTTTATGGGTGGTTAATCTTCTGGTTGACTTCAAAGGGTTTTGTGTATTCAGCTTAGAAGTTTTGTTTTTGTTGATGCAGTTGTTTACAGAAACTCGTGATGAAAGCTTGGATTGGTTCCAAATTCCCAAATGGATTGAGCTGAGGACCAATGTTTGACACAACTGTTAATGAGGAATTAAGAGGATTATAGTTTCTTAGAGTGGAATTTCAAGTGCTGATAATTTTGAAAATCACACTCTTCAAGACTTCCTAATGTTTAGAGGGGCCCATGTCTGCAGGACAATGGTGAGGGCACTTTTAGAATATTGCTTACAATTCTAGTCTCCCTGTCGTAGGAAGAATGTTGTTAAAATTCAAAGGGTTCAAAAATGATTTATGATTTAGGGTAGGTTGGCAAGATGAATTAGTCTGAGAGGTCTGTTTCTGTGCTATATGGCTCTATGGCTCAATGACCTATCTGAGTACAATTCTCCTATTTGGGCTTTCTTGAGAAAAACACCTGCTCAGAGATATTACGACACTCCTCTGGAGCAAGTCAGTCTTGAAACCAGGCCTCCTGGCTCAGAGGCAGGGACACTACCATTCTGCCACAGGAGCCCTCTCCTACATGGGTCACTTGGATCTCTCTCGTCATCATCTAACTGATACTGTTTTGTGCCTCTTAACATTTAGGTTTTTGATCTATTTTGTCACTCAGATGTTTTGAGCCCAAGGGAAGCCCAGTTCTCCAAACTCACTGATTTCTTGCTAACAAAGGCCAGTTCAGTGCGGTGTCCCAGTGGTTAGCACTGCTCCCTCACAGCGCAAGGGAGCCAGGCTCATTTCCATCTTTGGGGGACTGTCTGTGAGGAGTTTGCACGTTCTTCCTGTGGGTTTCCTCGGGTTGCTTCTGTTTCCAAAGGTTAGCTGGATTGGCCATGCTAAATTGCCCATAGTGTCCGGGGAAGTGCAGGCTAGATGGGATGGTCATGAGACTTGTAGAGTGACAGGGATTAGGTTGATCTGGGTGGGATGCTCACTGGAGGGTTGGTGTCGACTTAATGGGTCTGCTTCCACACTGTCAGGATTCTATCATTCAATACTCAAAGTCAGCATTCAACCAATATCACCTTTGAATTAAAGTCATGATTTGAACAAACTGGTCAAAATGATTCCCAGGAGTGAGTCATCAAGTGTCAGCTCTTGTCATCTGCTCTCTCTCGGCTGCAGGGACTGAGCTGAGTTTCTGCAAAGGGCTGCAAGCAGCTCTGAGTAATGCAGACTGGCTCCTAAACTATGAGACTCTGCTGCCAATTCCCTGTAAATGCAGCAATGTCTGGGGTTTTCCGAGAGGTCAGCAGTGAGCTTGGCTGCTCTCCCCAGTGCCTAGACTCACTCTGTATTTCCCTTGCTCTATCAACAGGAAACATGTTGACTGTCAAGAGGAACTGGAACTCTGTAATTGGGCCCATGTAAAAGTACATCCTTGCTGTCAGCCCAATCAGGGGCCAGAATATTTTAGGAGCTGGTATAAAAAGGGCTACAGGCAGATCCGTCACCAGTAGCAGCAAACACACTGTCCTTCAGTGACGGCACGTTCTCATACACTCAGCACTGGCAGCATTTCCCCAGCTTCCCCCTGATCAAGCAGAATACCAGAAGGTTATTTATAGGACATTTCCATCACTGTTTCAAGCAATAATTTCCAGCAATTGTTTCCTAGGGTACACTAAGATTTCCCAACTGTTAATCACAAGGACAGAGTAACACTGTGTTCGAATCAGGTGATCCAGGGTCAACATTATTTGGAATAACCTGACAGTGGGGAGAACAGGAGGTTTGTTACCCACTATCAAGCTGGAGTGGAGAAATGGGGACTGCTCTCAAAGTGATCATTAACGGGAGATTACTGGGTTGATACATGCTGGAAATGAATCAATGGAAACATTGAAAGCAGCAGTGATTACCTGAAGGGATAGTGTGTAAGGGAAGTGTGAAAGGAAAGTGTGTAAGGAAAGCATGTAAGGAAAGCACAGAGGGATAATGTGTATAGTGTGTAAGAAGGGAGTTCAAGGATAGTAGGTTGATATAGTGTGTGGAGATAGTGTGTCACAATAGTGTAAACTTTAATTCTTTCCCCTAAGACTTTGTCCTTAAGAATCTTTACTTAGGTACCTTCATACCTAAGGTAGCACCATAATTGGTGACTTGTAAACTTTTCATTGTATGCATTTGGGTAAATGTGACAATAAAGCTTATTCTAATCCTTATTCTAACTCTAATGTGTAAGAATAGTGTGCAGAGATAATGTGTAAGGATAGCGTGTAGGGATAGTGTGTGAGGATAGCATGTGGGATAGTGTGTAAGAATAGTGTGCAGAGATAATGTGTAGGGATAGTGTGCAGGGATAGTGTGCGAGGATAGTGTGTAAGGATAGTGTGTAGGGATAGTGTGAGGATAGCGTGTAGGAATAGTGTGTAAGGATAGTGTGCAGAGATAATGTGTAAGGATAGCATGTAGGGATAGTGTGTAAGGATAATGTGTAGGGATAGTGTGTAAGGATAGTGTGTAGGGATAGTGTGTAAGGATAGTATGCAGAGATAATGTGTAGGGATAGTGTGCGAGGATAGCGTGTAAGGATAGTGCGTAGGAATAGTGTGTGAAGATAGCATGTAGGGATAGAGTGTAAGGGTAGCATGTAGGGATAGTGTGTACGGATAAGGTGTAAGGATAGCGTGTAGGGATAGCACGTAGGGACAGCATGTAGGGATAACAAGTAGGGATAGTGTGTAGGGATAAGGTGTAAGGATAGCGTGTAGGGGTAGCGTGTAGCGATAAGGTGTAAGGATAGTGTGTAGGGGTAGTGTGTAGGGATAGCATGTAGGGATAACATGTAGGGATAGTGTGTAGGGATAGCGTGTAGGGAAAGCAAGCAAGGATAGTGTGTAGGGATAGCGTGTAGCGGTAGTGTGTAGGGATAGTGTGTAAGAATAGTGTGCAGAGACAATGTGTAAGGGTAGTGTGTAAGGGATAGTGTGTGACAATATCGTGTAAGGATAGCGTGTAGGGATAGTGTGGAGAGATAGCATGCAAGGATAGCGTGTCAAGATAGTGTGCAGAGATAATGTGTAGGGATAGTGTGCAGGGATAGTGTACGAGGATAGCGTGTAAGGATAGCATGTAGGGATAGTGTGTAAGGATAGTGTGTAGGGATAGTGTGTAGGGATAGTGTGTAAGAATAGTATGCAGAGATAACGTGTAAGGATAGTGTGCAGGGATAGTGTGTGAGAATAGCGTGCAAGGATAGTGTGTAGGGATAGTGTGTGAGGATAGCGTGTAGGGATAGTGTGTAGGGATAGTGTGTAAGGATAGTATGCAGAGATAATGTGCAGGGATAGTGTGTAAAGATAGTGTGTAGGGATAGTGCGTAGGAATAGTGTGTGAAGATAGCGTGTAGGGATAGTGTGTAAGGATAGCATGTAGGGATAGTGTGTAGGGATAGCATGTAGGGATAGAGTGTAAGGATAGCGTGTAGGGATAGTGTGTAGGGATAAGGTGTAAGGATAGTGTGTAGGGATAGCGTGTAGGGAAAGCGAGCTAGGATAGTGTGTAGGGATAGCATGTAGGGGTAGTGTGTAGGGATAGTGTGTAAGAATAGTGTGCAGAGACAATGTGTAAGGGTAGTGTGTAAGGGATAGTGTGTGACAATATCGTGCAAGGATAGCGTGTAGGGATAGTGTGGAGAGATAGCATGCAAGGATAGCGTGTAAAGATAGTGTGTAAGATTACTGTGCAGAGATAATGTGTAAGGATAGTGTGTAGGGACAGTGTGTGATGATAGCTTGTAAGGTTAGCGTATAGGGATAGCGTGCGGGGATAGTGCACAGGGATAGCGCGTAGGGATAGCGCGTAGGGATAGCATGTAGGGATAGCGTGCAAGGATAGCGTGCAGGGATAGCGTGTAGAGATAGCATATGAGGACAGCGTGTAAGGATCACATGTAGGGATAGCGTGTAGGGATAGTGTGCAAGGATAGCGTGTAAGGATAGCACGTGGGGATAGCATGTAGGGATAGCGTGCAAGGATAGCATGTAGGGATAGCATATGGGGATAGCGTGTAAGGATAGCGTGTAAGGATCACGTGTAGGGATAGTGTGCAAGGATAGCGTGTAAGGGTAGCGTATAGGGTAGCTTGTTGGGATAGCATGTGGGGATAGTGTGCAAGGATAGCGTGTAGGGTAGCATGTTGGGATAGTGTGTAAGGATCGTGTGAGTACAGATAATGCATACAGGGATGGTTTATAGGGATATTGAATGTAGGAGGGTCAGGTAAGGATAATGTGCAGGGATAAAGTGTTTTTTTTATTCACTTGTGGGATGTGGCTGGGTCAGCATGTATTACCTGGGAGAAGTTGGTGAGAAACTGCTCTCGTGAATCGCTGCAATCTATGTGCTGTAGGGTGACCCACAGTGCCTTTGGGGGGCATTCCAGGATTTTGACCCAGTGACACTGAAGGTGGGATGACATATTTTAAGTTTGACTTGGAGGGGAATGTGAGGGTGATGGCGCTCCTATGTGTCTGCTGCCTTTGTCCAGGCAAGCGGGGAGTATTTTATCACACTCCTGGTTTGTGCCTTGTAAAGTCAGGAGGTGAGGTAGTCGCTGCAGTATTTCTAGCCTCTGACCTGCTCTGGTAGCCATTGTGTTTACGTGGTGAGTCCAGTTCAGTTTCTGGTCAATGGTAACCCCGAGGATGTTGCCGCTGGGGATTCAGTGACAGTAACACCATTGAATATCAAAGAGCATTGATCTCTTATTGGAAAGGGTTACAGCCTGGCACGTGTGTGGTGAAAATATTACTTGCTACTTGTTAGCCCAAGCTTGAATATTGTCCAGATCTTGTTGCATTTGAACACGGGCTGCTTCAGTATCTGAGAAGCTGCAAATTGTGCTGAACATTGTGCAACCAAGAGTGAACATTCCCAGTTCTGACACTATGATGGAGGGGAAGTGATTGGTGAAACAGCTGAAGATGGTTGGGCCCTGAGGAACTCCTGCATAGATGTCCTGACCTGAGATGACTGAACTCAAACAATCACAAGCATCTTCCTATGTGTCAGTTATGACACCAACCAGCAGAGATTATTCCCCCCCGATGCCCATTGACTCCAGTTTTGCTAGGGCTCCTTGAATCCACACTTGTTCAAATGCAGCCTTCATATTGAGGCTGTCACTTTCACCTCGCCTCTGGATTTCAGCCTTTTTGTCCATGTTTGAGCCAAAGCTGTAATGAGATCAGGAGCTGAGTTGCCCTGCTGGAACCCAAACTGGGCATCACTGAGCAGGTTATTGCTGAGCAGGTGCTGCTTGATAGCACTGTTACTGACACCTTCCATCACTTTAGGACATAGAACATAGAACATTACAGCACAGTACAGGCCCTTCGGCCTTCGATGTTGTGCCGACATGTCATACCGATCTGAAGCCCATCTATCCTACACTATTCCATGTACGTCCATATGCTTATCCAATGACGACTTAAATGTACTTAAAGTTGGCGAATCTACTACCGTTGCAGGCAAAGTGTTCCATTCCCTTACTACTCTCTGAGTAAAGAAACTACATCTGACATCTGTCCTATATCTTTCACCCCTCAATTTAAAGCTATGCCCACTCGTGCTCGCCGTCACCATCCTACGAAAAAGGCTCTCCCTATCCACCCTATCTAACCATCTGATTATTTTATATGTCTCAATTCAGTCACCTCTCAACCTTCTTCTCACCAACAAAAACAGCCTCAAGTCCCTCAGCCTTTCCTCGTAAGACCTTCCCTCCATACCAGGCAACATCCTAGTAAATCTCCTCTGCACCCTTTCCAAAGCTTCCACATTCTTCTTATAATGCAGTGACCAGAACTGTACACAATACTCCTAGTGCGGCCGCACCAGAGCTTTGTACAGCTTCACCATAACCTCTTGGTTCCAGAACTCAATCCCTCTATTAATAAAAGCTAAAACACTGTATGCCTTCTTAACAGCCCTGTCAACCTGGGTGGCAACTTTCAAGGATCTGTATACATGGACACTAAGATCTCTCTGCTCATCTACACTACCAAGTATCTTACCATTAGCCCAGTAATTTGCATTCCAGTTACTCCTACCAAAGTGCATCACCTCACACTTGTCCACATTAGACTCCATTTGCCACCTCTCAGCCCAGCTCTGCAGCTTATCTATGTCTCTCTGTAACCTATAGCATCCTTCATCACTATCCACAACTCCACCGACCTTAGTGGCGTCTGCAAATCTACTAACCCATCCTTCTACGCCCTCATCCAGGTCATTTATAAAAATGACAAACAGCAGTGGACCCAACACCGACCCTTGCGGTACACCACTAGTTACTGGTCTCCAGGATGAACATTTCCCATCAACTACCACCCTCTGTCTTCTTTCAGCAAGCCAATTTCCAATCCAAACTGCTATATTTCCCACAATCCCATTCCTCCGCATTTTGTACAATAGCCTATTGTGAGGAACCTTATCGAATGCCTTGCAGAAATCCATATACACCACATCAACCGGTTTACTCTCATCTACCTGTTTGGTCACCTTCTCAAAGAACTCAATAAGGTTTGTGAGGCTCGACCTCCCCTTCACAAAACCTAATCAATTTATTCTTTTCTAGATGATTATAAATCCTATCTCTTATAACCTTTTCCAACACTTTACCGACAACTGAAATAAGGCTCACTGGTCTATAATTTCCAGGGTTGTCTCTACTGCCCTTCTTGAACAGGGGAACCACATTTGCTATCCTCCAGTCGTCTGGCACTATTCCTGTAGACAGTGACGAGTTGAACATCAATGCCAAAGGCTTGGCAATCTCCTCCCTGGATTCCCAGAGGATCCTAGGATAAATCCCATCCGGCCCAGGGGACTTATCTATCTTCACGCTCTGATTTTACTGATGATCGGGAGGAGACTGATGGGGCGGTAATTGCCTGGGTTGGATTTGTCCTACTTTTCATGTACAGAACATATTTGGACAATTGTCCACATAGCCGGGTAGATGTCAGTGTTGCAAGTGTACTAGAACAGCTTGGCTAGGAGACCGGCAAGCTCTGGAGCACAAATCCTCAGTAGTTATAAACACAGGCTGGAGAGGTTGGGATGTATTTCAGTGGAGTGTAAGAGGTTGAGAGGTGACTTTAGAGAGGGTTATAAAATCAGGAGAGTCATTGATAAGGTGAATAACAAAAGTTTTTCTTCCCCCAAGGTGGGTGATTTCAAAACGGGGGCATTAAAAGGAGAAAGATTTTGAAAGGTCATGAGGGGCAATGCTTTTACACAGAGCGTTGTTCATGTTGGAATGAATTGCAAGAGGAAATGGCACAGTTACAAAATTTTTAAAAATATTTAGATAAGTACTTGATTGGGAAAGGTTTGGAGGGATTTGGGCCAAATGCAGGCAAGTAATGTTAGTTTAGGTTGGGAACATGGTCAGCACAGACTAGTTGGACCAAAGGGTCTGTTTCCATGCTGAATGGCTCTATAACTACTACTACAGCAATGTTGTCAGAGCCAATATCTTTTTGCTATCCAGTGCATCCAACTATTTCTGGATGTCACCCATCCTGAGTTGGCTGAAGAGTAGAATATGCTTTATTGTCACGTGTATTCAATATGAAATGCAGTGAAAAGTGTGGAGACTGGCATCTGTGATGCTGGGGATCACAGATATCATCCATTTTGCACTTCTGGCTGAAGATTGCTGCAAATGCCTCAGCCGTATCTTTTGCACTGATGGGCTGGGCTCTTCTATCAACTTCATTGAGTTGTCCACCTCCATTCATGACCGGATGTAGCAAGACGGCAGAGCTTAGATCTGTGCCCATAAGATGCTGCTTAGCCTGCTGTGTTCATCCAGCTCCTCACTTTGTTATCTTAGATCTGATCCGTTGGTTGTGAAATCACTTAGCTCTGTCTACTACATTCAAATACAGGTAGTTCTCCTCTAACTCGTTAATTGCATTCTTGTATGACCTCATGAATAGCCATAGAAAACTACGTTATAGGGAAATTGCTGCAGAAAATCACTATACCTGTACAGCAGAAAGTTCACGGTATCTAATCAGCGTCCACTATTCATCAATCGCGCTACAACCAATCTGCATTAACGAAACATGGGTTTAGCAGAACTACCTGTAGTCCTGTTCAGTGGCTGTACCAGCTTGGCACCTCATCTTCAGGTGTGCCTGATACTGCTCCTGGCATGCCCTCCTACACTCTCCATTGAACCTGGGTTGATCCCCTGGCTTGATGGTAAAGGATGAGTGGGTGATATGCCGCGCCATGAGATTACAGATTGTGCTGGAGTACAATTCTGCTGCTTCTCATGGATTCCCAGTCTTGAGCTGCTAGATCTGTGCGAAGGCTGTTCCATTTAGCACAGTGATAGGGCCACACAACATGGCGGAGGTTGTTCTCATTGTGAAGGCAGAACTTTATCTGCACAGGGACTGTGCGAAGTTTACTTTTACCGATACTGTCATGGACAGATGCATGTGCAGCTGGCAGATTGATGAGGATGAGGTCAAGTATGTTTTTCCCTCTTGTTGGTTTCACTCACCACCTGCTGCAGACCCAATCCAGCAGCTATGTCCTGTAGGACCCAACCAGCTCAATCGGTCATACTGCTGCCGAGGCACTCTTGCTGCAGGAATTAAAATTCCACCCGCGCTCCCCCCCCCCCCCACACCCCCCACCCACCCACCAGAGTACATTTTGTGCCCATGCCATCCTCAGTGCTTCTTCCAAATGTCGTTCAACATGGAGGCAAGCCAATTCGTCAGCCAAGGGAGGCTGGTACGTGGTAATCAGCAGGAGGTTTTCTTGCCCATGTTTAACCTGAAGCCATGAGAACTCATGGGATCTGGAGTCAATGTTGAGGACTCCCAGAGCAACACCCTCCATCTGCATCCCACTGTACTGCCCCCTCTGCTGGGTCTGTCCTGCCTGTGGGGCAAGACATATCCAGGGATGGTGATGGTGGCGTCTGGGACATTGTCTGTAAGGTATGATTCTGTGAGTATGACTGTGTCAGGCTGTTGCTTGACAGGTCTTATGAGACAGCTCTCCCAGCTTTGGCACTAACCCCCCAAATGATAATAAAAAGGCCAATGTGGTGTAAGGATGATATGTAGGGATAGTGTGTATAACTTCCACCTCCTCATCCCCTTCGCTAATGCCTTCCTGACCTCTCCCCTACCCCTCCCTTTTACCCCAAAGCCCTATCTCCACTGCCATCTCTACCCAGTTGCCTCCTCTTCGCCACTCCCATCCACCTCTCCTAACAGCTTCCTACCACTTGTCCCCTATACCTGCTCTCATTACCCCCACCACCTCATACCTACCCCTCCCTACCTCACCTGTCACCCACCTTTCCACCTCCATCCCACCATTTCTCCCCTATCCTTGCTCTCCTGTCCCCCTCCCCACGTCACCTAGCCCCCATCTTCCATCTGACCCCTCACTACTCCTCCTACCTAGCTTTCCCTTCTCTGTATCTCTATCCCTGCAATAAGGCTAGGGTTATCACTATCCCCTCCATTCCCAATCCCTCCTCATCTCTCCACCTCTCCCTTCCTGTAACCACCCTCCCTTCTTGTCTCCCCTCAATTCCTCTCCAGTCCAATCTTCTCTCCCTCTCTGTCCTTTCTATTCCCGTCTCCCACTCCTTTCCCCTCATCTCCCTATCCGTACACCTCCCTCCTACTCCATCCTCCCTTCAATCCTCTCCCCTGCCTCCCCTCCCTTCCTCACAGCGAACTCCTCCTGCTTTTAATGAGGAAATTTTCCGGACAGCCAGAGGGGGAGGCTGAGAATGGGATAAGGACCAGAAAGCAAGGAGAGACGGTTGGGGGTGGGGGGTGGTACTGAAAGGGTCATATAATATGGAGTCAGACCCTTCGGTCCATCCGTAATCCCAAACTACACTAGTCCCACCTGTATTTGGCCCATATCACTCCAGGCATTTCTTACTCATGTAGTAATCCATATGTATTTTAAATTTCATAACTGTACCCGTGTCCACCATTTCCTCTGGAAGTTCATTCCAAACGTGAACTACACTCTGTGTAAAATAGTTGCCCTCATGTATTTTTCAAATCTGTCTCCTCTCACCTTAAAATATGCCTCCTAGTCTTGAAATTCCCCACCCCAGGGCCATTGCCATTCACCTTTCCTGTACCCCTCATGATTTTCTAAACCTCCATAAGGTCACCCCTCAACCTCATACGCTCCAGTGAAAACAGTCCCAGCCCCTGTCATAAACGCAAACTCAATGGACGTGAGCCGAGTGGGGAAAGGAGCGAAGGTAGGCAGTGAAGAACAGGCAGAGAGGAGGGTGGAAATGAAGGTTGGCCAAGAGCTGGGGCATTTGAAGAAACAAACCTGTGGCTGACAGTTATCTTTAGATTGAGAGAGCTGAAGACGAGCAAAATGTACCATTATCAAGATCTCCCATCACTTTAAATTAAACTTTAAATGAACTCTCAGGGTGAAAGGTCAAAGTTCCAATCTGGGGCCTGCTTGTTTTCCTTTCGTAAACCAGTGCTTGTTCTCTCAAGCACTCTCTGTGGTGTGCGGGCGGGGCAGGCTGTCAGTTTATTTTCCGCAGCAAAGATTTTTCTGTGCTATTCTGTGACCTGAGGTCATTGGGAGGTCACAGGTATTAGTGATATTCAGCAGTGGTCGGGGGGGGGGTGGATTTTTCTGGCCCATAAACAGGAAAGCGTAGTTCAGCTCTTAAATACCACAGAGCAATAGGCATGTCACCATCCTCTCCCCTTGAGTTTCACTGAAGGTTTAAAAGTGCTGAAATTCATGACATTAAAATGATTTATTCTTGGAACCCAAACCTGAAGCAAAAAGGGACTTGCATTTTATACCACATCTTTCATAAAAATATGACAAATGGATTTGCAACCAGTGCAGAATTCTTTGAAGTGTAGTCACACATCTAATGGAGCAAATCATAGAATCCCTACAGCACAGGAGCTGACCATTTGGTCCCTTCAGACCACACCAGTCCTCCGAACAGCATCCAATCCTCCACCCTATCCCTGTACCCCTGAATCTCCCATGGCCAATCCACCCAACCTGCACATCTTTGGACCAGGACAAAACCAGAGCACCTAGAGGGAACTTAGGCTGACACAGGCAGTTGCCCAAGGGTGGAATTGAACACAGGTCTCTGGTGTTGTGAGCCACTGAGCCACTGTGCACCCCTTTTGTCACCAATGTATAAGCCAACTTACACACAGCAAGCTCCCACAAACAACACTATACTAAGACCAATGATTGACTGAGTACTAATCCTCAAGATACTGGCTCGAATGCAGTGGGATCTTTCATGACTAGAGAAAGGCCTTGCATCTGAAAGGCAACATCCATCTGGGAGGCCATTTTGGGCAACTGTGTCAAAAGGCTTGACCTTTTAATCACTCAGAGTTGGCAAATCTGTGGCAAAATGGTGAAAACTGGCTTTGAGGCCTAGTTAGCTCACACAGAAACTACCAGATAAACTATCAACCACTGTTTCCTTTTGCTTTCCTTCATAAATAGCCTTCCCCCACACCTCAGCCCACCTCCAGGTTGACAGGAGTCGAGTGGGAATGGGTCATTTTGGAAGAGTTTGAAAGGAAGGTTTACAGGTAGGATAGGAGCAGCCAGCTCTGTGTTCACCCACCAGGATACCAGTTCTGAGGAAGGATCACCTGATTTTTCTTCACAGATGCTGCCAGACCTGCTGAGCTTTTCCAGCAAATTTGTTTTTGTTCCTGACTTACAGCAGCCGCAGTTATTTCGGCTTTTATTGAGGCTTAAGATCCCAGATTTCACTGCACTCCCCCAGCTGGAGGTCATTACTCCAACACTGATTTCCCCTGAGCCAGGATGAGACACAGGGAATCTGGCCAAGTAAACAAAGACTTTTCTGAAAGTGAAGATAGGACAGTGTTCCTTCTAACTCTATGATTCATCAAGGTAATCCACCGATTAGATCAGATAAGAATCTGCTCTCTTAGGTAAGGCCAAACATTCCACAACATCCTCTTTAGAGGAACAGGAGTTCCTTCTTTAATAGTATGGTTACATCGGCCAATTTCCTGCCTGCAAGAACCTTTTCAGAGATTTGAATGATGACCACAAAAGTGTCAATGATCTCTCCACCACCTTATTCAATAGTTTGGAATGCAGTTCAGCTGGCTCAAGGGATTTATCGACCTCTGATCCCGTTAACTCTTCAAGTATCGCTTTACAAAAACTAATTTCTTTCTGTTCGTCAGTTTCACAAGGCCCTTGTTTACTTTGTGTTCCTGGGATATTTTCTGTATCTTCTTCCATGAAGACAGACATAAAATGATCATTTAATTATTCTACCATTCCTTATCCTCCATTATAAGTTGTCGTGTCTCGAAGTAAAATGGGCCCACATCTGTCCAAGCCAACCTTTTTCTTTTAATGCAGCCTGCTTTCATGTTTCTAACTGACTAACATTCATAATCTCTTTTCAAAGTTAATGCAAGGACTGTAAGAAACATTACATAGGCCAAACTGGAAGAAAACTGACAATAAGGATACGTAAACACCAACTAGACTGCAACAGACACAGCCAATTCTCACTGGTCACAATACACACGGACAAGAGGGACACATAATCAACTGGGACAACACAATAGCCCAAGCCAAACAGAGACATGCCAGGGAATTCCTAGAGGCCTGGAATTCTAACCGGAACTCCATCAACAAACACATTGCACCAGACCCGATATACAAAGTACTGAAAAACAGAACTGGAAGTGATGCCAACCACACCAACAAACTGAGACATATAAATAACAAGCAGATCAGAACACCAACACTTCACTGGAGGCGCACTGACGATGTTACTTAGCAGGGTGACCAAACATCTGCAATCAAACACATCAGCTCAGCAAGCAAGTCTGCAACCTTTTCACTCTTTTCTTTTCACTTTCTTTATCAGCATATCAGTCATCCTTTGCTCCTTTCCTAGACCTACTACTATTTTCTGGCATCCTTATAGACAACTTCCTTCAGTCTGATGCAAACATGAATTTATTAACCACAATTGACTCACCACTCTGGTTGAGCGAGCTTTAGAAAATTTATATATCTCTTATAGAGGATGGTTAACTTCTTTTACAACTATCATTGCTTATCAATGTTCAAATCTTTTACTGAAGTTGCCAATCCTTCATACCCACACATACCCCTTACATCTTGAATAACAAAGTGTGGAGCTGGATGAACACAGCAGGCCAAGCAGCATCTTAGGAGCAGGAAAGCTGATGTTTCAGGCGTAGACTCTTCATGAGAAATGGGGGAGAGGAAGGGGGTTCCGAAATAAATAGGGAGAGAGGGGGAGGCGGATCAAAGGTGGATAGAGGAGAAGATAGGTGGAGAGGAGACAGACAGGTCAAACAGGCGGGGATGGAGCCAGTAAAGGTGAGTGTAGATGGGGAGTAAGGGAGGAGATAGGTCGGTCCAGGGAGGACACACAGGTCAAGGGGGCCGAATGAGTTTAGTTGGTAGGAAATGAGGGTGCAGCTTGAGGTGGGAGGAGGGATTAGGTGAGAGAAGGAACAGGTTAGGGAGGCGCGGGCGAGCTGGGCTGGTTTTGGGACGGAGTAGTGGGAGAGGAGATTTTGAAGCTTGTGAAATCCACATTGATACCATTGGGCTGCAGGGTTCCCAAGTAGAATATGAGTTGCTGTTCCTGCAACCTTCAGGTGGCATCATTATGGCACTGCAGGAGGCCCAGGATGGACATGTCGTCTAAGGAATGGGAGGGGGAGTTAAAATGGTTCGCGACTGGGAGGTGCAGTTGTTTATTGCGAACCAAGCGTAGGCGTTCTGCAAAGTGGTCCCCAAACCTCCGCTTGGTTTCCCCAATGTAGAGGAGGCCACAAAGGGTACAGCGGATGCAGTATACCACATTAGCAGATGTGCAGGTGAACATCTACTGGATGTGGAAAGCCATCTTGGCTCCTAGGATGGGGGTGAGGGTGGTGGTGTGGGGGCAGGTGTAGCACTTGCCGCGGTTGCAGGGAAAAGTGCCGGGTGTGGTGGGGCTGGAGGGGAGTGTGGAGCGGACAAGGGAGTCACGGAGAGAGTGGTCCCTCCGGAAGGCAGATAAGGGTGGGGAAGGAAAATGCCTTTGGTGGTGAGGTCGAATTGCAGATGGCAGAAGTGTCAGATTTGGATCTGGAGGTTGGTGGGGAGGTACGTGAGGACGAGGGAGATTCTCTTTTGGTTATTATTGTGGAGACTGGGTATGAGGGATGTCTTCCGGGAAATGCGGGAGACATGGTCAAGGGTGTTTTCGACCATTGTGGGGGGCGGGGGGCGCGGTTGGTGGGGATTGCGGTCCTTGAAAAACGAGGACATCTGGGATGTGCCGGCGTGGAATGCCTCATCCTGGGAGCAGATGCGATGGAAGTAAAAGAACTGGGAATAGGAGATGGCATTTTTGCAGGAAGGTAGGTGCTTGGGGTCTGCTTTGCAGAACACCTACGCTCGGTTTGCAATAAACAACTGCACCTCCCAGTCGCAAACCATTTCCACTCCCCCTCCCATTCCTCAGACGACATGTCCATCCTGGGCCTCCTGCAGTGCCACAACGATGCCACCCAAAGATTGCAGGAACAGCAACTCATATTCCGCTTGGGAACCCTGCAGGCGAATGGTATCAATGTCGACTTCACAAGCTTCAAAATCTCCCTTCCCCCTACTGCATCCCAAAACCAGCCCAGCTCGTCCCCACCTCCCTAAGCTGTTCCTCCTCTCCCCTATGCCCTCCTCCCATCTCAAGCCGCACCCCCATTTCCTACCTACTGACCTCATCCGGCCCCCTTGACCTGCCCGTCCTCCCTGGACTGACCTGTCTCCTCCCTACCTCCCCACCTACACTCACCTTTACTGGCTCCATCCCCACCTCTTTGCCTGTCTGTCTCCTCTCCACCTATCTTCTCCTCTATCCATCTTCTATCTGCCTCCCCCTCCCTCCCTACCTATTTCAGGACACCTTTCCCCTCCCCCATTTCTGATGAAGGGTCTAGGCCCGAAATGTCAGGTTTCCTGCTCCTCTGATGCTGCTTGGCCTGCTGTGTTCATCAGCTCTACACCTTGTTATTTCAAATTCTCCAGCATCTGCATTTCCTATTATCTCTGATACAATTTTAACCCGTTATATCTCGTTCAGGTTTAAGACCCCAGCTTCACATTGAATTATATCTCGTTCTAACTTGATGAGAAATTCTAAAATATTATGGTCACTATTTCCCAAATGCTTCCTTACAGCAAGTTTATTAATCAACCAATACTCATCAGATATTATTAAATCCAAAGCAGTCTGATTCCCTCATCGATTCTTCAATATATTGCCTGGGGCAGCACAGTCCCAAAGCTCAGTGGTTAGCACTGCAGCCTCACAGCACCAGGAACCCAGTCTCTATCTGACCCTCAGGCAACTGTCTGTGTGGAGTTTGCACATTCTCCCTGTGACTGCGTGAGTTTCCTTCCACAGTTCAAAGATGTGTAGGTTAAGTAGATTGGCCATGAGAAGTACAGGGATAGAGGGTGGGATTGGGTGGAATGCTCTTTGGCAGGTCAGTGTGAACTCAATGGGCCAAATGGCCTGTTTCCACACTGTAGTGATTCAATGATCCATGAGAAACCATGTCACCCACACTCTAGGAATTCATCCCCCACAGCATTACTTTCAGTGTCTGTCAGGGGTTTATAGACAAGTCTCTTAAAAATATACTAAATTATGTAACTATACCCTGCTTGGTCAGAAGGCCCTTCCCCCACCTCTCCCCTGTTAATCCACAGCTGTTGGAAATCCTGCAGGAATTTATCTGCTGGGAGATGCGTGGAACTCCTTTCTGCCAATGGAAAGACAGGTAGTTACTTTGCCTCTCTGTCAGGCTCTGCTAATCTTCAGAGGGCAGGTCAGCAGAAGGTTAGGCCTAACCCATGAGAATTCAGGGCCGGTGCTGTTGGGCAGCCCCTGTGGTGTAACTCCATTGTGTAGTAATATACCCAGCGGTATCCATCTCAAAACTGTCGGAAGCCACCAGCCCATCCTTCGCAAAGTTATCACTTAATTCCCAAATTCTAAATTCTCATTCCTGGCTTTGATGCTCAATTCCTTCCACGCTCTTGCCTTCCTCAATCTCTCTAATGGTTCCCATTCCTCAGAAAGGTCTGAAGCTCATCCTACCCGGGCGCTGCTGACACATTCACCCGTGTCTTTGGTTCTTGCAGAGTCAATGGTTGGCCTCAAAATCCTCCCTGTGTAAATGCGGCAGTATCCAAAAGTGAGTGGGGGCTACTTCATACCAAGGCCCACTTACCTATCAGAGGTGAGCTTGCTGACCTGTGTGGGCACCCAGTTTCAGCAATCCCTTGGTTTTGAAATACTCAACATTCTTTTAAATTGCTCCCATGCCTTCTCCCCTCCTTATCTCCAGATTTTCCTCCAGCACCTCTGAGGTATCTGCGCTTCTCAAATCCTGACCTCTTAGCATGGTTCCTCTTCCATCAGAAAGATGTTGTTAAAGGGTTCACAAAAGCTTTACAAGTTGCTAGATTTCGAGGGTTTGAGCTACAAGGAGAGATTGAATAATATGCTGAGTTTTTTTTTCTCTAGAGCTTTGGAAGCTGAGGGGTGACCTTTTTAATGTTTATAAAATCATGAGGGGCATAGATAATGTGAACGGCTGAGGTCTTTTTCACAGGGTAGGGGAGTCTAAAACTAGAGGGCATAGGTTTAAGGTGAGGGGCAAAAAATTCAAAAAGGGAGCTGAGGGGTAACCTTTTCATGCAGAGTGTGGTGCAGGCATGGAATGAGCTGCCAGAGAAAGTGCTGGAGGTTGGTACGACATTTAAAAGGCATCTGGATGGTTGGGTACATGAATACAAAATGTTCAGAGGGATATGAGCCAAATGCTGTCAAATGGGACTAGGTCAGATTGCGATGTCTGGTCATCGTGGATGAGTTGGACCAAAACGTCTATCTCTGTGCTGTATGACTCTATGACTCTATCTCCAGCTTTAATTAACTCTGCTCATTACTTTACCTGCTTGGACTTTAAACTTTGCAGATACCTCTCTCCAAACCTCACCTCTCCCTCACTTTGTATTTCCACTTAAAATTAATCTCTTTGCCCAAGATTGTTGGTCATCTATCATAATATCTTCGAACATGGAGAGATTGGACCTGTTTCCACACTGTGCAAGGATTCTATGAATCTATGAATCTATTTGCAACTCATAGATTTCTCCATAGTGGCTTAGGATGTTCTGAACAGCCATGTCAAGCTTGAAAGATTAACTCTGTTTTCTCACCACAGCACTTTGTTTTTATTTCAGATCTCCAGCATCCACCAGTATTATTACTAGTAGATATTTTACTGGGGTAAATGTGAACTGCTTGCTCTTTTCCCAAAAGCCTCCATTCGGATTTGTAGGCCACACTTACATCACTCAGCACTGACTCAGCAGCATCATTTCTTGGCTGTGGTTTGTTCCTGTCTTTCTCAGTCCTGATGAATGTGTGGGCCCAGGGTCATTGAAAAGATGAGGTCAGCGTATGATACAAGTCCCTGCACTAACAATGGACTGACATCACCCACCATTGTATGGGGCCTGAAAGCACGCAATGTCAGCAGATCTCTCTGCAGAACGCTGCTGGTTAAACGATTCCCAGCTTTAAGTGGTGTCAAAGTGAACAGACTAACCCTGTAAGGCCATTGTAGTGCCCAGTCTGACTGAGTTATACAATGAGCCCTGTATACAACACTGTGTACTCATCTCCACCATCTGCATCTGGACATTGTTTGCTGTTGCTGCTGTTTCAGTCCCAGTTCATTTATTTATAAGTCCTTTTGTTCTGCAATTACTTTGAAATGTCTACATTCCTGAGGTGAGACATAAGCACTAGCCATTTAGCCACTTGATTTTGCTCTGCCTTTGAGTTTGATCATAGCAGATCTGTAATTTAACTCCATTTGCCCACATTTGTCGACCACTCCGATACCCTCACCCAGTGAAAAACCAGCCCCGTTTGGGTTTGAAAGCACCTATAGATCTGCAGTGTATTGGTGGAGAGAATTCCAGATTTTCACTCTCTGAGGAAGATCTTGAATGGCCTGGCTCTCAGTTGAAGATGGGTCTTCGTCCCCCAATCGATGCAGGATCAAATTTATTCATCATTTTCAAAGGCCGAGTTACATCACCCCTCAGCCTTCAACCCTACAACTCACATTTAACAGCTTCTCTTTTTTTGAAATCAGGATAGACTTGACGGTTCTTCTTCATACTGCTTTGTTGTAAGGAAAGGGGTGGCTTAGTGGCTCAGTGGTTAGCACTGCTGCCTCACAGCCCTGGGGACCTGGGTTTGATTCCATCCTCAACATCTGTCTGTGTGGAGTTTGTGCATTCTCCCTGTGTCTGTGCGGGTTTCCTCTGGGTGCTCCAGAGTCGAAAGATGCATAGGCTAGGTGGATTGGCCATGTTTAAATTGCCTACAGGGCCCAGGCAAGGTAGGTTAGCCATGGGAAATTCAGAGATAGGGGTCTGGGCCAGTGTGGGATACTCTTCAGAGCGTTTGTGTGGATTTGATGGGCTGAAGGGCATGCTTCCACACTATACGTTTTCGATAAACTATGTCAGAGGATTCATTTTGGATTACATTGTAAACTGTTGGCTGGTTTGATCCACTATGTTCACAGTAAATTTTGGAAGGTGAGATGATATTTCAGGGAATCACTGTTCCCTCTTAATTTTGACTCTTCTGTGGGATGTGGGCCTCACTGGTAAGCCCCTTATTTATTACTTATCTCTAATTGCCCCTGAATTGTACAACACATTAGGCCATTTCAGGGGCCAGTAAAGCATCAACCACCAGATTACTGAGGATCTGGACACAGATGTAGGCCAGGCCAGGTGGAGTTGGCAGGTTTCCTTCACTAAGGGGAATTAACATACTGGATGACAGGGGCTTTACGGTAACTGATGGTCACTTTTACTGAATCTAGCTGTTAACTTCAAATATCATTAACTGAACTTCACTGACATGAAGGTGAGATTGGAACTAATGATCCTCAAAGTAGTACCCTGGGCCTTACATGTTGCTAGTTGCGGACATTACCTCTTTGACACAGTCTGCCCAGTGCTGTATGCGCCAGCAGACGTGCTGTTGAGTTATGAGGAAAGGTTGTCATTCTCAATCTTGAGACGGGGACCGGAAATTCTGGTGGAGACACAAAGTAGGCTGATCGACCGTGGGAGGGCGCCCTGTGGAAAGCTGAGCTCTGTGCTGCAGGTCTGCGACCTGTGATTCTTTATTGCCAGTTTGTGAACATCCTTTCACACCTGTGGTCTGTGGGACAGCAACTTACTGGTGTTCAGTTAATCTATTTTTCACTAAGTTAACCAAGGTCGCAAGGTCACGGCCTTAAGTTACTTGGGTGGGGGAGAGTTGGCGGTGATGCGGATGACAGCTCTTGTGGTGGGAACAGGCCCACCCACTGAGATAGGCAGTGCCCACGTGCTTCCCATCTTATGTATGTTCTGATCACAGTGGCTCAGTGGTTAGCTCTGCTGCTTCACAGCACTAGGGCCCTGGGTTCGATTCTCACCTCGGGCAAATGTCTGTGGAGACTTAGCGCATTCTCCCCGTGTTGTCCCAGTTTCCTCCCACAGTTCAAAGATGTGCAAACTATGTGGATTGGTCATGCTAAAATGCCTATAGTGTCCAGGGATGGGTGGGTTAGCCATAAGAGACAATGGGTTGAGGGACAGTCTGGGTGGGAGCCTCCTCAGAATGTTAGTGGGGCCAAATGGCCTGTTTCCACACTGTAGGAATTCTATGACCAAATGCCTTGTACTAATTGACAATGTTTAGAGTACCAGTCATGGTGAGGGACCCCTTTCCCCTTTTACAAAAGCAGGTTGCCAATTTTCATTTCTGAAGAAGGGTCTAGGCCCAAAACGTCAGCTTTCCTGCTCCCATGGTGCTGCTTCGCCTGCTGTGTTCAGCCAACTCCACACCTTGTTATCTCAGATTCTCCAGCATTTGCAGTTCTTACTATCTCTGCCAATTTTCATATTGGGGCCAGAGAGTACTGCAGATGAACTTGCATTCATATAGCAACTTTTGTGACCTCACGGTGTCCCAAATCCCTTCAGAACCCGCAGGTATTTTTTCAAATACAATAGTCTCTGTTGTAATAATGGAAATGTTGCAGCTAATGCAAGTATGGTTAGACTATTTTTCATTAAAAGCTGCTTAGGGTCATGACCTCAATACAATGATGGCAGGGCAAGAGCCAAAAATCATTTTTAAGTATTAACAGGCCTGAGATAAATTGTCCTCTCCATGTTTGTAAAGATTCTAACCTCCCTTTTCTGTGGAAAGGTCAATAATGACCTGGGCTTTGAGCAGTGAAGTGCTGTTCATCCAAAGCCAGGATCTTACTGCATGTTTCTCTCCTTCATTTCAACACATTGAAGCTGTGACCTTGCACAACCATCTATTACCACAAGGCCACAAAGTGTGGCTCCCAAATGATAAACAAGAGAGAGGAGAGCACTGGTTTTTGAAGACAACAAGCAGAGCAAGATTAGATTTCCTGACCAGAAAAACCAATATCAGCTGACTTGTGACCTCAGGTCACATTGCTATTCACGGCTACACTGGGTCCCTGCAGCCCTCAAGGCACACATCAGCACCCTCAATTTTTCCCTCCCTACATGTCAGCCCTTCCTTAACTCTCCAACTCCCTCCAGCTTCCTCCAACTCCCTCCACCTCCCCTTCCTTTTCCTTCCCTTCCTCCTCTCCTTTAACTCCATCCGCCTCCCATTCCCAACTCTCTCCAGATCCCCCTCCAACTCCTGCACTCTCCCCTTCCTGATCCTTCCACCCCTCTCTCCACCTTCACCTCCCTCTCTATTCCTCCACCTCCAAAAAGTCTCTCCTATAACTAATATTTTTCATTATTGTTTTTAAAAAAAGGGGATTTGCACCTTGATTGCCCTAACCTGATTAGTTTTCAGTGACCCACGCAGGTGGACACAAGTTTGGAACAGGACTGTTGCCTCTACACCTCAGTACGAAGAGCAAGGAAAGTCAGGATAGAATAAAGTGCTACCCTAAAGGATCTAGAGGAGCAGAGAGAACTGGATGTATTTGTATATCAGTCATTAGAGCTGGCAGGATGGGTGTATGGCTGAATTTGATTGTGTTTAGTATCAAGGAGACCAAGCACAACTGAGGAACAGAATGAAAACTTTCTACTTGCGTAAAGTTATACCTGGCACATAGGGAGATGGCCATGGTTGTTGGAGGTCAGTCATCTCAGCGTCAAGACATCTCTACAGGAGTTCCTCGGGGAAGGTAGTGTCCTATGCCTGAGTAATTTCACCCGCAAATTCCCCTCCAAGCCATTCACCACCCTGGCTTGGAAATATATTGCTCTTCCAGTACAGTCACTGAGTCAACATCCTGGAATTCCCTCCCCCTGGGCAATGTGGATCAACCTACAACATGTGGGCTGCAGTGGTTCAAGAAGGCAGCTCACCACAGCTTTCTCAAAGGGCAACTAGGGACAGGCAATAAGACAGGAATGGCCCAGGCTTATGTCCCATGGATGAAAAACTATGTCAGTAAAGCATACAATAGGCTTCATTAATAGGGGAATGGAGTACAAAAGCAAGGAGGTGATGTTGAACTTGTAATAGACATTAATTAGATTTTGATTAGATTCCCTACAGTGTGGAAACAGGCCCTTTGGCCCAACAAGCCCACATCACCCCTTGAAGCATCCCACCCAGACCCATCCCCCTATAACCCACACTTCCCTGAACACTACGGGCAATTTAGCATAGCCAATCCACCGAGCCTGCACATCTTTGGACTGTGGGATGAAACCTGAGTGCCTGGAGGAAACCCACACAGATACGGGAAGAATGTGCAGACTCTGCACAGACAGTTATCCGAGGCTGGAATTGAACCCGGGTCCCTGGCATTACGAGGCTGCAGTGCTAACCACTGAGCCACCATGCCGCCCCAGAGACGCTGTCATTTATCCTATCCATGCCCCTCATGATGTTGATAAATTTCTATAAGGGCACTCCTCAGCTTCGAGCATTCCAGGGAAAATAGCCCCGGCCCATCCAGCCTCTCCTCTTAATTCAAACCCTCAAGTCCCGGCAACATCCTTGTGAATTTTTTCTGTGGCCTTTCCAGTTTAATAACATCTTTCCTGTCGAAAGGCGACCTCAGCTGAAGCATTATGTACAGTTGTGAGCACCAGCCTTTAGGAAGGATGTGAACACATTGGAGACAATGTGGAATACATTTATGAGAATGGCTCCAGGGATGAGAAAGGTATGATCAGATATGAAAATTGGAAAATTTGGGACTGCTCCCCGAGTTGACGAGAAAGTCTGGGCCCGAAGTGTCAGCTTTCCTGCTCCTCTGATGCTGCTTGGCCTACGGCGTTCATCCAGCTCTACACCTTGTTATCTCAGGAGATTTGATAGTTTTGTTTTCGAAAGCACTGGGGGTCTGGGCAGTTGAGATAGGAAGAAACTATTCCCACTCTTAAAAGATTGAGAATAAAAGGGCATTGATGTAAAGTTATTTGCAAAAGAGGCAAGCACAAAGTGAGAGAAAGTATTTTCAGGGCCTGGAATATACTGGCTGCAAATAGGATGGGAACAGACTTCATTATGGCATTCAAGAGGAATTAAATGATTATTTAAACAGAAACAATCTTCATTGTTCCAGGAAAAAGGCAGAAGAATGGCATGGAGTCATTATGCCATCTGGAGAGTCAGTGCTGACACAGTGGGCCCAATAGCTTCCTTCTACATGTAATAATTATGTGATTCACCAGAATTCCACAGCAGGACTTACTCAATTAATGGTAGGGCCCTGGGGATTGTTGTAGCAGAGAGAGACCTAGGGGGTGCAAGTGCATAGTGCCTTGAAAGTGGAGTCACAGGTAGGCTGGGACAACACAGTGTGAAGCTGGAGGAACACAGCAGGCTAGGCAGCATCAGAGGAGCAGGGGAGCTGACGTTTCGGGTCAGGGCCCTTCTGAACATGTTGCCTGTCCTGCTGTATTCCTCCAGCCCCACACTGTGTTACCTCTGACTCCAGCATCAGCAGTTCTCACAGGTAGACAGGATGGTGAAGAGGGCCTTTGGTATGCTTATCGTTATTGGCCAGTGCAATGTGTTTAGGAGTGAGGACGTCATGTTGTAGCTGTACAGGTCATTGGTGAGGCCATTTTTAGAATACTGTGCACAATTCTGGTCGCCTTTCTACAGGAAAGATGTTATTAAACTGGAAAGGGCGCAGAAAAAATTCACAAGGATGTTGCCGGGACTTGAGGGTTTGACTTAAGAGGAGAGGCTGGATGGGCCGGGGTTATTTCCCCTGGAATACTCGAAGCTGAGGAGTGCCCTTATAGAAACTTATCAACATCATGAGGGGCATGGATGGGATAAATGGACAAGGTCTTTTCACCAGGGTAGGGAGTCCAAAGCTAGAGGGGCATAGGTTTAAGGTGAGGGGGGAGAGATTTAAAAGGGATCGGAGGGACAATGTTTTCTTGCAGAAGGCTGTGTGTGTATGGACTGAGCTGCCAGGGGAAGTAGCGGAGGATGGTACTTGTACAGCTCCACATATAGGAATGGTTTAGAGGGATAAGGGCCAAATGCTGGCAAAAAGGGCTAGCTCAGGTTAGGAAAGCTGGTCGGTATAGACAAGTTGAGCTGAAGGGTCTGTTTCCGTGCTATGTGTCTTTATGACTCTGATTGTGGGTTTTAGTCTCACACAGTGCCATTTCGAAGGAATGGTGCCCTGGCCAACAAACAATTGATTGGCTGAGAAATTAGACTAAGGCCCTGGCTTCTCCCTCCAGTGGGTGTGAAAGAACAAAAAGCTCTGTATGGTAGAAGAACTGCACCCCCCACACCCCCACCAAAAACACTGCAGGTGCCCCTTCACCAAATGGACTGCAGCAGCTGAAGAAGGCAGCTCACCACCACCTTCTCAAAGGGCAACTAGGGATCAGCAATAAATGCTGGCCCAGGCAGTGACACCCACAGAGCCCAAATGAACAAAAAAAGAAGCAGGGGACTTCTCACCAGGTTCAAAACTCATCCCACTACAGAATGAAGATGTTCGGGTCGTTATCACATTATTGGAGCTTGCTGCGCAGGCTTCGACAGCAACTCTTGCTCCATTGCAGGACCAATCGCTCTCCAACAAATGTTCCTTTGGGTGTAACGTGCTTCAGGACATTTTGAGATCGGGTAAAGGTGTGACGTAACTGCAGGTCTTCTTTCTGAGCCAAACTAAGATTTGCAGAGTATTTGGAGTGGGTGGATCCCATCAACGATACTGTAGCTCAGTGAGGTTCGATGGGGAAGAAGTGAGAGGGCAAACTACAGCACAGATACAGAATAGCAGAATGGGGTCAGTTGTAAGTGTCTGATGGAGTAAACTAGTCTCCTTGTCTCATACAGAAGCAATAATCATCTCACCCTAATGTGGACTGTTGCAGGTGTTGATGATGTTTTTCACTAGAGAACTTGACTAATTTCAGCGTTATTTTTATCCCTTATTTTTCTTCAACTGATTTGAGGTCATAACCACACTGAGCAATCTTAATTTAAGAAAAAACACTAACTTGGCTTCAAAGAAGGTACGGTTGCTGCAGACCACAGGGTGTGGCTCAGTGATGATAAAAGACACAGCAAATGAGGCATTAGCTTTGACTGAGGCTCCGGCCTGTTCAAAAACACCTGACCTGTTGACTGAATACCAAGACGGCCCAGCTGGGCCGCTGTTTGGACAGAATCAGAGCCTGAGAGAGCTGGTGTGTAAGGGCTGGGGGCAGGTACTA
The DNA here is from genome assembly GCF_030684315.1 of Stegostoma tigrinum. Lineage (NCBI taxonomy): Eukaryota > Metazoa > Chordata > Chondrichthyes > Orectolobiformes > Stegostomatidae > Stegostoma > Stegostoma tigrinum. Next base: position 42,748,140 of record NC_081383.1, read on the forward strand.
GGAACGTTGCAACATCACAGGGTGAGTAATACAGAAGCTCTCAAACAGGAAATCAGCTCTCACTGCCTGGTCTGACCCACGTGATCTTAGGGAAATTATGGATGGGCAATAAATGCCAGAAATGTCCATGTTGCATGCAAGTATTAAAGAAATGTATTTGACTTAATGCGCACAATTAAAGATCCACTCCCTCACAATCAGGAACAGGGTGGGAGATGAAGATCCCACCATCTGTTGTATCACAGGCTGCTTTGCTGATGACTGCATGATCCTCAGAAGCCAAATGTCATCTCATAAATGCTAAATGCACTTGTGATTTAACACAATCAATCCTCAAACAATGTGGGAGAACAGGGTGATGCGGTGTCTCAGTGGTTAGCACTGCTGCCTCACAGTGCCAGAGATGCGGGATTAATTCCATCCTCAGGTCATTGTCATGTGGAGTTTGCACATTTTCCCTGTATCTGTGTGTTTTTTCCTTCCACAGTCCAAAGATGTCCAAGTCAGATAGACTAGGTTGTGGGAAATGCAGGGTGACAGGGATAGGGTGTTGGGGGTGTCTGAGTGGGCTGCTCTGCAGAGAGTTGGTGTGAACATGATGGGCCAAATGGCCTGCTTCCACACTGTAGGGGTTCTATGATTAACCACATACGTAAGTGGGTCCATGATCCAACGGGAATCCACGGAGTCATGGAGCTTTCCTGTGTGAGGCCATGTGGAAGCTGAACCCCTATCACTCTTCCGCAAAGCTGACCCCATGAGGGTCAGAGGCCATGGTTTGATATTGACAGTCTCTCACCTGGGGTCAGTACACCAACAATATCAATCTGTTCACACACAGAGAGGACACTCAGACTGCTCCTTCCAACCATTCGATAGCCAAACGAGAACTCCAAAGTTCTACAGCAAAGGTGGGAAAGTGGGATCCTCCTGCTTCACTGGGATAATAAAGTAGCCTACGGGACAAATCTACTCCCGCATTTCTCATTCTCTATTCCCAGTTTGTGCCATTTGCCCTTCTGTTCTCACCTGGCTATAGAATTACATAATTTCTCTCATTTCAACTCATATTATAGTAATGGAGCTAATAGTAGCCCAGATTCACAGCAGAAGTGAAGACCTTGATTAAAGCGTTGACCGTCTTCTGCACAGCACTGTCTGAGCTGACCTCCTCCAGGGCACTAATAGAAGAAAAAACAAAAGTTGCTGGAGAAGCCAACAGATCCTTCTGTAGGAAGAATGTTGTTAAGCTTCAGAGCATGCAGAAAAGATTTACAAGCATGTTGCTGGGGTTGGAGTGTTTGAGCTACAGGGAGAGGCTAAATCGGCTGGGGCTATTTTCCCTGGAGCATCGGAGGCTGAGGGGTGACCTTATAGAGGTTTATAAAATCATGAGGAGCATGGATAGGGTGAATAGACAAGGTCTTTTTCCTCAGGTGGGGGACCCCAAAACTAGAGGGCATGGATTTAAGGTGAGAGGGGAAAGATAAAAAAGGGACCTAAGGGGTAACTTTTTCACACAGATGCTTGTATGGAATGAGCTTCCAGAGGAAGAGGTGGAGGCTGGTACAATTACAACATTTAAGAGACATCTGAATGGGTACATGAATAGGAAGTGGTCAGAAGGATATGAGCCAAATGCCAGCAAATGGGGCTGGGCCAGTTTAGGGTATGTGGTCAACCACTTTGCTGTGGGGCTGGAGTCACGTGTAGGCCAGACCAGTTAGAGATGACAAGATTCCCTTCCCTGATCACAGAAATGAGCCAGGCCATTTTTTACAACTATCCATGGTGGCCCACCATGGCAACTTTCAAGTTCAGATTTATTAGTTTAATTTAAATGAGCCCGTGTTTGAACCCTGCCGCGGTGACAGGGAATTTGCCTGTGCCACAGCAACACTGAAGCCACTCTCTCCTTCAAATCAGGTCAAACAGTAATGGTAAGATTCAGCCATGATCAAAATTTGAGAGACCACACAGTCTTCTCCTAATCTAACTGATCTGAAACTCCTGAATCAAATGTGAAGTAAATAGAGTCGTTGATACCAAATCAAATGCTCCACGACAGTCCACCAAACAACCAATTTGCCATCACTAATATTTTGCACATGAAATACTCAAAGAAACTGAAAGCATTTGCTACTTATAGTAAAAACAGAAAATGTTGCAAATGTTTCTCACCTTTGACAACAGCTGCAGGGAGGAAAATAACATTTTCCATTATTTTTAAGATTGTCTGATCATTTTGCTCCCTGTTTCTCTGGGCTGGAGATTAATCTTGAATTCCTGAAGACTCCAGGCCAAACCTAGAGAGTTAGTTTAAACAGAATGACAGGACATAGTGGAGACTGTCGGACAGCTGCAACGAAATGCCCCGAAGTGAGTCAATGCCAAGAGCAGGGGAGGGAGCTGTTAACAAAACAGTAAGACTCTGTTTCCAGCAGAATCTTGTCAAATACACCCAATATCATTGTGCCTACAGTGTTCCAATCACCTGCTCTTAACCTGCATCTCCTCTCCCCACGATCTTTGACAGGACCTGAGCATATTGGTCCTATTTAGGGTCCTTAGGCTTTGATCTTCCTAAGAATTTTCACCAGTTTGCTCCATTTGATTTTGGAGTGGCAATGTGGCTCAGGGGTCAACACTGCTGCCTCACAGTGCCAAGCACCTGAGTTTGATTCCACTCTTGAGTGACTGTTTGTTTGCAGTTTGCACATTCTCCTTGTCTCTGTGTAGGGTTGCTCCAGTTTCCCCCCTCAGTCCAAAGCTGCACAGCCTGGGTGTATTGGCCATGCTAAATCGTCCACTGTGTCCAAGGATGTGCAGGCTAGGTGGGTTAGCTGTGGGAAATGTCAGGTTATAAAGTAGGAGGGTGGTTCTGGGTAGGATGCTCTTTGGAGGGTCATTATGGGCACATTTGGCTAAATGGCCTGCTTCCTCACTGTAGGGATTCTATGCGGCCATTTAACCTTGTACTAAACTGTCTGAATTCAGCATTGTGAGTCACTTTTATTAATAACCTTAGCATTTCATATGATCTGGAGTGAATCCATTCCTGTCAAATTCCTGTGTAATCTATGTTGAGGCCTGGAGATGATCGCAGGGGGGCATTTTTTTTGTAGATGGTCGATGGAATGTGTGAAACTAAAAATTTTTGATCAAGCAGGGTAAACTCAGGAAGAATGTTCTCGATGGCCAGGAGTCCAAAACCAGGAGTCACAGTGTAAGGATACAGGGAAAACCATTTAGGACTGAGTTGAGGAGGAATTTCTTCACCCAGAGAGTGGTGAGCCTGTGGAATGCCCAGCCACAGGAAGTGATTGAGGCCAAAACATTGAATGTTTTCAAGAAGGAGATAGATATAGCCGAATGGATCAAAGGATGACAGGGCTGTTAAGCAGGCATACAGTGTTTTAGCTTTTATTAATAGAGGGATCAGGTTCTGGAACCAAGAGGTTATACTGCAGCTGTACAAAACTCTGGTGCGGCCGCATTTGGAGTATTGCGTACAGTTCTGGTCACCGCATTATAAGAAGGATGTGGAAGCTTTGGAAAGGGTGCAGAGGACATTTACTAGGATGTTGCCTGGTATGGAGGGAAGGTCTTACAAAGAAAGGCTGAGGGACTTGAGGCTGTTTTTGTTGGCGAGAAGAAGGTTGAGAGGTGACTTAATTGAGACATAAAATAATCAGAGGGTTAGATAGGGTGGATAGGGGGAGCCTTTTTCCTAGGATTGCGATGGCGAGCATGAGGGGGCATAGCTTTAAACTGAGGGGTGGAAGATATAGGACAGATGTCAGAGGTAGTTTCTTTACTCAGAGTAGTAAGGGAGTGGAACGCTTTGCCTGTAACGGCAGTAGATTGTCCAACTTTAAGTACATTTAAGTCGTCATTGGATAAGCATATGGACGTACATGGAATAGTGTAGGTTAGATGGGCTTGAGATCGGTATGACAGGTCGGCACAACATCGAGGGCCAAAGGGCCTGTACTGTGCTGTAATGTTCTATGTTCTATGCATGATGTGGGGTGAAAGTGGAAACAGGGGACTGTGTCGGATGATCAACTGTGATCCTATTGAATGGTGGAAGAGGCTTGAAGGGCTGAATGGCCTTCTCCGGCCCCTATTTTCTGTTTTGGTGTTATGTGAATTATTCCTTCTCCAGACAACAGAGTGGATAAACAACCTTCAGGTTTAATCGGCAGTGTAATCACTGAACAGTTACAGCCCAGAACGTGGCATTTGGCCTGTTATGAGCAATGACTTAGGTATCTCTCACCCTCCTTCCCACATTACCTGCACATTCTTCCTTTTCAGGCTTATAGAATCAAAGAAGCCCACAAAGTTGGAGCAGGCCATTTGGCCCATCGTGTCCACCCCTACCCGTTGAAAAGCTTCTCAGCCAGACCCCCCCCCCCCCCCCCGGTAACATGACATCCCAACTCCTATATTCAATGGACTGAGCAATGAAGGCAAGTTTGCTCCCACCCTGTCTACCTGTCACGCAACTTTAAGGAACCGTACGACTGAACCCCTCGGTCACTCGGTTCGACAACACTCTCCAGGCCCTACCATTGACTGTACAAGTCCTGGCCTTATTTGTCTTACCAAAGTGAAACACCTCGCATTTATCCAAATTAAATTCCATCTGCCACTTTTCGGCCCATCAGCCCATTTTAACCAAGATTCGTCTTCAATCTTAGATCACCTTCTTCCCTCTCTACTGGCCAAACTCCACATACCTGCATTTGGCCCACACCCCTTAATATATTTGCTCAACAAAAAAAATTATCCATGCCATATTTAAAACTCATAACTGATCCAGCATCAATGTCTGTTTGTGGAAGAGAGTTCCAAACATCTACCACATTGTGTGCAGAAGTGCTTCCCAACATCTCTCTTCAATGGGCTGAAGGGCCTTTTGCTGTGTTATAAAAACTCTTTTCCAGAGCTAACATCCGATGGTTTTGTGCCTTTGAGGTATAAGGTCATCCTCCATTCTTTATGTAGCTCTTCTCATGATATAACAGATCATGCAATAACTATATTCATTACATCAATTACTGCGATACCCTATGTTCCAGCTGGTGAATCTCTCAGCTCTGAATCAAGATGGCGGAGGGTACAAATACCATCCAAACTGAAGATTGACGTTGTAGTGCAGTGCTGAGGAAGGACTGGTTGGAGAGTTAAGCTGTCAGAGGAGACATTGGATGGAAGTCCCAGCTGCCCTCGCAGGTGGATAGAAAACTCCCCACAACTCTATTTTGAAGAATCTTTTTCCCAGAGTTGAAATATCTAATACTAGAGGGCATGCATTTAAGGTGGGGGGGGGGGGGAGTTCAAAGGAGATGTGAGGGGCAAGTTTTTTTTACACAGGGAGTGGTAGGAGTCCGGAATGTGCTGCTAGGGGTGATGGTGGAGGAGGCAGATATGATAGGAGTATTTAAGGGGCTTTTAGATGATCACGTTAATAAGCAAGGAATGGAGAGATAGGGACCAAGGGCAGGCAGAAGAGATTAGCTTCATTTGGCATCATGTTCAGCACAACATTATGGCTGAAGGGCCTGTTCCTATCCTGTTTTATATTCTAAGACCAGGTCAGTTATCCTCGGCGTCCTGGCTCATGATGATCCCACTACCAGATCGTGCAAAGGATTTACCAGCCTTCAGTCAAACTGGAGTCAATTCTCCTTCCTAACGGGCTGTCTAAGAGGTGAGCTGGGCTTGGGGGGTCTTCTTCTGTGTAAATTGGTTGTCACATTTCCCACATTACACTGTGTCTTGTTTGTGAGAGTGACAAGCTCGAGACAAAGCTGGCAGCAGCTCAGTGCTTGATTTCTGAGAAACCAGGCCAGTTTGCTGTTGTTTTCAGTTGCTGTGAATTGGCACAAACAACTTTCGGAGGCAATAATTGACAGAAGTGTGATTTTTATCACTTCCTTTACTGAGATCACGGTGATAATTCTGTCGTTTTCTCACCTGTTCACACACACAGACCGTTTGCTGCTGAGAAAGTCCTGGATAAGGTCAAACCATTCATGCTGCTTTTCTCAAATGATATAGTGCCACAGAAAAATGGTTATTTAAACAGCAGGACAAGGCCAAGAGTAAAAGGTGGAGGAAACAGGAGGAGGTCTATCAAGGAGGAGAATTGCATTATACAACGATTGGGTGTGAAACACAGTGAGATATTCAAGTAGAAAGCTGAAGGAGGAAAATCTTGAGTGCTAAATAAGATTGTGTTCATAGATTAGCAATCCAAAGGCCTAAACTAATAGCCCACACACCGGGAGTTCAAGTCCCACCAGGCCAGGTGAAAAGAACGTGGAATCGATCTTTAGAAGTATGGAAATTGTAGCATAGGGTGATCTAAATGATGGATTGGATACAGTTATATCCTTGAGGATGAGATCAGTATGAGGGATCAATGTTAACACACAAATTTGATGGTCAGGCTAAGTGGGGCAGTAGTCCATGGCTACAGGGAGATGGTTTTCCTCAGAAACCCCACGTAATGTCTTCTCATGTACACTGCTTGTACTGACCGTATGAAGAAAAGGGTCATGTTTGCCAACAACTGAAAGCTCCCTGTAATCTTTACCTGCCCCACTACCAGGTGTAATCAAACTGCAGAAACAAATTAACAGAGAATGAAAGGCACAGTTGGCAAAACTGATCCTTAAATTGTTGGATTATCAATTTATTAAAAAATTGCATCATTGTGTCCTTTATGGAAGGAAAATGTGATCCTCTTATCCAGCCTGACTCATTGAGTCATGTAGCATGAAAACACACCCTTTAATCCAACTCACCAATACCAACCAGATATCCTCATTTGGCCTAGTCCCACTTGCTTGTGTTTGGCCCATATCGCTCTATTCGTGTACCATCCAGATGCCTTTTAAATGTCGTAACTGTACCCACCTCCACCACTTCCTCATTTCACCCTCTGTATGAAAAAGTGATCCCTCAGGTCCTTTTAAAGTCTTTCATCACCTGTGACATGTGACTGCACTCCCACATCCCAATGTGATTGTCTCTAAATGCTTTCGATCGTGGCCCATTCGCTTCAAACCACCAGCGATTCAGGAAGACGAACCACTCACCAACACCGCACAGAGCACTTAGGTGTGCTGTCACCAGAAATGCTCAAGTCCCAAGAACGAATGTAAATAAATAGTGTGAAGGTGGGTGGGGGTGTTAGATCATGGCAGAAACTGAGCGGAGAGGCCACCTGATTCTTCACTTGACCTTAATTCAGATTGCACTCCTCTCTGTTCATTTTTCCATGACAAGGCCCCACACCAAGAAAGGGAAAGGTTTCCCTGAAGACTTCAATGTCTTACACAGACCAAAGAAGGAATGAAGTGGTTTCTGGCCAACCCAGAGGAATGCAGCTGTATTTCCACTCAGTGAGTCGTCAGTGTGTTGGGGTCTTTGCAAAGCGTGGATTGGGTCTCTACAGGAGAACAGGCATCAGGTGAGTTCATTCATTATAGCTCAGGGCAATGTCCCGGCATCATTGAGGTAGCAGCACAGCCAGGGAGCCCTGGTTGCGGTAGGCCCAGGCCAGGCATTGGCAAGATGGTGGCTTGAGTGACAGCAGCATGGTATGCTCAGAGCAGGGACGTCATTGAAGTAGCAGCAGAGTTGGGGACACCTTGTTGCAGTCACAGTAGGCCTGGAGCAGGGGTTTCTGGTTCTCGGCAAGACAGTTGCGAAAGGTGGACAGTGGAGCAGGGGACTCCTGGTCACGGGGACGAGTGTGTGTTCAGTACAGGGCTCAGCAGTTGATGACAGCGTCAGTGGGGTGGGTCCAGTGGTGAAGAGATGGCACTTAAAGAATGGTGATTCGTTGGTGTGTCTGGCACAGGCAGTGAAGGGCTAGTGGCGGTGAGCCAGCTCTGGGTTAATAGCAGAGGTGGTGAAGCGAAGATAGACTTTCTTTCAGGTATATCCTTTTATTCTAAAACTATTCAAATTGGTGCTGGGCTGTGGCGACAATTGTAGCTTTTCACTGCGTCTCACTGTCTTATTCACCCTAAAACACAACTGACAATGAATCACTCAATTAAATTTAATCTGTCCTCCTTATATTTCAAGTCTGTCTCCAAAGGACTCCTACTTGGCAAGTGCTGAACTGCTGGAGACGCTGATCTCTCGGAGAAGGTGTTAAACCAAGCCTCTAACTGTGTTCCATGAACATTAAAAATCCCATGGCACTAATGCGTGGAAAAGCAAGAGGGTTTCCCATGGACAATAGTGATCCCTAAAGCAATGAAAACTGATTGCCTCATTAGGTCATTGCTTTTTCCCTTCACAAATTGGCTGCTTGGTTTGCACAGTGGCCGGTCATTGGTTTAAAGCCCTTCTGAACACCCTCAGGTTATGAATGGTGCTGTGGAAATTCAAGATTTGCTTTCCTTACTTTCACACAGCTTGGAAATTAAATGTAACAGGAGGACATTCCAGAGACAGGTATCTCCACCCTAGATCCACAGTAACACCAGCAGGACTGGCCCAGAGAGCCTTGAGCAAGCCAGAGACAGGACAGACAAAGAGACAACTAAAGTGTTAGAAAACAGATTAAATACAGAATACATTGGGGTTAATATTGGCCATAGCCCGTTCCCTCTTCTGACTGCCACACAATCAAACATTTTCTGTTAAGAAAATAAATTAAAGTTGTTCATTCAAACGTGGTTGTTAGCCACTAAAGAATCCTGAGTAGGACAGCTCCAACATCCACTTAAGGGTCTCGTTAGCGACTCTGTGAGTCTTGGCTTGTCATATTCATGTGACATCAACATGTCACATGTACCTAGGTACAGTGAAAAGTTTTGTTTTGCGTGCAGTACCGGCAGATCATACAGAATGCATTAGGGTAAAAGAACAGAGTGAGGAATACAATGTTACGACTGCAGAGAAGTATACAAAGAGCGAGATCAACATTAAATTTAAAACTGGACAGGCCCATTCAGAAGTCTAATAACAGTGGGGTAGAAACAGTTCTTGAATCTGTTGGTCTAAGCTTTTGTATCTTTTGCCTGATGGAAGAGGTTGGAGGAGATGATAACCAGAGTGAGAGGGGCCTCTGATTAAATTGGCTGCCTTTCGCAAGGCAGTGAAAAGTGTAGATGGATGGCTTGTGTGATGCACTGGACTGTGTCTAGAACTCTCTGTAGTTTCTTACGGTCCTGGGCAAAGTAGTTGCCGTACAAAGCCAAGGGTGCATTTGGTCAGAGTTTAATAAAGATGCAACTAGATTGTTGTGCTGTGAGTTTGTAACACAGTGTCAGTGTGATCAAGCATTGAACTATAAAAGCACAGCTACTAAAAGAGGAACACAGGAATGGTCAGAGTTGCTGAAGGCTATTAAATGTCACAGCAAGCCACAGAAGAAAGAGCAAAGAAACAGAAACACCGTTAAAACTACTGGATAAGAAACATTGACTGCAACTTTCTTTCTCAGGCACTGGTCCAAATGAACGGTGATATATCACAGAACTTACCACTCACAAAGGCAGCACTATTGGATTGTAACAGATTTACTGAAAAGGTAGAGCGGCTACAAATAGTTACACTTTCATCACTGTTGGAGAGAGACTGTTTCAAAAGATTTTCTACTTTAAATTTCTCTGAAGAAAATAAATAGGCTACGGAATTTTGATAGTGTCCCTACTCCTGGACCAGGAGGCCCAGGTTCTAGCCCCACCTGCTCCAGAGGTGTGAAATAACACCTCTAAACAGGCTGTTTAGAAAACTAGGATCAGAGGCACATTTAGAACCCCAATAGTTGTGCCAACCATTTTCTTTCAATCCCTGAGGAACAGGAATTGCAACCTTTCGGAAGTTCTGATGAAGAGTCCCAACCTGAAACGTTGACTCTCCTGCCCCTCTGATGCTACCTGACCTGCTGTGTTCCTCCAGCTCCACAATGTGTTGACTCTGACCTCAGCATCGGCAGCTCTTGCTGTCTCATTCTCTCAATCTCTGTCTTTCTCTCATTCTAGGAGAAATCTGTAGGCCCATTGGACACTGGGAGTTTGCCACATAAGCTGCTGGTACAGGTTGATGGTGGAAGATTGGCATGGCTCGGTGTCACACAGCAAAAAGTCTACCCTGTTGACAATCACTGCTGGCAACCAGGGGTAAGCTGCCTGGTTTGTGCCTGCACTAAAAGGCAAGGCATGACAGAGAGGCTGTGGGCCTGTTAGTTCTGCCTGAGAGACCACTCTAAAAAGTCAAGGCAGAGACACTGTGGGCGTTCAGGCAGGCTCAAAATGTGTGAGCACGTCAATGATAGTATTTCAATGAGAGGTCCTGATAGGCTCCAAAATACAGCATTAAAGTGCAGAAGTAATTCAGGGCCTGGGAAGACGCAACCCCACTGTGTTTTCAGATTTTATTTCAGTTTTCCCAGCCTGGGCAGTATTTTGCATTTGCTTTACTTTCTTCAACTTGTGCATTGATGACATGTGGTGGCTGTACATTGGCTAGGCAACATTTGGAATACAGCATTCAATTCTGATCTCTCTGCAACAGGAAGGGTGTTGTCAAACTTGAAAGAGTTCCGAAGAGATTTACAAGGATATTGCCAGGGTTATAGAATTTGAGCAATAGGGAGATGCTGCGATAGGTTGAGGCTATTTTCCCTGGAGCGTCAGATGCTGAGGGTTGACCTTATAGAGGTTTCTAAAATCATGAGGGGCATGGATAGGGTGAATAACCAAGGAGATTTCGCCAGGGTAGGGGAGTCCAAAACTAGAGGGGCATAGGCTGAAGGTAACTTTTTCACACAGCGGGCGGTGAGTGTATGGAATGAGCTGCCAGAGGAAGTGGTGGAGGTTGATACAATTACAACATTTAAAAGGCATCTAGATGGGACACGGATAGGAAGGGTTCAGAGGGATATGGGCCAAAATTTGGCAAATGGGACTAGAATAGTTTAGGATATCTGGTCAGCATGGACATGCAGGACCAAAGGGTCTGCTTCCATGCTGCAGATCTCTATGACTCTATGATGAAGTATAGGGACATGCAGCATGGAAACAGACCCTTTGTTCCAACATGTCCATGCTAACCAGGTTTTCCAAACTGAATTAGTCCCCTGTGGCTGCTCGGTCCTGGTCACCTCTCACACCTGTGCTCTCTGAGCCACACCGGCTCTCTGTCAGCAAAGGTGATTTGAAAATTCCCATCCCTGTTTTCAAACCCCTCCATCATGGTCTCACCCCCTTCCCAACTCTGTGCCCTCCACCAATCCTGTATCCCTCTGATGTGCTCCTGGCATCTTGATCAGCACTGATTTCAAATTGGCCACGGCACATCCAATGACCAAGGACTTTGCTCAGGAATTCCCTGTAAACCCATCCTTGCCTTCCTCCTTTCAGGAATACCTAATGTTTCAACTAGGCGTTTGAGCACCTGTCCTTTAGCTCCCTTCCAGGCTCAGGGTTGATTTTTAATATTGTGGATCGCCTTAGGATATTTCTGTGTTTTGATGTGAATGGAATGAGCTCCAGCAGCAGAAGTATAGTGTAAAACATTCTGTTTACTTGTTCTAAGCACAGTTTTAAACACCTGTACGATTTACCACTGACAAAGGACTCAGAGGTTCTCTAAACGATGTGTGTTTTTCTGAGTCAAACAATAGTAAATTGGGATGATGGCCTGATAGAATTTCCCTTTGATATCTCGTAAACATCCTCCAATGGTTGTCACATACAAAGAGAGCGAGGAACTGCTTTGTTTTCTTTAGAACCTTTTCCCCACTCGCTAATTTAAACAAAATTTGCATTTATTAACGCATTTCAAACCACCAGATGTTTCAAATCACTTCACAGCTCATGAAGTATTTTTACAGCACAGTCAGTGCTGTGGTTGGGCTTTTATATATTATTCCAGTTAAAAACATACCACAGAGCCCCAGATTCTTACTGAGTCAGAAACCTGGAATTTTTTAAACTATATATACAAACTCGATATCTTAGACAAAAAAAATGAAAGAACAGCGGATGCTGCAAATCAGAAATAAAAACAGAAATTGCTAAATAAGCTCAGCAGATTTGGCAGCACCTGTGGAGAGAAATCAGAGTTAATGTTTCAGGTCAGGTTAACTCTGATTTCTCTTCCCAGGCATTGCCAGACCTGCTGAGCTTCTCCAGCAATTTCTGATATCTTAGGCTTCCATTTAGTCAGGGTGTTCGGCATTTTCTAATCAATCTGCTCAGAAATGGTATTACGTGCCATTCAAGCAAGTGGCATTTGAACCCAGGTCTCCTGACTCAGAGTAGGGGCACTACCACTGTGCCACAAGTACCTTTAAAGATTTTGTTTTAAAACCCACTTGAATGTGCTACCACACTTTCAGGTGGGACTTGATCCCAGACCCCCTGGCTCAGAGGTAGGAACACAAGGTCCCTGCTATGAGATTGTATTTTATTTCTGTTATGTTTATATTTCAAGAAGTACTCTTACACATGACTGAATGCATTTTATTTCCCATCTCCAAATCACCTGTGGAATTTTTTTCATCTAATAACCATTACCAGTAAACCATTTGTGATTTCCGATGGCTTAGTTTGTATCAAAAGCCCATTAAGGGCAATACAAACCATTGAAGGCGAACGAGAGGTAGAGAGAGGGCCAATTGGTGAAGTCAAACTGGAGGTTGTGTATATTGAGATATATTGGGAACATATTGGAAACTGCAGATGCTGGAGAATCCAAGATACAAAGCGTGGAGCTGGATGAACACAACAGGCCCAGCAGCATCTTAGGTATATATAGTTGACTGATATATTGGAGATGGCAAGAGCTGCAGATGCTGGTGTCAGAGACAATACAGCATGGAGCTGTAGGAGCACAGCGGGTCAGGCCGCATCAGAGGAACAGGAGAGTCGATATTACGGATGGGACGCTTCATGATTGACTGTCACAGATTGATTACTGAACTTACTGAGAGTGAGGAGACTTTTTTCTTATAAGACAGGAATCTGACTTCCTTAAATGCATGTGCCTTTCTAAGATCTGTGCTTTAGTGTAAAATTACAGCAGTCAATCTGTAATGTGCATGTTATCTGTTCTTGTGGCATTGATAAAGGGATAAACACTGTTCACTGAGCACCACACCACACCAACCCCCCCCCCCCACCCAATTCAGATCCCTTCCTTCAACTCTCATGCCTCCTCGCAGGCTTTCAGAAACTGTTCAGTCCTTCTGATCCATAACTTCCCTATTGCCCATGGGTTCAGCTTGAGACCTGGTGGTGTCAGCAAGGTGGGCCTAGTGGCAAAGCAATGGTACCTAAAAGGTGGCAACACCTACATGGGTGGGCCTGGCACAGGCAGCACTCAGGAGGTGGGCATCTCTCTTCCACTTACAGGGGGCTACAACTTTAATGCTGAACCTTTTTTTTAATTTATTCCTATGATCCATAATGCTGGGCTTTTATTTCTTAATTTTTCTACATTTTTTACAAAGAATTTGCACTTACAAATCTGTATCTGAGTAGATTTGTGTCTAAGGTGGCATGGTAAATGGCGACTTGTAAACTCCTGGTGGACTCATGAGTACACGTGACAATAAAGCTAACTCAGCTCAATTCAGTTTAAACACTGTGCAGAACTCCTCTGACTGCCTTTAACATGATGCTGTGGGATTTTTGTGGCCACTTAAGAAGCCAAACGGGCTTCAGTATAACATTTCACCTGAAAAATGACAGTGTAGTGCTTGCTCAGTACCACATTGGACTGTCGGCCTTCACCTTTCCACTCAAACCCTGGAATGAGACTTCAATCTGAAAGTTTGAGACTCAGAGAGCCAGTAATTGTCACTCAGAGAAATCAGTGAACCACCAAGATTAGGGGGGTCAGCAACCTGCCATGGGAGTCACGGCTTCCGAGAAACTGCAGAAAGAACATACATCTTAAACATTGATTCAATGGATTTCTGGACAATTGTTCCCAAATTCTGCTCCCAACACAGAAAGTGAGGCGAAGAGATACATCAACTGCTTAAAAATTCCTGACTGGCAAATACTTCAAAAAAGACGAAATAGCATGCTGCACAGTGGCCTGGTATCCAATCGTGTGGGCTATGTACACAAATCAATGTAGCTCTCCACTCTCTTGGACTGGTGTTCATACTGGGAGCACTTGAGTCGAGTGCGAGCAGGCAGATCAACCATTGAAGGGTGATTGGCATGTCTATTTCTTGTTTAGAAGCAATTTTTGGAGCTGGCTGCAAAGAAGAGAAAAATTGAAAAGGAATGGTGTAAACTTTTGAAGGAACATCTTCATTTACATGCAAATTCTGCTGGTTTCCAATGATTTCCATTTCCAGGAGAGAGTCGTCAACATCAAACCTTCAGAATTATTTTGCTGAGAAGGTGCCTCGTCCAAAGATTATCCAGTTGGAGAAGTCCAAAGGAAATGGTGCAGGAACTGAGGAACAAGTGAGCCAGAGGAATCCCCAGGGCACCAAAGGGCGAGGGTTAGGCTTTCGAGTATGAGCTATGGCTGGTGTTATGTTTAGGGTTAAGGATAGGTTTTGGGTTAGGGTTAGGGTTAGGGTTAGAGTTAAGTTTAGGATTATGGTTAAGGTTAGGGTTAGGGTTCGGGTTGGGGTTGGGTTTAGGGTTACGGTTAGATTTAGGATTAGGGTTAAGTTTAGGATTATGGTTAGGGTTAGATTTAGGGTTAGGGTTAGTGTTAGCGTTAGGGTTAGGGTTAAGTTTAGGATTATGGTTAGGGTTAGGGTTAGCGTTAGCTTTAGGGTTAGATTTAGGGTTAGGGTTAGGGTTAGTGTTAGGGTTAGGGTTAGGGTTAGGGTTGAGGTTGGGGTTAGGGTTAGGGTTAGGGTTAGGTTTAGGGTTAGGGTTGGGGTTGGGTTAAGTTTAGGGTTGAGGTTGGGGTTAGGGTTAGGGTTAGGGTTAGGGTTCGGGTTAAGTTTAGGATTATAGTTAGGGTTAGGGTTAGCGTTAGGTTTAGTGTTAGATTTAGGGTTAGGGTTAGGGTTAGTGTTAGGGTTAGGGTTAGGGTTAGAGTTAGGTTTAAGTTTAGGATAAGGGTTAGGGTTAGGGTTGAGGTGGGAGTTAGGGTAAGGGTTAGGGCTCGGGTTAAGTTTAGGATTGTAGTTAGGGTTAGGGTTAGCGATAGGTTTAGGGTTAGATTTAGGGTTAGGGTTAGTGTTAGGGTTAGGGTTAGAGTTAGGTTTAAGTTTGGGGTTAGGGTTAGGGTTAGGGTTAGGGTTGAGGTTGGGGTTAGGGTTAGTGTTAGGTTTAGGTTTGAGTTTGGGGTTAGGTTTAGGGTTAGGGTTCGGGTTAAGTTTAGGATTATGGTTAGGGTTAGCGTTAGGTTTAGGGTTAGGGTTAGTGTTAGGGTTAGGGTTAGGGTTAGGGTTCAGGTTAGGGTTGTGGTTGGGTTCAGGTTAGGGTTGGGTTAGGGTTAAGGTAACAACTTAAAAAAAGCAGGTTGAAGATGTAAAACTCTGTGCTTGCAAAGTCACTGCAGCTTTATACCAGTTAGAGAAACAAAAATGAAATTATGGTCAAGATTACAAAGTCACTGTTGCATTTGCAAAGATCATGAGAGATGAACAAATGAAAAAGATAAAAGATATCACCAGCAGCAGTTGGAGCTTATAAATTCTGCTCCAGCAGTGGCAAATGTTTTCAGGCACTGAATTCATTGGAACAAGTTCAGAACCTAAGTAAGATGTTGGAAATCTGCAATAGAAACCTGTAGAGAGAGAGAGTTATAGACCTGACCAAACTCTGAAAATATGTGAAGAAGACAGCCTAGACCCTAACTTTGTCTTATTTTAAAGGCAAGTGCCCACACTTTGTGTTCAAGATGCAATTTATTTGGTCAAACTACCAGATTCAAAGCAAAACACGCTTTATTTGTGCACTCTAATTAAAATACAACAAAGAGAAGAAGAAATTGGAATTACTAACTCTATTGGAAAGCTTAACAGAATTGCAGATTGTTTTACTACTAAACAGTGACTGTTTCAATATAGTAACATCTGTTTGCAGACCCTTGGCAAAGGCAAATTCAGCAAAATAGACTGTCTCACATACAATTCTCTAATCCAGGAGGAAAAACTTCAAGAAAAATCTCTGAGAAAAAGAGTAGCAGGATAGTACATACTAAACCCAGCCTCTAAACCCAGCTTCAAGACCACAGAAACTACAACTGAAAAACTAAAACAGAAAACTCTGTTTCTGCAGAAGCTTGGCCCAACCCCTTCAGGCTGCTTCTATTGTTCCAACTTTTTTAAAAAATTCAAGGCCTCACAACCTGGTTACTTTATTGGATTCAAATAGACAGCACTGTCTTAAAACTTCTCTTCAAAAGAAATCCAGGATAAAACATACCTCTTAAAGACATAGTACCATCATTGCGACTTGCAGTTGTTTCAGTGGCAGGAGTCTGGGAGGAAGCACGAGGGCAGCCCTAGAAGGCAAGCTTCCACCCAATAAATATGGGAGTTAACTAATAGCCGTGAAACTATATGCATAGTGTCTCCCACCCTTCCACCTCCTCTAACCTAATAATAAAGACTAAGTGTGGAGAGTAGGTAAGCTATTTGCATGTTTTTTCCACATCTCTTTGTTATCTTTCGGGGTGGTTGCCCAGATGCCAAATCCTCTGGGAGCAGGTCGGAAGGCAAAGCTGGAGTCTGTTTGAGTATATGATGGAGTAAACTTATTGGTGCAGAGAACACTGCAAAACTAAAAAAAACTAATTAATTTTAAATAATTACCCAAGTAGAGATGGCAGGCCAGGTGATGTGTTGTAGCTGTATGATGTGGGAGTGAGCTGATCCCATTGAGAACGGCAATGACCACCTCTGCAGCAAGTGTTGCTGCTTGAGGAGCTCCGGCTCAAAATTGATGAGCTGAAATCCGAACTCCAAACACTGCAGCACATCCGGGAGGGGGAGAAATACCTGGATACTGTGTTCCAGGAGGCAGTCACACCTGGTAAATTAATGTTAATTCGGTTGGCGGGCAGGGACAGCAGTCTGTGAATGTGAGTGAGGTAGGTACAGGGACCCTGTAGACAGGAACACAGGAGCCGCAGCCTTTGTCATTGTCCCACAGGTATGAGGCACTTGCTCCCAGCGTGGATGAGGAACAGGGCTGCAGGAAGGATGAGTCAACTGACCATGGTCCAGGAGGCCATTCAAGAGGGGGCAGCTAAAAGACAGATTGTAGTTGTGGGGAATTCCATCATCAGGCGGATAGACAGTATCCTTTGGGAGCAGGATAGAGAATCCCGCATGGTGCGTTGCCTGCCCAGAGCCAGGGTGTGAGACATCTCTGACCGGCTTGAGAGGACACTAGAGAGGGAGGGGGAGGATCCAGTTGTTGGGGTCCATATAGGTACCAGCAATGTAGGCAGGACTGGGAAAAAAGACCTGTTTCCGGATTATGAAAAGGTAGGAACAAAATTAAAAACAGGCCTTCAAGGGTCATAGTCTCTGGATTGCTGTCCGAGCCACATGCAAATTGGCACAGGGAGGCGAGGATCAGGGAAGTAAACACGTGGCTAAAAGAGCGGTGTGGGAAAGAGGGTTTTCATGGGGCACTGGCATCAGTTCTGGGACAGGAGGGATCGATACCACTGGGATGGACTCCACCTGAACAGGGCCAGGTCCGGTGTGCTGGCAAAAAGGGTAAATAGGGTGGTTAATAGGGCTTTAAACTAGTAAGTAGAGGGAGAAAGGAGAAGTGAGCGTAGAGGCAGAATAGCAATTAATGTAAGGCAAAGTAGCAGGTTAGCAGGTGATAAGGAAGCTTCAACTCCATTGAAAATTATGAAAAACGTTAAAGGGAAGGAGAACTCAAGAGCTGTTAGTAATGGAGGCGATAGGACCCATAAAGAAGGTGCAAAAACTGGCATAAGGGCACTTTATCTGAATGCTGGGAGCATTCGAAACAAGGTGGATGAGTTGACGGCGCAAATCAAGGCAAATGGGTATGATTTAGTGGTCATTACAGAGACATGGTTACAGGATGGTCATGACTGGGAGTTAAATATCCAGGGGTATTAAACTGTTCGGAAGGATAGACAGGAAGGTAAGGGAGATGGTGCTGCTCTGATTTTTAAGGATGATATCAGGGCAGTAGTGGAAGACGATATAGGTTCTACCGAACAAAATGTTGAATCCATTTAGGTGGAAATTAGGAATAGCAGGGAGAAGAAGTCATTGATAGGTGTGGTCTACAGGCCACCAAACAATGACATCATGGTGGGGCGGGCAATAAACATAGAAATAGCTAATGCATGTAAAAATGGTACAGCAATTATCATGGGGGATTTTAATCTATACATCGATTGGTCAAACCAGGTCAGTCATGGCAGCCTTGAGGAGGAGTTCATAGAATGCATCTGCAATAATTTCCTTGAACAATATGTAATGCAACTTATGAGGGAGCAGACTATCCTAGACCTAGTCATGTGTAATTAGACAAGATTAGTTAACGATCTCACAGTTAGGGATCCTCTCACTAGGAGCGATCACAGTATGGTCGAATTTAACATACAGATGGAGCGTGAGAAGGTTAAATCCAGTACCTATGTCCTGTGCTTAAACAAAGGAGACTATGAAGGAAGGAGGGAGGAGTTAGCTGAGGTAGAATGGGAGCAAAAACTTTCTGGTGGGTCAATTGAGGAGCAGTGAAGGACTTTCAAAACGATTTTTCACAGTGCTCAGCAGAAGTGTATTCCAGTCATAAGGAAGAACTGTCAGAAAAGAGAGAGCCAGCCATGGGTGTCTGAGGAAATAAAGGAAAATATCAGATTGGGAAAATAAAAACACCTACAAAAAAGCAAAGAGTAGTGGGAAACTAGTGGACTGGGAAATCTTTAAAGGTCAACAGAAAGCCACAAAAAAAAAGTCGTAAAGAAAAGTAAGATAGATTATGAGAGTAAACTAGCTCAGAATGTAAAAACAGGCAGCAAAAGTTTCTATTAATATGTAAATCGTAAAAGAGTGGCGAAGGTAAACATTAGTCCTTTAGAGGATGAGAAGGCCAATTTAATAACTGGGAATGAGGAAATAGCCGAGACATTAAACAGTTATTTCGTGTTGGTCTTCATAGTGGAAGACACAAATAACATGCCGAATACTAATGGCAAGAAGGTTTAGCAGGTGAGGACCTAGAAACTATCATTCTCACTAAGGAGGCAATGCTGGGCAAGTTCATGGGGCTAAAGGTAGACAAGTCTCCTGGCCCTGATGGAATGCATCCCAAGGATCTAAAAGAGGTGGTGGGGGAAATAGCAAATACACTAGTAATTATTTCCCAAAATTCACTGGACTCTGGGGTGGTTCCTGCAGATTGGAAAACAGCCAGTGTGATGCCACTGTTTAAAAAAGGAAGTAGACAAAAAGCAGGTAACTATTAGCCAGTTATCTTAACTTCGGTCGTGGGGAAAATGCTTGAATCTATCATTAAGGAAGAAATTGCAAGACATCCGGATATAATTTGTCCCATTGGGAACACCCGGTATGGGTTCATGAAGGGTAGGTCATGTTTAACTACTTTGGTGGAATTCTTTGAGGACATTACTTGCATGGTGGACAATGGGGAACCTGTGGATGTGGTGTATCTGGATTTCCGGAAGGCATTTGACAAGGTGCCACACCAAAGGCTACTACATAAGATAAAGTTGCATGGTATTGGCATGGATAGAGGACTGGTTGACCAGTAGAAAGCAAAGAGTAGAGGTAAATGGGTATTTTTCTGGTTAGCGGTCAGTGGCTAGTGGTGTACGTCAGGGACCATTGTTGGTTCCGCAATTGTTTCCAATTTACATAGATGATTTGGAGTTGGGGACTAAGTGTGGTGTGTCAAAATTTGCAGATGACACTAAGGTGAGTGATAGAGCAAAGTGTGCAGAAGACACTGAAAGTCTGCAGAGGGATATAGACAGTCTAAGTGAGTGGGCAAAGGTCTGGCAGATGGCATACAATGTTGATAAGTGTGAGGTCATCCATTTTGGTAGGAAATACAGCAAAATGGACTGAGTTTTAAATGGTAAAAAAATTGCAGCACGCTGCTGTGCAGAGGGACTTGGGTGTCCTTGTGCACGAATTGCTGAAGGTGGGATTGCAGGTGCAGCAGGTAATTAAAAAGGCAAATGGAATTTTGTCTGCCATTGCTCGAGGTATAAAAACAGGGAGGCCATGCCGCAGCTGTTTCGGGTCCTGGTGAGGCCACACCTGGGGTACTCTGTGCAGTTTTGGTCTCTTTACTTGAGAAGAGGTATACTAGCACTGGAGAGGGTACAGAGGAGATTCAGTCAGTCAATTCCAGAGTTGAGAGGGTTGGATTATGAGGAGAGACTGAGTAGTCTGGGATTTTACTCATTGGAATTCAGAAGAATGAGGGGACATCTTATCGAAACATAACATATAATATTATGAAGGGAATAGATAAGGTGGAGGCAGGGAGGTTGTTTCTGCTAGCAGGTAAAACTAGGACTAGAGAGCATCGCCTCAAAATAAAGGGAAGCAGATGTAGGGCTGAGGTCAGGAGAAACTTTTTCACCCAAAGGGTTGTGAATCTGTGGAATTCCCTGCCCAGTGAAGTGGTTGAAGCTACCTCACTGAATGTGCTTAAGGCAAGGCAAGATAAATTTTTGAACAGTGAAAGAAATAAGGGTTATGGTGAGTGGGTGGGTAAGTGGAGCTGAGTCTCAAAAAGATCAGCCATGATCTTATTGAATGGCAGGGCAGGCTCAAGGGACCAGATGGCCTACTCCTGCTCCTAGTTTTTATGTTCTTATCACAAGAAGAACAGAGTTGATGTTTCAAGTCTGATTTGATTCTTCTTCATTTATCAGTTTTCTCTGCCAGAAATTGGCTCAGTATCAATTTTGGCAAGTTTCATGGAGGGTTTCTCTCCTTGTGTCCTAGCGAGATTTCTCCAAAACACACCTTATTAGCATTGTACTGTGCATCAATGGCTTCTATTCCAGAAGTGCTCACCATCGCTGCGATTCCTGTGCCAGAGACATTTTTAAACCTTGGTCAGACCCCAGGTTAAACATTTCCAGTCTGGAGCAGCACTTCTCTGTGCATTTTAGTGAGAGGGGAGTAAAAATGGAACATTCCTGAGGGCATGTAGGTTTGACAAACAATACTACATTGTAAACGTGCCCGTTCATAAATGTACTGCTATTAAGAACAGCACAGGTTACCTATCCTAAATGTCATCCCATATTGTCTAAGGAGATCTTTCTCTAATCCCCAGCAGAGCATAATTGCTCAGTGTGACGGCATCATATACTGGAAAAGTGTTGACTTTTATTCAACAAGAGCAAAAGCAAAAAATAAAGAAACCAATAGAAGCTGCATTTGCCGCTGGGAACAGAAATGAACTGCTTGCCTTTCCAACAGCAACAAATTCACAGGGAGGAGTTGATGTGAATTAAATGGCTTATTTTGTTATTTTAAACTTCTCTTAGCATTGTATTTGTGAGAAAGTAGCATTCAATAATCAACTTCCAAGTTGTCAAAATGTGTAGACTCCTCTTCCACCAAACTTATTCTATGCACACTTATGAACTTATTATAAAACTGTGTCACTTAGAAATTCATAAATGTGTCTGTCTTGCTTTGTGTTATTGTTGGTGTTTGCGAGACGGCTCTGCAGCTTATGCATATTGCATTTTTGACAATATTTTTTAAATAAACAGATTGTTTTGTCATTAAGGTCACAGAGCCCAGACCTAGGTAAATATCACAGAACTGTTATGAACAAAGAACAAAGAACAAAGAAAATTACAGTACAGGAACAGGCCCTTCGGCCCAACAAGTCCACACCAGCCCTCAGGGCATCCCACCCAGACCCGTCCCTCTATAACCCACACACACACCTGAACGCACTACGGGCAATCTAGCACGGCTGTTCCACCTAGCCTGCACATCTTTGGACTGTGGGAGGAAACTGGAGCACCCCGAGAAAACCTACGGAGACATGGGGAGAACGTGTAAACTCCACACAGACCGAGGCTGGAATTGAGCCCGGGTCCCTGGTACTGTGAGGCTGCAGTGCTAACCACTGAGCCACCGTGCCGCCACCTTGGAGGATGTTTACCCAAAGATCAGAGTCTGAAGGCCCTTAATCGCTGAAGTGTTCCCCACTGGGAGGGAGCACTCCTGCCTGGTGATTGTTAATACACAGCATGTTTTGTAAACCAGGCAAAATCTTACACACGTACCATACCCTCAGGAGATGCCGCCTGAGTTCATCTTTAACATTACTACAGCTGTGGCTCTGACAGTTCACCATCACAGATAACCCACCCCACCTCACCCACTACCATCGTTTCTTACAGGGAGAGGTTGAAAATATCTACTGCATTTCCCTATCCTGTGTTTGGTGCTTGACCCAGTGTTGACCTGGGGTTAAGGATACGGGTTCGTTTGAGCTCAGAGTCCACCCTCTGCTCTCCTTTCCTGGACAGATCCGTTTTCTGGGGATAGGGATCTCTTGCCCACTGCAAAGGTCAGCCCAGCTTTTAAAGGCTTTGTGTTTCACAGCATCTCAGAAATGTCATAAGCCAATAACTGGTGAGGGAACCTTTGGAAGGTAAGTTCCAAATTCCCTTCCTGGCTCCTCAGTGCCAAGTTGCGTCTACCTAAACACCCCTACATGCCCCATGTAGTTATTAAGCCTTTACCACACCCTTCACCACCATTCACACTACATTGAGCTGAAGAACCCAACAGTAATAATGGGGGGTGTGCGTGTGAAAATGCTTTGAAAATAGCAATGCTAATTTGATCGAGAACGCCCTTGACCGCGTCTCCCGTATTTCCCGCAACACATCCCTCACACCCCGACCCCGCCACAACCGCCAAAAGAGGATCCCCCTCGTTCTCACACACCACCCTACCAACCTCCGGATACAACGCATCATCCTCCGACATTTCCGCCATCTACAATCCAACCCCACCACCCAAGACATTTTTCCATCCCCACCCCTGTCTGCTTTCCGGAGAGACCACTCTCTCCATGACTCCCTTGTTCGCTCCACACTGCCCTCCAACCCCACCACACCCGGCACCTTCCCCTGCAACCGCAGGAAATGCTACACTTGCCCCCACACCTCCTCCCTCACCCCTATCCCAGGCCCCACGATGACATTCCACATTAAGCAGAGGTTCACCTGCACATCTGCCAATGTGGTATACTGCATCCACTGTACCCGGTGTGGCTTCCTCTAGATTGGGGAAACCAAGCGGAGGCTTGGGGACCGCTTTGCAGAACACCTCCGCTCGGTTCGCAACAAACAACTGCACCTCCCAGTCGCAAACCATTTACACTCCCCCTCCCATTCTTTAGATGACATGTCCATCATGGGCCTCCTCCAGTGCCACAATGACGCCACCCGAACGTTGCAGGAACAGCAACTCATATTCCGCTTGGGAACCCTGCAGCCTAATGGTATCAATGTGGACTTCACCAGCTTCAAAATCTCCCCTTCCCCCACCGCATCCCTAAACCAGCCCAGTTCGTCCCCTCCCCCCACTGCACCACACAACCAGTCCAGCTCTTCCCCTCCACCCACCGCAGCCCAAAACCAGTCCAACCTGTCTCTGCCTCCCTAACCTGTTCTTCCTCTCACCCATCCCTTCCTCTCACCCCAAGCCGCACCCCCATCTCCTACCTACTAACCTCATCCCACCTCCTTGACCTGTCCGTCTTCCCTGGACTGACCTATCCCCTCCCTACCTCCCCACCTATACTCTCTCCATCTATCTTCTTTTCTCTCCATCTTCGGTCTGCCTCCCCCTCTCTCCCTATTTATTCCAGAACCCTCAGCCCATCCCCCTCTCTGATGAAGGGTCTAGGCCCGAAACGTCAGCTTTTGTGCTCCTGAGATGCTGCTTGGCCTGCTGTGTTCATCCACCCTCACATTTTATTAACTTGGATTCTCCAGCATCTGCAGTTCCCATTATCTCTAATTCATGACTTCCTACTTTATAAAATAAACTACTTTTACTACAGGCCTATAACAGTGTAACACATCAAGACCCTTCAAGGTACCAATTACCTAAACCAGCTGAGCTTGAAATGTTTGTATCTCGTGTAAATAAACATTGTGTAAGTCGAAGAAAAGCTCAGAGAGCATGAGCTGCCAATCAAGCAATAGTTCCCCTGGGACTCAGTAGTTGCCACAAATTATAACTTAGCTGTACTCTTGGTCAAGAAAGGAATAGGGAACTCTGATCAACTTTGGCAATAAATCTACACAGTTGATATGAAGTTTAAAGTCTCCAAGATTATTTCACTGTCCTTGTTAAGAGCTCATTTTCCTTGTTGATTCACATTCTGTCTAATTGTTACAGCATTCCCACAAGAGTTTCACAAGCTTTTTATTCCTAATCACCACCATGCTGCCTTATGTTCTGAATCAAGATTCTATCTCACTGCTGTCCTTGTGCCATCCTTTGTTACTGGGAATACCCCTTCTCCTTTTCTGTGCTGTGCAGCTTTTCAATATGCTGGCTACCATGGAATATTTCATTCCCAACTTGGTCACCTTGCAACTGTATCTCTCAGATTACCACAGCCTAGTGGTGGTACGTCAAGGTCTCTGGTTAAGAATTAGCAGTCTATAGCTACGGTCTTCAGCACTGTAGGTGAACCTACACCCAAAGTAGTTCTGTACTACTTTGTAGTACAAAGGCAGCAAACCACCACATTATCAGGGGCAGCAGGGTGGCTCACAACAGCAGGGACATGGGTTCAATTCTACTCTTGGGTGACTGCCTGTGCGGACTGCCAGCTCCACTTATACACCCACTCACCATAACCCTTAATCCCTTTACTGTTCAAAAATCTTTCTGTCTTTACCTTAAAAACATTCAAGCTAGAGAGGGTTCAGAAGAGATTTATCAGGATGTTGCTGGCTATGGAAGGTCTGAGTTATAAAGAAAGGCTGGAGAGGCTGGGACTTTTTTCACGGGATCGTAGGAGGTTGAGAAGTTTATAAAATAATGAGAGGTATAGATAGAGTTGATGATAGTTGTCTTTTCCCTGAGATGGGGGATTTCAAGACTAGGATTTATATTTTTAAGGCAGGAGGAAAAATATTTAAATAAGGTACAAAGGGAAAATCTTTTACATACATCCACCACTTTGTCAGGAAGTTCATTCCATTCACGAGGGAGGAGGAAGTTTAAAAGAGATGTGCAATGAAGGTTTTTCACAAAAGGGTGGTGAGTATCTGGAACATGCCGCCAGAGGAGGTGGTGGAAACAGACACAATAGGAGCATTCAAGGAGCACCTGGATGAATACACAAATAGGAAGGGAACAGAGGGATAGGGATCCTGCAAGTGAAACCAGTCTTAGTTTAGAAGGGCAAAATGTGTCTGCGCAGGCTTGCGGGGGCGTTGAAGGCCCTGTTCCTATGTTGCATTGTTCCTTGTTTTGTTTTTGTTCTTTGAGAAAGACTTCAGAAATCCAAAGTACAGAGAGACTCAGGAGTCCTAACTCAGGATTCTCTTGAGGTTAACATGTAAGTTCAGTTGGCATTTAGGAAGACAGCTGTTAGCGTTCATTTCAAGAACACTCGAATACAGGGATGTTTTGCTGAGGATGCATGAGACTCTGGTCAGACCACATTTGGAATATTGTGAGAAGTTTTGGGCTGTATCTAAGGAAGGATGTGTTGGTATTAGAGGAGGTCCAGAAAGGAGTCAGCTTGGATTTATGAAAGAGAAATCATGCTTGATAAATCTGTTGGAATTCTATGAAGATGTAATTAGTAGAGTTGACAAGGGGAAACCAGTTGATGTATATATTTGGGCTTTCAGAAAGTGTTTTACAAAGTCCCTCATAAGAGATTATTAGGCAAGATCAAAGCACATGGGATTGGGAGAAGTGTATTGAGATGGATCGGAAACTGGTTGGCAGAGAGGAAACAAAGAGTGGGAATTACTGGATCCTTTTCAAATTGGCAGGCAGTAACTACTAGAGTGCCACAGGGATCGGTGCTGGGACCCAGCTATGCACAATATACGTTTATGATTTGGATAAGGGAGCAAAATGTAACATCTCCAAGTTTGCAGATGACACCAAGTTGGGTGGGAGTGTGAACTGTGATGAGGATGCAGAGATCCTTCAGCATGACCTTGACCGGTTGGGTGATTGGGCAAATCGATGGCAGACGCACTATAATTTGGATAAATGTGAGGCTATTCACTTTGGAAGCAAAAACAAGACAGCAGATTACTACCTGAATGGCTGTAAATTGGGAGAGGGGAGTGTGCAGTGGGACCTGGGTATGCTTGTGCGCCAGTCGCTGAAGGTAAGCATGCAGGTACAGCAGGTGGTAAAGAAGGAAAATGGTATGTTGGCCTTTATTGCGGGAGGTTTCGCGCACAGGAGCGGCGATGTGTTGTTGCAGTTATACAGAGCCTTGGTGAGGCCACACATAGAATACTGTGTACAGTTTTCGTTCCCTTTTCTGGGGAAGGATGCTCTTGCTCTCAAGGGAGTGTAGCAAATGTTTACCAGGCTGATTCCAGGGATGGTGGGACTGATATATGAGGAGAGATTGACTAGGCTGGGATTATTTTCACTAGAGTTCAGGTGAATGCAGGGGGATCTCACAGAGACTTATAAAATTCTAATAGGACTGGACAGGGTAGATGCAGGGAGGATGTTCCCGTTGGTGGATGTGTCCAATACCAGTGGTCACAGTCTGAGGATTCAGGGTAGACCATTTAGGACAGAGATGAGGAGAAATTTCTTCACCGAAAGAGTGGTGACCCTGTGAAATTCATTACCACAGGGAGTAGTTGATGCCAAAACATTGAATATATTCAAGAGAAGGCTAGATATAGCACTTGGGGCGAATGGGATCAGAGGTTATGTGGAGAAAGCAGGATTAGGCTATTGAGTTGGATGATCATCCATGATCGTGACGAATGGTGGAGCAGGCTCGAAGGGCCGAATGGCCTCTTACCTTGTATGTTTCTACATGACAGTTTACATGAATGATCCCGGGAATGAAGGGCATGTCATATGAGAAGCGATTGAGGACAATGGGTTTGTATTCCATGGAGTTCAGAAGGCTATTAACGGAAAACTTACAGACCACTCAGTGGCTTGGATAGACTGGAAACAGAGAAGACGTTTCAATAGTAGGAGAGACTAGTATCTGAAGGCACAGCCTCAGAGTGAAGGGACAAAACTTTCTTTTAGTTCATTCACGGGATGTGGATGCCACTGGCTAGGCCAGCTCTTATTGCCCATCGCTAACTGCCCAGCAAGCAGTTAAAAGTCAACCACATTGCTGTGGGTCTGGAGTTACATGTAGGCCAGACAAGGTAAGGATGACAGATTCCCTCCCTAACGGACATTACTGAACCAGATGGGCTTTTCCCCAACAATCAATAATGGATTCTTGGTCATCATTAGGCTCTTAATTCCAGATATTTGTTGAATTCAAATTCCACTGTCTGCCCTGATGAGATTTGAACCGGACCCCTAGAACATTTTGTGGGTCTCTGGATTAACAGTCCAGCGATAATACCACTAGGCCATTACTTCCCGAGATGGAGAGGAATTTCTTCAGCCAGAGGCTGGTGATTCTGTGGAACTCAATGTTCTACAGTGGGCTGTGGAGGCCAAGTGATTGAGTACATTTAAGGCAGAGACAGATGGATTCTTGATTGGTAAATGGGTCAAAGGTTACAGGGAGAAGGCAGCAAAATGGTGCTGAGAAACATATCAGTCATATTGAATGACATAGCAGATTCGATGGGCTGAATGGTCTAATTCTGTTCTCACAGAAGTGGTATTGTGGTCACTAAGTAGTAACTATATTGGGGCCTCTCAGGTCTGTAAGCAGCTGATATGACACAAAGCCAGTGGTGTGACATGAGGAAGAATTTCCTCCCTTTCGTACCTGGGTATATTCCACTTCAAAGAAATTCCATCTGTTTAACTGACCACAGTCTGGGTTCACAATGTTCTGTCTGTTATAGAAACGTTGAAACCAGGAGCAGGAATAGGCCATTCAGCCCGATGAACCTGCTGCGCTATTCAATACGATCAGACGTGGTTCTCTATCTCAATGCCATTTTCCCACTCTCTCTCCATTATACCGATCCCTATAAAATCTAAACATTACCTTTCCCTTGCCTAAATACATTCAGTGATTTGGCGTCCACAACCATGCGTGGTTGAGAATTCCACAGGTTCACTAGGAAGAAATGTTTCCTCATCTCAGTCCCAAATAGTCTATTCTGTAGCCTGAGTCTGTATCCCCTGGTTCTAGACTCCCCAACCAAATAAAATATCCTCCTTGCATTTGGTCTGTCCAGGCTTGTTAGAATTTGATCTGTTTCTATCCGATTCTCTCTCATCCTTTTAAACTCTAATGAATGCAGACCCAGTCCAGGCAACCTTTTTCCATAGGATAGTCCTACCACCCTAGTATCAGCTTAGTGAACCTCCACTACACTCCCTCTGTCGCAAGCATACACTATCATGCACATCCTCCAAACCTCTACCTCCCTCTCTCCCTTCAGAATCCTGTCAAGGCTATCCCTTACGCCAAGCTATTCTTCCAATACTTCCTTGTGCGGTTTAGCGTCAGATTTGCTTGATAGTGTCCCGAGGGGAAGCACTTCAAGAGTCTTACAGTAATGGGGACTACATTAAAAAATCCGTCCAGCATTTTTATTCCAGTCTCATTCCACTAACCCTGTTTGTCGTGGAGCAAATATGACAGTTAGGTTTCGAGGCTGGATTGAGCTAAAAACATTTTGCACAACCTCCAACAGAAACGTCCCTTTGTTATCCAAGAGTGGTCCAACTGATTGACATTTTGCTTCCATTTCCTGTGTTTGGTTGAACTTAATTTCACCCTCAACCATTTTTTCTGAATTGCTTTCTCATCTCCAGATGAAAAGTGTCATTCTATTTAGGTTCATCATTAATGATGCTCACTTTGCATGGCAATGGCTCACATTGTAGAGCAGGAGTTAGTGCAGATCAGAGCCAAGCAGACAGAGCGACCATAGGTTTGAACAGGAGTCTTGGATGGGCAAATATTGAGACAGAGAGGAAATAAGTTGGGATTTAGAATCTAGGATTGGAGAATTTGAGCAAGGAGGAAAGACTGGAGATTGTTTGCTTTGTGACAGAAGATGCTGATTTAATTATAGAATCCTGACATTGTGGAAGCAGACCATTTGGCCCATCAAGTCACATTGAGCCTCTGAAGGGCATCCTGCCCAGACCCACACTAACCCTGTAACCCTACATTGTCCATGGCTAATCCATTTGGACTGCGCACCCCTGGACACTATGGGAAATTTAGCATGGCCAAAACACCCAATCTGCACATCTTTGGACTGTGGGAGGTAACCGGAGCACCCAGAGGAAACACACACAGACACGGGGAGAATGTGCAAACTCCACACAGATAGTCGCCCGAGGGTGGAATCAAACATGGGTAGCAGGCCCTGGGAGGCTGCCGAGCCAACTACTGAGCCACCGCGCTACCCAAGGGTAACTGAAGTGTATAAAATTATGAGGAACTCTGACAAAGTGGACAGGAAGGATCTATTTCACAAAGCAGAGAGAAGAATAACCGGGGGAAAAACAAAGGGGTTAGAGGGGAGTTTCAGTATGTCTTCTCTCAGAGGGTGGGAATGGGCTGCAACTCACTGCCTGAAAGGACAGTCATGATGGCAACCCTTGATCTCATTTTTTATTAAAAAAAAATTCCTGAACATGCAGTAAACCCACAGGATCCATCCAGGAACTGAAAAGTGAGATCAGGCTGCACTCGCTCTTTCGCAGCCAGCACAGCTATGATGGGGGGAATGACCCTTCATGTTGTAAATTTTCTACATTTCTACATTTCAGTGGCTGCTCCAGTTTGTGACTGCAACCAGGCAGTGGATTGATGCTAACAGTGAAAATATTGAGTTTGTGTCATTTTATCTGGGGTGAAGAGAAGATTTGATCAAAGGTTTCCAAATCTACCAGTGTCTGGCTGGAGTAGAGAGGGAGGAACTGTCCCCATTCACAGGAGGGACTGATTGGCATAAGAATTAACAGTGATATGGGGGATAATGTTGCTTTGCAGCCGGTAGCTAGCATTTAGAA
Organism: Stegostoma tigrinum; assembly: GCF_030684315.1. Lineage (NCBI taxonomy): Eukaryota > Metazoa > Chordata > Chondrichthyes > Orectolobiformes > Stegostomatidae > Stegostoma > Stegostoma tigrinum. Next base: position 42,778,309 of record NC_081383.1, read on the forward strand.
TGTTCAGACTGAGGCTGGGGTGGAGGCGGGTTCAATCGAGGCTTTCAAAAGGGATTTCAGTATCTTCTGAAGCAAAAAAAAATTGGAGGGATATGGGCAAAAGATGGAGGGTGTTTTGCTTTTGAAGAGAACTGCACCAACATGATGAGCCAATTGGCATCCTCTTGTGCCACAATCATTTCATCATTCTACAGCACAGTGTTGAGTTGAATGTTGTGATTCTCCTGAGCGTGAATGATGGGTGTGGACATAGACTGTAGTTGAGCCCCTGAGGAGAGCTGTAATGTCACAGTGACTTGTGTTAGTATCTGCTAAAGATGCTGAACAGCCCAGATCACATTGCTTCATTACCTTACTCTGTGCTTAATGTCACAATAGTTTAACTGTTACTAAGGCATCTGAGCTTGAACTTATATTGAGACCCAAACAGTCCATTAAATCCAATGATGAGCAGGTACGTGGATAGTACAGGAGCAGTAAGGGAAACAGACAGCGAGGCTTTGCTGTAGAGTATTGGATAGCCATGCCTTATTAAGAAACAACATGTGGGTGAGGAAGAAGAGAAAGCCAGGGAGAATTCTTTGAGATAATAGTTCGGTTTTCTTTCCTTTATTCATTCACAAGATGAGGGCGTCACTGGCCAGGCCAGCATTTATTGCCCATCCCTAATTGCCCAGAGGGCAGTTAAGAGTCAAACATATTGCTGTGGGTCTGGAGTCACAAGTAGGCCAGACAAGGTAAGGATGGTTTTCTTCCCTAAAGGGCATTAGTGAACCAGATGGGCTTTTCCTGGCAAACAGCAATGGAGTCAGGGTCATCATTAGATTCTTAATTTCAGATATTTTATTAAATTCAAAGCCCACCATCTGCTGTGGTGGGATTCGAACTTGGGTCTCCAGAATGTTATCCGGACCTCTAGATTAACAGTCCAGTAATGGTATCACTAGGCCATTGCTTCCCCTAGTGCAAGGAGGGAGAGAGAAGCTATTGCTGGAGGTGCTGTTTCGGTTCAGTGAGGGTGATACTATGATTGCTCACACAGTTGGATAATGGAAGAGGGCCAATGAGGGATGGAGGACTGGCCAATTGTGCCAATTACTGTATAAGGAAGTGACAAACAGACAAAGCTTGAAGGTCACAGTTAGGGAGAACATCATTTATGGCCGATCGCCCCATCACAGAGTGAACAGGCACTCGGTTAGCCTGACTGAGAGGCACAGATTAGAGCAGTAATCTGTGCTGACACTAACTGAGTGCTGCACTGTTTGATGTGTGACCTTGAAACAAAGTAAGCCAACACCCTGTTTATTGTCAGGTGGATGCTTAAAGATTCAAATTATGAAGAATATTCACCCTGGACCAATATAGAGTCATACTCATAGTATCATGGAGGTCTACAGTGTGAAAACAGGCCCTTCAGTCCAACTTGCCCAAGTTTTCACAAAGTAAATTTATATCTCAAGCAGCACTACAGTCATGACCAGATTGTGGAAGCTCGTTGTGCATAAAGGGGCTGCCAGTAACTCACTTCAAAAGTATTTCATTTTCTCTAATGTGTTGAAATTTCTGCTGGTTATAAAGGGTACTATACAAAGGCAACTGACTCAGTTCTAACCGAGAATAGCTACTAGATTGATCTCCCTTAAACATTCATGAATGAAAATTGACAGAGAGGGTGAACAGTGGTGAGATGTAAGGAAATAGTGAGAAAGAACACTGACAGAAGCCAAAGAACAGGAAATATTACAAGCTCAAATCAGAACACAGAGACTAAATTACTGCAACAATGTGCCAGCAATGAAATCATCAAAACATTTGTCTTTGCAGCAGCCGTTAGCTCACGGTGTTTGATGTTTGAACTTATTCAACATCCTGTTCTACACAAAAACTAACAGTTCCTCTGTATCACAATAAACACTGAGCTGTATTTATAGGTTTCAGTTTGGGAGCTGAGAAATTAAAGTGGGTGCACGTGTAGTGCATGGTAAGGACCTTACACCCAAGGGAATAGGGGATGTGTCTGTGAGCGTGTGAGCACGTGTTTCTGTGTGCTTCTGTGTGTGTGTGTGTGTGTGTGTGTGTGTGTGTGTGTGTGGTATGTGCGATTTTGTGTGTTAGCATGGGTGTGCATTTGTGAGAGTGTGTAACTGTTTCGTCTGTATGTGTGTGCATGAGAAAGCATTTCTATGTGAGATCGTTTGCCTGTGTGAGGGTGAGTGTGTGTGTCTCTTTGTGAGTGTGTGAGGGTGAGAGTATGTGTGTCTAAAGGTGCGTGTGTGAGGGTGAGTGTGTGTGAGGGTGTGCGTGTGTGAGGATGAATGTGCATGTGTGAAGGTGAGGGTGTGTGAGGGTGAGTGTGTGTGAGGGTGCGTGTGAGGGTGAGTGTGTGTGTGTGAAGGTGTGAGGGTGAGTGTGTGAAGGTGAGTATGTGTGTGTATGTGTGTGTGTGTGAAGTTGTGTGTACATGTGAGGGTGAGTGTGTGTGTCTTTGTGAGTTTGTGTGCGTGTGTGTGTGTGTGTGTGTGTGTGTGTGTGTGTAATGATGAGTGTTTATGAAGGTATGTGTGTATGTGAGATAATCTCCACCTATCTTCTTTACTCTCCATCTTCGGTCCGCCTCCCCCTCTCTCCCTATTTATTCCAGTTCCCACCCCCCATCCCCCTCTCTGATGAAGGGTCTAGGCCCGAAACGTCAGCTTTTGTGCTCCTGAGATGCTGCTTAGACTGCTGTGTTCATCCAGCCTCACATTTTATTATGTGTGTATGTGAGTGTGTTTGTGAGTGTGTGTGAAGGTGTATATGCATGTGAGGGTGAGTGCATATGTGTTTGTGAGTGTGCGTGTGTGTGTGTCTATTAGTGCAAGTGTGCAGGTTGTCCTGATGGGTTGTGGTCAGTGGATTCATCAGGACAGTATAAGATCCTGGGGATGCTAAGGATGTATTCCCCCTGGAAAGGGATATGGGGGTGCCCATTCTATCCCGCTCTTAGGGTATCCATGAGCTTGTTCTTCCATTTCTTCCCAATCTATCCCATAATTGTTATCCCTGTCAGATTCCCGCACAGGCCTTCTGAATGGTCCACAGCGGGGGTTCAGTTTTATTTGCCGAGTCTGATGCAGGGCTCTAAGCGTAAGTTGGAGATTTTTGCATTCGCCAGCTCCTTATTGAGCTTCACCTCCCCCCATTGTCTACCTCTCAGCTTCTCCATGAGGCTGCCTATCACTAATGCCTTGCGGAGGCTCGAAGCACTGCCAGTGATGGAACATTTTGGATGAGATGTTAAACCAAGGCCCTCTAGTTTGTCCTTTCACCTGGATGTAAAAGATCCCGTGGAATTACTTTGAGGAGAATGGGACGGCCCAATGTCCCCCCCACCTCCTCAATGACCTGGCCCAGAGAACAATTACAGCAGTAAGTGGGCTCTCAGTGTTTCAAACATTTCAACCTATGAGGCAGAGTATCACAGACGACAGCCGTGTTAGCATATAAAATGGAGTTTTGAGAAATGGTGTCCGATAAAATGCGGTTAACACCCTTATGTGTGATCAGAAAACAAGAACGATCACACAGTGTGATAAGGTCACACTCAGGTGTATTTCTGTCACTGCTGGCTTGAATTCTTTTTCAGCTGTTTGTCCACAGTAATGCCCAAATTGAGGCTTACCTTTGCGGAGACTGATTTTTGCCCCATTCCCTTTCTCTGGGAATAATTTCACTGGTGGGTAAACAGGTCCAAGTGGTCCCCTCTCCATTGGCTGGCAGTTTGGGACAATTTGCTGAGGTCAAGTCCAGCAGTGAGCCCAGTCTGGAGTATCTTCATTCGTACAGAGTAGGACTTATACCCCTCAGGAGCAGGAAGTCCTGCCCTAGGGTGCTGCCAGTCAGTTGGATTTTCTGGCAGCTCTGTCGTCCCATCAGTGCCAGAAGAGAGCTATAGAGTCGTGGGGATCTACACAGAGAAAGACCCTTTGCATCTGTGCCAATCTAAAACAACCAGCTAACTATTCTAATCCCACTTCCCAGCCCTTTGACCAAAGCCTTGGCATCACAAGTGCACATCTAAATAATTCATCAATATTATCAGGGTTTCTGCCTCTACCATCCTACAGGCAATGAGTGCCAGACAGATTCTCACCACCTCAGGGTGAAAAACAGTTTTCCTCAAATCTCCGCCAAACTTCTTGCCCTGCACTAAAACTTTGATCACCTGGCCAGGTTCATTCCTCAAAACAATGTCTTGTAGGGCCCTTCCTTGTTGAACTATTGTTTCAAGAAACCCCCTTGGATGCACTTGTCAAATTCTGCTCGAGGTCCTTGAAATTAAGCAAGTCCCAGACATTAAAGATGTAATATTGGGTAAGCTAATGGAGCGAACGCTAGACAAGTCTCCTGGGCCTGATGGAATGCATCCCAGGGCACTGAAAGAGATGGCGGGGGAAATAAAAAATATGCTTGTGGGAAGTTACCAAAATTCAGTGGACTCTGGGATGGCTCTAGCAAATTGGAAAATGGCAAGTGTGATGCCACTGTTTAAAAAAGGAGGTAGACAAAAAGTGTGTAACTATTGGCCCATTAGTGTAATTTCTGTAGTGGGGAAAATGCTTGAATCTATCATCACGGAAGAAATAACGAGACATCTGGATAGAAATTGACCCATCGGGCAGACACAACATGGGCTCATGAAAGGTAGAACATGTTTAACTCATTTACGGGAATTCTTTGAGGACATTATGAGCGTGGTGGGCAATGGGGAAACAATAGATGTGGTGTATCTGGATTTCCAGAAGGTGCCCAACAAGAGGCCGCTGCGTAAGATAAAAGTGCACAGCGTTGGGTAATGTGTTAGCATGGATAGAAGGTCGGTTAACTAAATGAAAGCAAAGAATGGCGGATAAATGGATGTTTCTTTCCAGTTGGCGATCAGTGGTTCGTGGTGTGCCTCTACCAGCGTCGGGACCACAACTGTTTACAACTTACTTCGATGATTTAGAGTTGGGAACCAGATGTAGTGTGTCAAAGCACTCAGATGACACTAAAATGAGTGATACACAAAGCATGCAGAGGGCATTGAAAGTCTGCAGAGCGATACAGATAGGTTAAGTGAGTGGGCAGGGATCTGGCAGCTGGAATAGACAATGTGGGTAAATGCGGTCATCCCATTTTGGTAGAAATAACAGCAATCTGGGCTATTATTTATATAGTAAAAATTGCAGCATGCTTCTGTGCAGAGGGACCTGCATGTCCTCGTGAATGAATCACAAAATGTTGACTTGCGGGTGCAGCAGGTAATTAGGAAGGCAGATGGAATATTGTCCTCCATTGTGAGAGGGATTGAGTTTAAAAGCAGAGAGGTTATGCTGCAGCTGTACAAGATGTTGGTGAGACCACGCCTGGAGTACTGTGTACAGTTTCGTTCTCCTTACTTGAAAAAGGATGTACTGATGCTGGAGGCGGTGCAGAGGAGATTCACTAGGTTGATTCCAGAGTTGACAGGATTGGCTTACGAGGAGAGATTGAATAGAGTGGGACTGTACTGATGGGAATTTAGAAGAATGGGGGAGGATCTTACAGAAACATACAAAATAAAATAAGATAGAAGCAGGGAGGTTGGCAGGTGAAACTAGAACTGGGGATACAGTCTCAAATTAGCTGATTTAGGACTGACTTGAGGAGGAAATTCTGTGAATCTGTGGAATTTTCTGGCCAGTGAAACAGTTGGGTCTTCCTCATAAAATATAGAACATAGAACTGTACAGATCAGGGACAGGCTCTTCGTCCACAGTATTGTACTAAACATGATGCCAAATGAAACTAATTCCTTTCTGCCTGCCATTGGTCCATATCCTACCCTTCCTTACTTATTAATATGATTATACAGAGGTCCCTTAAGCACTCCCTATTGTACCTGCCTGCACTACCATCCACGGCAATGTGTTCCAGACTCCTAACACTGTCGGTGTCAAAAACCTGCCCCTCACGTCTCCTTTGAACTTTCTCCCCTCACCTGGGAAAAAGCTATACACTATCCATGCATCACATAATTTTAAAGATTTCTGTCGAGTTTCCCCTCAGCCTCTGCTGCTCCAGAGAAAACAATCGAAGATTTTTCTAGCCTTTCGTTATAGCTCATGCCCTCTCATCCAGGCAGGTTTCTGGTAAACCTCTACTGCACCTTTTCCAAAGCGTCTGCTGTAAATGTGCCCTGACCAAAGTCTTATAAAGTTGCAATGCTGAGAGATTTTAGGGCAAAGATGGATTTTTTTTTAACAGTAAAGGAATTAACGGTTATGGTGAGCTGAGTCCACAAAAAGATCAGCCATGATCTTATTGAATGGCAGAGCGGGCTCGAGGGACCAGATGGCTGACTCACGCTCTTAGTTCTTACGTTGTTATGTTGGAGAAATTAAAATCACCCACTACCACAACCCTGTTGGTGTTACATCTTTCCATGATCTGCTTGCAATCTGTTCCTCCATCTCCCATTGGCTACTGGAAGGCCTATAGTACCACCCGCTCACAGTGATTGTACCTTTCTTCATATGATTTATTATTGTCAAGTGCACCTAGGTACAGTGAAGAGTTTTGTTTGCATGCAATACAGGCTGATCATACCAGACAAGGTGAAAAAGGACAATAGAACAGAGCAAGGAATGCAATGTTACGGCCGCAGAGAAGATGCATAAAGAGTGAGGTCCACATAAAGTGAAAATTTGAGAGCTTCATGAAGAAGTCTAATAACAGTGTGCAAGAAGCTGTTCTTGAATCTGTTGGCATGTATGTATAAGCTTTCGGAAGAGGTTGTAAGAGATTGTAATCAGGATGGGCGGTGTCTTTGATTATGTTGATTACTTTCCCAAGGCAACGAGAAGTGTAGATGGAGTCAATGACTACAGACTAAGGGGGTGGCCATGGGCACCCGCATGGGCCCCAGCTATGCCTGCCTCTTTGTAGGTTACGTGGAACAGTCCCTCTTCCGCACCTACACAGGCCCCAAACCCCACCTCTTCCTCTGGTACATTGATGACTGTATCGGCGCCGCCTCTTGCTCCCCAGAGGAGCTCGAACAGTTCATCCACTTCACCAACACCTTCCACCCCAACCTTCAGTTCACCTGGGCCATCTCCAGCACTTCCCTCACCTTCCTGGACCTCTCAGTCTCCATCTCAGGCAACCAGCTTGTAACTGATGTCCACTTCAAGCCCACCGACTCCCACAGCTACCTAGAATACACCTCCTCCCACCCACCCTCCTGCAAAAATTCCATCCCCTATTCCCAATTCCTCCGCCTCCGCCGCATCTGCTCCCACGACAAGACATTCCACTCCCGCACATCCCAGATGTCCAAGTTCTTTAAGGACCGCAACATTCCCCCCACGGTGATCGAGAACGCCCTTGACCGCGTCTCCCGCATTTCCCGCGACACATCCCTCACACCCCGCCCCCGCCACAACCGCCACAAGAGGATCCCCCTCGTTCTCACACACCACCCTACCAACCTCCGGATACAACGCATTATCCTCCGACACTTCCGCCATTTACAATCCGACCCCACTACCCAAGACATTTTTCCATCCCCTCCCCTGTCTGCTTTCCGGAGAGACCACTCTCTCCGTGACTCCCTTGTTCGCTCCACACTGCCCTCCAACCCCACCACACCCGGCACCTTCCCCTGCAACCGCAGGAAATGCTACACTTGTCCCCACACCTCCTCCCTCACCCCCATCCCAGGCCCCAAGATGACATTCCACATCAAGCAGAGGTTCACCTGCACATCTACCAATGTGGTATACTGCATCCACTGTACCCGGTGCGGCTTCCTCTACATTGGGGAAACCAAGCGGAGGCTTGGGGACCGCTTTGCAGAACACCTCCGCTCAGTTCGCAAAAAACAACTGCACCTCCCAGTCGCAAACCATTTCCACTCCCCCTCCCATTCTCTTGATGACATGTCCATCATGGGCCTCCTGCACTGCCACAATGATGCCACCCGAAGGTTGCAGGAACAGCAACTCATATTCCGCCTGGGAACCCTGCAGCCTGATGGTATCAATGTGGACTTCACCAGTTTCAAAATCTCCCCTTCCCCTACTGCATCCCTCAACCAGCCCAGTTCGTCCCCTCCCCCCACTGCACCACACAACCAGCCCAGCTCTTCCCCCCCACCCACTGCATCCCAAAACCAGTCCAACCTGTCTCTGCCTCCCTAACCGGTTCTTCCTCTCACCCATCCCTTCCTCCCACCCCAAGCCGCACCCCCATCTACCTACTAACCTCATCCCACCTCCTTGACCTGTCCGTCTTCCCTGGACTGACCTATCCCCTCCCTACCTCCCCACCTACACTCTCTCCACCTATCTTCTTTACTCTCCATCTTCGGTCCGCCTCCCCCTCTCTCCCTATTTATTCCAGTTCCCTCCCCCCATCCCCCTCTCTGATGAAGGGTCTAGGCCCGAAACGTCAGCTTTTGTGCTCCTGAGATGCTGCTTTGCCTGCTGTGTTCATCCAGTCTCACATTTTATTATCAATGACTGGAAGGTTGGCTTGTGGGAGAGTTCACAGCTCTCTGTAGTTTTCTATGGTCCTGGGCAGAACAGTGGCTATCCCAAGCCGTGACGCATCTGCACGGAATGCATTCTATGGCTCATCTATAAAATTTGGTAATAATCTTTATGGACATGCTGAATTTCCTTAGCCTCCTGAGGAAGTAGAGGCTTTGTTGTACTTTCTTGAATGTTGCACCAACATGGGTGGACCAGGGCAGATTGTTGGTGATCATCACTCCCAGAAACTTGTCGCTGTCAACCATCTCCGCCTCAGCAGCACTGGTACAGACAGGGGCGTGCCTTCCATCTCACTTCCTGAAGTCAATGAGCAGCTCTTTCGTTTTGCTGAAGGTGAGGGAGAGATTTTTATCTTCACAACATGCCACCAAGCACTCTATCACTTTCCTGTATTCTGCCTAATCATTATTTGATATCCGGCCTCCAACAGCGGCAGCACCAGAGAACTTGTAAATGGAGTTAAGATGAAATTCGGCCACGCTGTCATGAGCGTACAGGGAGTATAGTAAAGGCCTGAGCACACAGCCTTGCGAGGCGCTGGTGTTGAGGATTGATGTGGAGGAGGTACTGTTGTCTGTTCTCACTGATTGCGGTCTGTGAGTCCGGAAGTCCTAAACAGAGATCTAGGCCTTGAAATTTGGAGATTGGTTTGGTTGTCGAAGGCAGAGCTGTGGTCAATAAGTAGGTATCCTTGTTATCCAGCTGTTTGTGGGATGAGTATAGGGCTGGGGAGATGGATCCTGCCACAGACCTGTTGTCCAGTAAGCAAGCTGCGAGGGAGCGAGGCAGGCTGGGAGGCTAGAGTTGCTATGAGCCATGACTCATCTCTCAAAGCATTTTATAATTATGGAGGTCAGATCCACTGGGTGACAGTTGTTGCGGCACGTAGCATGTGTTTTCTTTGGTACCTGGATGATGGCAGTTTCCTAAAAGCAGGTGGGGACTTGAGAGTATCATAAGGACAGGTCAAAGGTGTCAGTGAACACTCCCGTAGCTGGTCCACACAGGATAGGAGTGCACAGCCAGGGACTCCATCCAGGCCGATGATTTTCCAACGGTTCACTCTCAAGAAGGCCAGTCCAAAACCTGCAGTGATGACTGAGGGAACCCTGGCTATACCTGGCTATGAGGAAAGGTGGCACCTTTTCACTGACCTTCTGTTCGAAACGAGCATAAAATGCATTGAGCACGTCAAATATTTTTGACTGCTATTCTGTTCTGCTTCACTTTGTAGCCCGTTATGTCGTGCAGGCCGTGCCACATATGGTCAGTGTCCATGTGATTAGTTTGGGTCTCTAGCTTGGTCTGGTACTGCCTCTTTGCATTTCTAATGGCCTTATGGAGATCATACCTGGGATGGCCTTATGGAGGTCGCATCTGGATCATATTCTTATTCCAAAAATTCTACCCATTAGGTCTTGCTGGATGAACCTTCCAAGCTGGCCTCTCTCAGTACAGCTGTGACATTCTCCTCAATCAGTGATGCAACTCCCCCAAACCTTTTACATTCCTCTCTATTTCACCTGAAACACCTAAATCATGAAACGTGGAGCTTCCAGCCCTGCCTTTCTCTCAGCCAGGTTTCTATAATAGTTACAACATCGTAAGTGCATTTACGAATCCAGCTCCGAGCTCATCTGCCTTATCCGTTATGTTCCTTGCATTGAAATAAATACACTTCAGACCACGAGTCCCACTGTGTTCATTAAACTGGCTTTGCCTGTTCTTCGTACCAGGCTTACTTGATTTGGTCCTTCCCTCCTCCACAATCACACCACATCTTGACCTACTGCTCTGGCTCCCCCTCCCCTGTCACACCAGTTTAAACCCTCCTGAGAGGCACTCAAAAATATATTGGTGCCCTCCAAGTTAAGTACAACCCGTCCTTCTTGTGCAGGTCCCACATGCCCTAGATAGTGTGTGTGTGTGTGTGTGTGTATATGTGTATGTGTGTATGTGCATGCGAATGTGTGTGTGTGTGTGTGTGTGTGTGTGTGTGTGTGTCTGTGTGTGTCTGTGTGCGTGCGCATGCATGCATGTGGGGTATATGTGCATGCGTGCGTGGTGTGTGTGTGCGCGTGTATGTGTGCAGGGTGTGTGTATGTGTGCGTGTGTGCGCTTGTGCATGCGCGCATCTCTATATTGGTATGTGTATGTGTGTTTGGGTGCATGTGTGCATGTTTCTATGTGTGAGCATCTCTTTGTGTGTGTGTGTGTGTGTGTGTGTGTGTGTGTGTGTGTGTGTGTGTGCACATCTGTATGGGTGAGTGTGTTTGGGTGCGTGTGACTGCATGTTTGTTGTGCATGTGAGTACATGTGGGGTTGGGTACGTGTGTGTACGGGGTGTGTGAATGTGTGTATATGTGTGTGGGTGTGGGTTTTGTGTGTGTGTCTGTCTGCGCATGTGTATGTGTGTACATGTGTCTCTGTGTGTGGGTATGTGTGTGCATGTGTGTGTGTGTGTGTGTGTGTGTGTGTGTGTGTGTGAATGCCAGAGTGTGTGGGATGGGGCAGGCTGTGTAGGTTGGCAGAAACAAGGGACGTAGCAGACAATATTGTGGGGATACCACATGTGGGTGGAGGAGGGTGTTGTCACTGGACACAGGGCCCCTCCCTAAAGGAGATTCCACTCTAATTCTACTCAACAGGAGCCCACATTGTCAAAGCTATGCACCCTGCTCCTGCCTTTCCACACATACTAAAGAAATGGTGGAGGAGGCCACATGAGGCCCAGGTAATTTTTATTTCAAAAGTGTACTTTGTTCATAAAAAAGTCTTTACATACATACATATTCACTGGAGTAGTTTGGTTCTGTACACAATCATTACTTATGTGAAACAAACCCCAGGCATTTTGTCACTTGTACGAGACTGTATTTATATATATTTGAGACACTGGGAAGGCCCAAAACCAACTGGAACCCCCTTTAACTTTGGCAGAAAGGCCTCAGATGATAGTATTTCCCCACTGAACCTTGGCAGCAGCTGCTCCAAGCTTTAGTGCATCCCTCAGCACATTATCTGTGACACCCAGTCAAAGTCAAACCAACCAGTTTGAGTCCCAGGTAGGTTGAATGGTCCTACAGGCAGGCAACTGAAGAGCCTAAGACCTGCCTGGGGACATGTAGGAAGCCAGTAGGCTGGCCGGTCATCTTTCATCTTTCCTCTCCCCTACCACATTCAAGTCGATCAGTGAGGGGCGAGTGGGGCATGAAATTGACACTGGAATTTTGGAGCTGCCCATGTTTGGACGTCACAAGGCCACGGGAACACATACCCTCAAGACAGCCAGGAAACCTATTGGCTGGCTGTGGGAATCAATCTCTGTGGATTGCCAATGCTCATGCGGAGGGCACTCTTTGCTGTCTCTCAGTACAGACCTGCCAAATACCTCGCACTTGCTTCAACATCCTTCAGGCCATAAGGGAAGGATTACAAATGACACTCTGCCAGCCTCACCCACCTCTTCTGATTGTTAGCCCAGTAAAGTAAACACCATTGCAGTTGGGGACCACCTCCTGTGATTTGCGGGCGGGTAGGACCGAGTGACGATACAGTGAAGATCACCCACTTTGGCTGTTGTCAAGTTTGTTCACAGCTCTTAATCAGCGAGTATCTCTTCCCATTCGAAAGAGACAAAAATATTTTGACATGTTGAAACAGGAAGGGTTTGTGCCTGCTCTCAGATGATAAGAAAAGATTTAATCATATTTCTCATCATTGACTTGCTCGATGCACTGCGTAACTGGTGTTTTTCTTACCTAACCAACATGATCATGCTTCACTGCCGATCATCACCATTTAGCCCAATGTGTGCAACTTCAGCACATTCCAAGCCCATCAATATCTGTGGCCGACAAACGTGTTATCCTCAAGCAGCTATCCAAATGAATGTTTTTACAGCCAAAGGGATGCTGCTGATCTGTAGTCACTGTGGTAATGTTGTTAATGGGCACATGGCAAGATTCCACGCTATCCTTGTATCCATGCATTCCCCATGGCTAACCCACCAATGGACTGCATGCTATGGACAATTTAGCATGGCCATTCCTCCCGAACCTGCACATCTTTAGACTGTGGGAGGAAACTGGAGCACCCAGACACTGGAAGAATGTGCAAACTCCACACAGACAATCGGCCGAGGCTGGAATCGAGCCCCGGTCCTTGGCACTTCTGAGGCAACAAAGCTATTATTCCATATGTTTTATTCCATTTTTTATTCCAAATGTTTATCGAATCCAAATTCCATAATCTGCCATGTTGGGATTCAAACCTAGGTCCCCAAAATATTACCTGGTTTGCTGAGTTACTAGTAGCAGCAACAATACCCCAAGGTCATCACCTCTCCTGAAGCGTCGGGCTGCTTGAGGGATAAACATTTAATCAGGACACTGAGAGAAACTCTCCTCTTCTTTATCTAAACAGCACTCTGAGATCTCTTGTAGTCACTTAAGCAAGCTAACAGGCATTGCTCTAAAGATCTGCCCAAAAGGTAGCCCCTTCAAGTTTGCAGCACTCCCTCAGTACTGCATTATGCTCATGTCATCCGGATTGGGCACTCTTAGTCAGTGAAACCTGACTTCATTACCTTCTGACCCAGAAGTGAGAGTGTTAAACACTAAACCAACTGGCATTTCTCAAGCAGTTTCCTACCTGTTTGACTGTGTCAGTGTATTCAACAACTTTCCGCTCCCTGTATGGTCAGATTCCTTCCTCAAAATCCCCAAAGTGCCCACCTGGTCTCCATGTGTGGAGAACTCTCTAGTATGTGGCAATCCTCAATCACAGTGTTAAGCTCATTGACTAATCATGTGGAGAATATTAGTTCAAATCCCTAACAGGCTGAGGATTTGGATACAGGTTTTAAAGACCTGGAAAAGAGAAGCTTTGAATGAGCAATGATGAAGCTGCTGATTTCTCATAAAATCCTCTAGCATCATTGATGCCCTGAGCAGAAAGAAATCTGCCAATCTTATGTGGTCTCATCTATGTGACTCCAGTGCCTTAGCTGCCCTCTGAAGGAATTCAGGTCCACCCAGGATCTCCTTACAGTGTTACTGGAGAAGACTGGCCTTCAGGAACTCATGCAACATTCAACAATCTTGCTTTCTTTTGCAGGCTCATGACAAAACGAAGCCAGAGCGAGATATTTCCGAAAATTATTTTTGTGTTTTCCTTAGCTTGGCAAACCCTGTCAATACTCCTGAGCAGCACTGCTACACATTTATATAATTTGTAAATGCTGATCGGAATTCCCTCGAATTGTCTTAGTGACTGCACAGGTGTCTGAGGCCTTTGTGCAGCTTACAGAGAACGTTGGTGCTGGGTCCTTCACCACCGAGAGCCTGTTCCACTCTGTCACATGAACAAAGGATGTTCATGATAAGGTTTAAAATCCACAATGTGTACTCGTGCTGGTGATCGACATCGTGCCCTCTCTGCCTTGAATCGTGACATGGATATTCACCCATTTACTGTTCAGCACAATTCACTAAATAAACCGGTACATGTGCTGCACACCCCATTTTTATTCAGTTTCTTTTCTTTTAAGCCTGGAGAGAGGTGGGTGAGGAGGCCTCCAGTGGCAGCAACTCTAGGATGAGCTGGATGCAGTTCCACCCCAGCTCAGTGGATGCTTGTGGATGTGGAGCCATTAGGCAGGGGCTGCTTTGTCTGGGATTGTGCCAACCTTCTTGAATGTTGGTGAAGATTCAGCGTCGCAAGTCGGGAATATTCCATTACACAATGTGGATCTGGAGGAACACAGCAGGTCAGGCAGCTTTCGAGGAGCAGGAAATTCTGAAGAAGGGTCCCAATCCAAAATGTTAACTTTCCTGCTCCTCTGATGCTGCCTGGCCTGCTGTGTTCCTCCAGCTCCACACTGTGTTATCTCTGACTCCAGCATCTGCAGTTCTATCTCTGAATATTCCACTCAACTCTGGCTTGTGTTTTGTTGCTCGTGGGCAGGCTTTGGGGAGTCTAGAGATGATTATTCACCACAGCATTCCTAGCCACTGCCCTGTCTTGCAGGCGTCATGTTTATGTGGCAAGCCCAGTTGAGTTTCTGATCAATGGTAACCCAAGGATATTGATCGTGGAGGTGATGGTAACACCATTGAATGTCAAGGGACAATATTTAGAAATCTTGTTGTTGGAGATAGTCTTTGCTTGGCACTTGTGTGGTGCAAATGTTACTCACCAATTATCAGCCCAAGCCTGGATATTGTCCAGATCTTGTTGCGTGTGAACACGGGCTGCTCAAGTATCTGAGGAGTCGCGAATGGTGCTGAACATTGTGCAATCATCAGCAAACATCCCCACTTCTGACCTTATGATGGAGGGAAGGTCATTGGTGAAGCAGCTCAAGATGGTTGGGCCGAGGACACAACACTGAAGAACCCCTGCAATATTGTTTAGGAGCTGAGATGACTGACCTCCAACAACATGACCATCTTCCTATGTGTCAGGTATGACTCTAACCACCAGAGAGTTTGCCTCCTGATAACAATTGACTCCATTTTTGCACGGGGTTCCTTGATGCCTCACTCAGTCAGATGTAGCCTTGATGTCATGGGCTGTCACTCTCCCCTCACCCTCTGGAATTCAGCTCTTTTGCCCATGTTTGAACCAAGGCTATAAAGAGGTCAGGAGCTGAGTGACCCTAATAGAACCCAAACTGGGTGTCACTGAGCAGGTTCCTTTATTCAGTCATGGGACAAGGGCGTCGCTGGCTCGGCAGAATTTATTGCCCATCTCTAATTTCTCAGAGGGCAGTTCAGAGTCAACCACATTGCAGCGGGTCTGAAGTCACATGCAGGCCAGAGGAGGTTAGTACGGCAGTTTCCTTCCCTAAAGGACATTAATGAACCAGATGGGTTTTTCCAACAATTGACATTGGATTTGTGATCATCATTAGATTCTTAATTCCAGATATTTTTTACTGAATTCAAATTCCGCAATCTGCTGTGGCAGGATTCGAACCTGGTCCCCTGGATATTATCTGGGCATCTGTATTAATAGTCCAACTATAATACCACTAGGCCATTGCCTCCCATTTGCTTAGCAGGTGCCGAGTAGGTGCTGCTTGATAGCACTGTTGATGACACCTTCCAGCACTTTATTGAGAGAGGACTGATGGGGTAACAATTGCTCAGGTTGGATTTGTCCTGCTTTTTGTGTAAAGAACATACCTGGGCAATTTTCCATATTGCTGGGTAGATGCCAGTGTTGTAACTGTACTAGAACAGCTTGTCGAGGGGAGTGGCAAGTTCTGGAGCACAGTTCTACAGTTCTATTAACAGAATATTGTCAGGACCCACAGTTTTTGCAGGATCCAGTGTCTCCGACTGTTACTTGGTTCACATGGAGTGAATCAAATTGTCTGAAAACTGATATCTGTGATGCTGGGGAGCACTGGAGGAGATTAAGATGGACCATCCATTCATCAATTGCGGCTGAAGATAATTGTACATGCTTCAGCCTTATTTTTTGCACTGATGTGTTAGCTTTTCCAACATTGAGGATGGGGATATTGTGGACCTTCTCCTCCAATAAATTGTTCAATTATCCACCATCATTCCCGACTGGATTTGGCAGAACTGCAGAGTTTAGATTGGATCTGTTGGTTGTGGGATCACTTAGCTCTGTTGCGTATACTGTTTCACAACCAAGTCGTTTTTGCGGTCACGTGATCGTGGGCCCAAACCGGGGCATTCTAAATTAATCAACAACCAGGAAAATTGGGCCTGACAGAAAGTTGGCCAAACTAAATTAAACAGCAGCCAGCAACTGTCAGCTACCGTGGAAACCAAGGGGGTCACAATTGTTTCAGAGATAGTAGGAACTGCAGATGCTGGAGAATCTGAGATAACAAGGTGTAGAGCTGGATGAACACAGCAGGCCAAGCAGCATCAGAAGAGCACGAAGGCTGACATTGTAGCATCAGAGTGGCAGGAAGGCTGACGTTTCGGGCCTAGACCCTTCTTCAGAAAAGGCATCTTTAGATGAGGCTTCGCAGTGGGGTTAAAATTGTTTCAGAGGTAGCAGGAACGGCAGATGCTGGAGAATCTGAGATAACAAGGTGTAGAGCTGGATGAACACAGCAGGCCCTGAAGAAGGGTCTAGGCCTGAAACGTCAGCCTTCCTGCCCCTCTGATGCTACCACGTCAGCTTTCCTGCTCCTCTGATGCTGCTTGGCCTGCTGTGTTCATCCAGCTCTACACCTTGTTATCTCAAAGGGGTAACAAAGGCTTAGGGGTAACCAGGTACATCCAGTCTAAGGGTTGCGTACTGGAGAAGTATTGATCAGACTTTCTGGCACCTTCATGTTTAATCAGTGCCTGAGGACATGCATCTTACAGCTTACCCCCTGTCAACAGTGAAGGGTGTTGGTGCAACACCGTTGGATGCTTTGAACCCAGCTCATGAACCAAATGGCTAAGGGCCACAGAGCATTCTGGAAGGTCAGGGTGAAGGGGGAATAAGAACACAAAGCCTGGATGCCATCTCATCAACGAAGACTCATCGAAGACTCACAATGAAGACGTACAGCAAAACTCGTGGCAGAAGGCCACACGGCAACCCAAGAACACCCAGGACAAAGATCCGCACTGACCTGTGAGACCTACCTTTGTGTAGAGAGCCAGCCCTACATCAGATAGGAAGGAGAATCCATTGGCTCAGCTCAAACATGTGAATTGTTGTGAGGAATATCTTTCTCAGATGGATAGAGCTAGATAGAGAGTAAATATCGTGGGGATTTGGGAAATGCTTATTTTGTGTATTTAATATGAGCATTTTGACAGGGCTAATATCTTATCTTTTCCCTTGCATGATGTTTCTATTCAAATAATCATTCACAATTCTATTGAATACCTCACTTAAATCTGAGCCCACCACATTTTCAGACAATGCATTCTACATCCTAACTACTGGTTTAGTGAAAAGGTGTATTCTCAAGTCCTATTTGCTTCTTTTTCAAAACATTTTAAAATTGTGCCCTCTCGTCCCCAAGGGTGGCACAGTGGCTCAGAGGGTGTCTCACAGCACCAGGGACCCGGGTTTGATTCCACCCTCGGGCGATTGTCTGTGTGGCGTTTGCACATTCTCTCTGGATCTGCGTGGGTTTCCTCCCACAGGCCAAAGATGAGCAAGTTAGGTGGATTGGCCATGCTAGATTGCCCGTGGTGTTCAGGGATGTACAGGCTAGGTGGATTAGCCGTGGGAAATGCAGGGTTACTGGGATAGAGAGGGTTGATCTGGGTGGGATGCTCTTTAGAAGGTGGCTTGTTCCACACTGAGGAGATTCTAAGTGGGAACAGTTTCTCCACCCAATGACACTGGCCCATGCCTACCATGACATTGAAAACTTCTTTCATATCTCTTTCTTTGCCTTCTCCTCTCCAGGGAAAACAATCACAACTTCTTCAATTTATCCTCAGAACTGAAGTTTCCCCTCCCTGTAAACAATTTCATGAACTTCTGCACTCTCTCCGTGCTTTCACATCCTTTCAAAAATCATGCACAATACTCCAGCCTTATTACAAGGTCAGTATCACACTTTGTTCTTGTATGCTGTATTCCATTCAAGAAGCTTAGAATACAACAAACTTAACTAACAGCTTTCTCTACCTGTCCTGCCACTCCTAATTATCTTACACATCTATTCAGGCAGGTCCCTCTGATCCTGCAAACATTTTACTATAGTACCCTTTATTGTATTCTGTCTTTCCATGTTTTTCTTCCAAAAACTTTTACATGCTGTGACCAGAGTAGGTGGCCACTGAGTTACAGCTAATACCATTGATCTCAGCACATTAACAACCCTGAGAGGCTGTGCCACATGTAACACACATTTCATTTTCCAAACGCTTTCGGACTGCAGCTGGCAAAAAGAACATTGGATATTTGCGCTGGAGATTAGGGACATTAATACTGGGCATTAACACTGAATATCAGGCCCATTGTAGCACAGTATACACCAATGTCCCATCAGGCACTCCAAAGACAGCTATAATATTATATTTTTCTGATGACGGGTCTAGGCCCGAAACGTCAGCTTTCGTGCTCCTAAGATGCTGCTTGGCCTACTGTGTTCATCCAGCCCCACATTTCATTATCGAGAATATTACATATTTGTACACAGTGAAAAACGCTTCTTAGTCTCACACCAAATCCCTCAGAGAGCTCTGCTACCCTCAAATTTGGACTATTGACCACCTTCAATTTTAATTCCGTCACTATTGGTGGACAATACATTCTTCTGAAAACTAAGAAGTACTGAAGATCACAGGGGTCAGGCAGCATCCATAGAGAGAGAGCAAGCTGACGTTTCAAGTCTAGTTCAGTCACAGTAGAGTGAGAGGTGGTGGTGGAGGGCTGGGAGAGAAAGGATGTGTGTAGTTATTCTGATCGCTTTGTTAACATCCTTTCTCCCCCAGCACTCCAACCATCCCCACAAACCCCAACTGGCCCCAACCCTCAGTATAGCATAAGTGCTGTCCCCTCCTCGTTTCACATCAGCTCCGATGAAGAGTTACCTCGACTCGAAGCATGAGCTCGCTCTCTCTCCACAGATACTGCCTGAGCTGCTGTGATCTCCAGCATTTGCTATTTTCAGTACAAATTCCAGCATTTGCAGTGATTTAATCATACCTTCTTCTGACTTGGCCCGAAGCTGCTGAACTCCCTCTGTCAACCTCCCTGTCTCTCTATTCACTTTAGTCTTTGAAGATACTCATTAAAAACTATTCCTTTGACCGAGCTTTCGGTCATAGAGTCATACAGCACAGAAACAGATCCTTCAGTCAAACATGACCCAAACTAAACTGGTCCCATGTGTCTGTGTTTGGCCCATATCCCTCAAAACCTTTCCTATTCATGTACTTATCCAAATGTCTTTTAAATGTTGTAATTGTGCCTGCATCGACCGCTTCCTCAGGCAGTTCATTCCACACACGAACCACCCTCTGTGTGAAAATGTTGCCTCTCAAGTCCCTATCAAATCTTTCTCCTTTCACCTTAGAAATATGGCCCCAGTTGTGAGCTCCCCCACCCGAGGGAAAAGGCCTGCGCTAGTCACCTTAGCTATGCCCCTCATGGCTTTATAAACCTCTAAGGTCACCCCTCAACCTCCTACACTCCAGTGAAGAAAGACACAACTTATTTCCAGGGCCCACAGTGTATATTTATCCAGGGCCCACAGTGTATATTTATCCAGGGCCCACAGTGTATATTTATCCAAAGGCCCACAGTGTAGATTTATCCAGGGCCCGCAGTGAGGATTTATCCAGGGCCCAAAGTGTAGATTGATCCAGGGCCCATAGTGTAGATTTATCCAGGGCCCAATGTGTAGATTTATCCAAGGCCCACAGTGTATATTTATCCAAGGCCCACAGTGTGGATTTATCCAGGGCCCACAGTGTATATTTATCCAGGGCCCGCAGTGAAGATTTATCCAGGACCCGCAGTGTAGATTTATCCAAGGCCCACAGTGAAGATTTATCCAGGGCCCACAGTGAAAATTTATCCAGTGCCCACAGTGTAGATTTATCCAAGGCCCACAGTGAAGATTTATCCAGTGCCCGTGGTGTAGATTTATCTAGTACGTATAGTGTAGATTTATCCAGGGCCCACAGTGTATATTTATCCAGGGCCCACAGTGTATATTTATCCAAAGGCCCACAGTGTAGATTTATCCAGGGCCCGCAGTGAGGATTTATCCAGGGCCCAAAGTGTAGATTGATCCAGGGCCCATAGTGTAGATTTATCCAGGGCCCAATGTGTAGATTTATCCAAGGCCCACAGTGTATATTTATCCAAGGCCCACAGTGTGGATTTATCCAGGGCCCACAGTGTATATTTATCCAGGGCCCGCAGTGAAGATTTATCCAGGACCCGCAGTGTAGATTTATCCAAGGCCCACAGTGAAGATTTATCCAGGGCCCACAGTGAAAATTTATCCAGTGCCCACAGTGTAGATTTATCCAAGGCCCACAGTGAAGATTTATCCAGTGCCCACTGTGTAGATTTATCCAGGGCCCACAGTGTATATTTATCCAAGGCCCACGGTGTAGATTTATCCAGGGCCCACGGTGTAGATTTATCCAGGGCCCACAGTGAAGATTTATCCAGGGCCCACGGTATAGATTTATCCAGGGCCCACAGTGAAGATTTATCCAGGGCCCACAGTGTAGATTTATCCAGGGCCCACAGTGTAGATTTATCCAGGGCCCAAAGTGTAGATTTATCCAGGGCCCGTGGTGTAGATTTATCTAGTACGTATAGTGTAGATTTATCCAGGGCCCACAGTGTAGATTTATCCAGGGCCCACAGTATAGATTTATCTAGTGCACACAGTATAGATTTATCTAGGGGACACAGTGCAGATTTGACCAGGATTTCCATTATTTGGCAGTAGGAATCTCAGGGAATACCCCATTAGAGCTGAGATCAGTTAATTAGCAATGGCTCTGACAGACCTGTGACAGCTAGAAATTGCCAGAGCTAAACAAAGACCACCATGTGTTTCCGATTTCTTTAGAAGTTCTCTCCTGGGAAGAGGGTGTCGCTGGCGGGTCCAGCATCTATTACCTGTTCCTCTTTGGCCTTGACCAGGTGCTGGTGAGCTACTTTCTTTAACCAGTGCAGTCTGTGGGCTGTAGGTCGGCCCACAATGCCTCTGGGGAGGAAATTCCAGAATTCTGACCCAGCGACATTAAAGGAACCACCAGTGTATTTCCCAAATCAGGATGGTGGGTGGCTTTAGGGCGAATGGAATGGTATGGTATTCCCATTCATCTGCTGTCTTTGACCTTCTAGATCGAAGTGGGTGTTGGTTTGGAAGGTGCTGTCTAAGGATCTTGGGTGAGTTTCTGCAGCACATCAGATATCAGTTAATCATTAAAGGCCAAAAGATGCTGGAGGAACTCAGTAGGACTGATAATGTCTGTGGAGAGAGAGTAAAACAGCATTGATGACCGATATGACTCTCCTATGGAACTGAAAGGAGCTGGAAAATGTTTTTTTATATGCTTTTGATAAAGGGGGAGAAGCAACAGATGGTGAGGGTGCCGAAAGCAAAAGACAACGGTGTTGCTAATGATGGTAAAGGAGCAATAGGGATGCAAAATGGATGCAGATGATGTGTATGAAAAGAGGAAATTAGTCCACTTTCCTGAGACAAAAGTCAAAAAGACCCAAGCAAGACACTGCTGGGGGTAGCATGGAGGGGCTACAATCAAAATGGAGGACAGAGCTCATGCTCTGAAGCTGTTGAACTCAATGGCTTAGTCCTAGAGGCTGTAAAGAGAGAGCTTTCAGGGTCATCTGACATGGGGTCAATGTGTACAGTGATTCTGAAGAAAAGTCATACCAGACTTAAAACATTAACTCGTGTTCTCACTCCACGCTTGCTATCAGGCCTACTGAGTTCCACCAGCATTTTCAGTTTTTATTTCAGATCTCCAGCATATGCAGTACTTTGCTTTTATGTGATGTGTTTCTGACTTTCCATTTTCAGTTTCAGTCAAACTCTTCTGCAGATTTGTAAATCTGGAGAGAGATCAAAGATAACTGGGTGTGACCAAGGCTCATATGAAACCTTTAGATCCTCGCACTTCTCTCAGTTTCTAACATCTCCTAATATCTCCTAATGTCAGCTTTTTGTCAGACCATGCTGCCGTCCAGTATCTTGGAGATGTTTCCTGGACGACATGGTTTCTCAGTGGTTAGCAATGGCTGCCTCACAGCACCAGGAACCTGGGTTCAATTCTACCTTAAAGTGTCTGTGTGGAGTTTGTATGTCCTCCCCATTTCTGCTTGGATTTTCTCCGGGTGCTCCAGTTTCCTCCAACAGTCCAAAGATATGCAGGCTAAGTGGGTTAGCCATGGGAAATTTCCCATAGTATCCAGGGATATGCAGGCTAAGTGGGTTAGCCATGGGAAATTGCCCATAGTATCCAGGGATATGCAGGCTAAGTGGGTTAGCCATGGGAAATTGCCCATAGTATCCAGGGATGAGCAGGCTAAGTTGATTAACCATGGGAAATATGGGATTACTGGGATGGATGGATCTGGGCGGGATGCCCTTCATAGGGTCGGTGAAGACTCGGTGGGCTGAATGGCCTCTTTTTGCACTGTAGGGAATCTATGATTCTGTGTACTGAAGGTGTGATACAGATACAAGTTGTTAGGAACAAAGGAACAAGAGGAGGTCAATCGAGCGTGCTCCATGATTCAATTCAATCATGGCTGGTCCCTTACCTTAACACCACTTTCTCCATATTTCTTGGTGTCATTAGTCTTCACAAAGATACTAACTTTTATGCTTCATACCTGAGTTTCTACACAGGCCAGGAATAAAGATTCCAATTGGCCTCTGACCAGGAAAGAGATGGATAGAGCTCTTAAAGATAGTGGAATCAAGGGTTATGGGGATAAGGCAGGAACAGGATACTGATTGTGGATGATCAGCCATGATCATAATGAATGGTGGTGCTGGCTCGAAGGGCCGATTGTCTATTGTCTATGTTCCTTTCAATCTGTGCAGGCACACAGTGGTACGGTTATTCTGAGGTTTCTTGCACTAGACAGCATGCCAACACATTAACAGTTCTGGAACTCTGCCTCAGAGATCCATACATAGTACGAAACATGAGAGCATCTGAATGAAGAAATCCCTCCTCATCTCAATGTGAAACTCAGAGACTATGTGCTCTAGTTCTAGACCCACCATTGGAGAATCACTCTGTCTCCATCCAACCTATCAGATTGCCCTCCATTTGTCAAAACCTCTGGGGAACACAAATCCGGTTTCCTCAGTCTCTCCCAATTAGACAATCCCAGCTAGTAGCCTGGTTAAACTCTGCTGCCTTGTATAAAACAGTGGCTCTCCTACCTCTGAGCCAGGAGGTCTGGATTAAACCCACCTGCTCTAGAGATGTGTTGTAGTATGCCCGGACAGATTGATAATGAAAACGAAAAGAAAGCAATGGTTTTGAAAGGGTTCATTGTGTAAAGGCAGAGCATCTTTAGATCTCAAGGAGGATAGGCCTGTTCATCAATATTTCCACTTCAAATTGTAACAACATCGAACTTACCCCCGATCGGCAGCAGACAATAGTCCAGAGCTTCTTTATGACAACTGCTTCTGCCTGTTGGACTACCCATTGATTCTTTACATCTCTTTAGACCAAGTAAGGGTCTGAAGAACCAAGAGATAGTGGCATCTCTCAAACTAACTACATGATGGCTACACTTGCCCCCGCACCTCCCCCCCTCACCCCCATCCCAGGCCCCAAAATGGCTTTCCATATTCAGCAGATGGTCACTTGCACATCTGCCAATGTGGTATACTGTATCCATTGTACCCGGTGTGGCTTCCTCTACATTGGGGAAACCAGGCGGAGGCTTGGGGGCCGCTTTGCAGAACACCTCCACTCGGTTCGCAAGAAACAACTGCACCTCCCAGTCGCGAACCATTTCAACTCCCCCTCCCATACTTTAGATGACATGTCCATCATGGGCCTCCTGCAGTGCCACAATGATGCCACCCGAAGGTTGCAGGAACAGCAAGTCATATTCCGCTTGGGAACCTTGCAGCCCAATGGTATCAATGTGGATTTCACAAGCTTCAAAATCTCCCCTCCCCCCACCGCATCCCAAACCCAGCCCAGTTCGTCCCCTCCCCCCACGACATCCCAAAACCAGTCCAGCCTGTCTCTGCCTCCCTAACCTGTTCTTCCTCTCACCCATCCCTTCCTCCCACCCCAAGCCGCACCTCCATTTCCTACCTACTAACCTCATCCCACCTCCTTGACCTGTCTGTCTTCCCTGGACTGACCTATCCCCTCCCTACCGCCCCACCTATACTCCCCTCTCCACCTATCTTCTTTTCTCTCCATCTTCGGTCCGCCTCCCCCTCTCTCCCTATTTGTTCCGGAACCCTCTCCCCATCCCCCGCCTCTGATGAAGGGTCTAGGCCTGAAATGTCAGCTTTTGTGCTCCTGAGATGCTGCTTGGCCTGCTGTGTTCATCCAGCTTCACACTTTATTATCTTATTTTACACGGTGGCATTGATTGGCATTCCACTCTCATACAATTTAGCGCCACGGTCGTAGAGAGTCACAGCGTCATACAGCACAGAAACACACTCTTTGGTCCAATTTGTCCATACTGACCAGATATCCTAAGTTAATCCACTTCCATTTGCCAGTATTTGGCCCATATCCCGCTAATCCCTTTCTATTCCTGTACCCGTCCAGATGCCTTTTAAATGTTGCAATGATCGCTTCCTTTACCACTTCCTCTAGCAGCTCATTCCATACACACACCACCCTCTGCGTGAAATAGTTGCCCCTTAGGCACCTTTTAAATCTTTCCCCCCGGCTTAAAAATATGTCCTTCAGTTTTGGATTCCCCTAACCTTGCGAAAGCTGTTCATCTTATCTATGCCCCTCATATGAACCTATATAAAGTTATCCCTCAGCCTCCAACCTTCCAGGGAAAATAGTCCCAGCCTATTCAGATTCTCCCTATAACTCAACACCTCCAACTCTGGCAACATCCTTGTCAATTTTTTCTAAACCCTTTCAAGTTTCACAACATCCTTCCTATAGCAGGGAGAGCAGAATTAAACACAGTTTTCCAAAAGTGGCCCGAACTAATGTCCTGTACAGCTGCAAAATGACCTCCCAACTCCTATACTCAAGATACTGGCCAATAAAGGCAAGCATAACAAAAGCCCTCTTCACCTTTCTGTATCTGATGATACATTCTGATTATTGATTGATTTTAATGTCATATGTACTGAAATACAGTGAAAAGCTTTGTTTACAAGCGGTACAGGCAGATCACAGCAAGCAAAGGATGTGCAGATCAAAAAGACTTAGTGTCATTCAGGTTATGTTGCCATTTGCATTATTTGAGGCGAGAGTCCATTCATCAGTCTGATAATGTCTGGAAAGAAGCTGTTCCTGAACCTGCTGTTGCGTGTGTTCAGGCTTCTGTATCTTCTGCCTGATAGAAGAGGCTGCAGGAGGTCACTGCCAGGTACGATGGGTCTTCGATGATGTTGGCCGCCTTTCTGCAGCAGCGAGCCATGTAAATCGAGTCCATGGATGGTCTAGTTGCACCATTATGACATGTTGTACACCTTTTATGGAAAGTGTATCTTTCTTTAGATAAGCAGACCAGACAACACACAGTACTCCAGTCTCCACAATGCTATATACAATATCAAAAAGATGTCCTCTATACTCAAATTCCTCATAACAAAAGCTAATGTATTACTTGCCTTCCTTCTTGAATGTTACAATTGCATGCTAGGATTTGGTGACCCAGGAATAAGGATATTCTTGTCCTCAATGCTTCCCCAACCTCTCAACATTTAATAAATAGTTGGTCTTTCTGTTTTTGCTACCTAAATGCTACCACATTGTTTTCCATCTGCCATGTTCATGCCCGTTCACATTGTCTGTCCATGACGCCTTGAAGCCTCATCAACCCTCCTCACAACTTAAGTTCCCATCTGGTTTTGTGTTGTAAGTGAAAACAGAACTATGCTAACCGGTTTCCAAATCTAAATCATTGGTGCAGGTTGTGAACAGTCGGGACCCAAATACCGATTCTCATGGCACCTCATTAGAATCATAGAATCCCTCCAGTGTTGAAGCAGGCCATTCAGCCCATCAAGTCCACATCAACCCTCTGAAGGGCATTCCAGGTAGATCCATTTCCCTATGCTATCCCTGTAACTGCCACATTTCCCATGGTTAAGCCACCCAATCTTCACATCCCTGGAATCTATGGGGAATTTAGCCTGGCCTACCCACCCAAACCATATATCTTTGGACTTTGGGAGGAAACCCATGCGGACACGGGGAGAATATGCAAACTTCTCACAGACGGTCACCCAAGGCTGGAATTGAACCTAGGCCCCTGACACTGTAAGGCAGCAGTGCTAACCACTGAGCCATCTTTTCACCAATAGTCGTGCCTACCTGAGGATGACCTACTTATTTCCACTCTCTGCTTTCTGTCTGTAAACTAACTCTCAATCCATAAGTTACTCCCATCCCATGTGCTATAATTTTATTCATGAAAATCCTGTGAGGGACCATACCAAAGTTCTTCTGAGAATCCATATACACCATATCCACTGATTCTCCTTTACCCATGTTTTGTTGCAATATCTTCAAAACATTTCAACATGTTTGTCGAGAATGATTTCCCTTTCATAAAATCATACTGACTCTGCCCAATGTTTCCAATTCTTCTCAAAATACCCAGTTATCACAATCATTCTGTACAATAGATTCTAACATTTTCCCTCTTAAAGTCCAACTAACAGGATGTAGATCTCCATTCTCCCTCTTGCCTTCTTTTCAAATAACGGTATTTTATTTGTTACTTTTCAGTCTGCATGAAACTTTCTAGAACCTTGGGTTCTATAAGTTCACCACCACACTGCATACAGCTACTTCCTTCAATGTTCTAATTATTGCTCTGGTTTCAGCAGCTGAATCAAAATTTGTCGCATTGCCTATCTCCCTCGCTGGGTCCAATTTACATTGACCGCAACACTATACAACCCTGTCATGGTCACCTCTGCAAGACATGTCAGATCTTCGATATGGACACTACCATCAGGCGAGGGAACACCACCCACCACATACACTGCCAATATCCATGCAGCTCGGCCAATGTTGCCTACCTCATACACTACAGGCAAGGATGCCCCGAGGCATGGTATATTGGCGAGACCGTGCAGACGCTATGACAATGGATGAATGGACATCACACAACAATCGCCAGACAGGGATGTTCCCTCCCAGTGGGGGAACGCTTCAGCGGTCAAGGACATTCGGCCTCAGACCTTCAGGTAAACATTCTCCAAGGTGGACTTTGGGATACACAACAATGCAGAATCACCGAGCAGAGGCACACACACACACACACACACACACACACACACACACACACACACACACTCACAAATGCAGCCACATACACTCACACTCACGATCACACACACACATACACACACTCACAAACACACACTCACAAACACACTCACACACACACATACACACACTCACAAACACACACACACACACAAACACAGACATGCACATGCACACACACACACGTGAGCACACACACACACTCACACACACACACATAGACACATGCACGCACACACATATGCACGCACACGCAGGCATACGCACACACACACACACACACACACACCCGCACACGCACATGCTTAGACACACAGACACACACACACTAACACAGACATGCACACACACTCACAAATGCAGACACATACACTCACACTCATGAACACACGCACTCACAAACACACACACAGACACATGCACACACACACACACGCACACATACGCACACACACACGAGCACACACACACCCACACACACGCACACGCATGCATAGACAGACACACACACATACTCACCAACACAGACATGCACACACACATACAAATGCAGACACATACACTCACACTCACGAACACACACACATACACACACACTCACAAACACACACACATGCACACACACACACTCACAAACACACACACACTCAAACACACACACACAAACACAGACGTGCACACACACACACGCACAAACACAGACATGCACGCGCGCATACACACACGCACATGCACAAACACAGACATGCACATGCACGCACACACATACACGCGCACACACACAGACACATGCGCACACACACATGCACACATATGCACACACGCACACACACATACGCACACTCACTCGCAAACACACACACACACACACATAAACACAGACATGCACACGCACAAGCACACACACACCCACACACACGCGCGCGCGCGTGCACACACACACACACACACACGCACACACCCACACACATGCACACGCACATGCATAGACACACAAACACACTCACACACAAACACAGACATGCACACACACACATTCACAAATGCAGCCACATACACTCACGATCACACACACACATACGCACACACTCACAAACACACACACACTCACACACACACACACTCACAAACACAGACATACACACACATGCACAAACACAGACATGCACACGCACACACACACACGCACAAACACAGACATACACATGCACACACACGCGCGCGCACACACACAGACACACCCACATGCACACACACACACATGCACGCATACGCACACACACGCACACACAAACACACACACACCCACACACAAGCATAGACACACAGATACACACAAACTAACACAGACAAGTACACACACTCACAAATGCAGACACACACACACACTCATGAACACACACACATACAAACACACTCACAAACACACACACAAAACACACATGCACACACACACAGACACATGCACACACACACACATAAATATGCACACACGTGCACTCACACACACCCACACACACACACGCACATGCATAGACACACATACACACACAAACACACACGCGCACACCCACACACACAATCACACACCAACACAGACATGCACACGCACAAGCACACACACACCCACACACACACACACGCAGACACACGCACACAGCCACACACACGCACATGCATAGACACACAGACACACACACACACAAACATAGACATGCACACACACACACACACACTCACAAATGCAGCCACGTACACTCACACTCACGATCACACACTCACAAACACACGCAAACACACATGCGCGCACATACACACACTCACAAACACACACACACTCACAAACACACACACACACAAACACAGACATGCACGCACACACACATACACGGACAAACACAGATAAGTACATGCACACTCACACGCGCACGCACACACACACAAACACACACACACACACTCACAAATGCAGCCACATACACTCACACTCACGATCACACACACACATACACACAAACACTCACAAACACACACGCGCACACATACACACACTCACAAACACACACACACAAACACAGACATGCACACACACACACACACACACAAACACAGACATGCACACACACACGGACAAACACAGATATGTACATGTACACTCACACGCACGCGCACACACACACACACACACAGACACACACATACAGACACATGCACACATATGCACACACATGCACACACACATGCATAGACACACAGACACACACACACACTCACAAACACAGACATGCACACACACTCACAAACACACACACAAACACGCAAGTGTACACACACACATTCACAAACACACACACACTCACAATCACGCACCAACACAGACATGCACACGCACACACACACACCCACACACAAACACACAGATACACACATACACACACACACACACACACACACACATACGCGCACACACACGCACACACACGCACACACAGACACAGACGTGCACACACACACACACATGCAAAAATACAGACATGCACACGCACACACACACACGGACACAGACATACACACACACACACACACACACACACACACACACACGCACAAATACAGACATGCACACACACACACACCCCCACACACACTATCACGCACAAACACAGACATGCACACGCACAAACACACAAATGCAGACACACACACTCACACACACACATGCACAAACACAATCTCTCACTCACACACAGACAGACACTTACTCTATATCTCGCGCTCTCTCTCTCTCTCACACACACACACTATCTCACACGCAGACACACACACACACAGACACACACATAAATCTATGGGTGAATTTGCATTTACAGATTTGTAATTGCAGATACATTCTATTTTGTTCAAAAAGCACACAATTTGTAGACAGTCAATGTGACATTTTCTAAATTCCTACTTAGGAAAGGAAAGCAGTCTGACTCCAAGCTAATACACAGCCAGATTCTAAACAGAGGCCTCACACCTAAAATGCATTGTCTGACCTGAGATGCCACCTCTGATATACTGATTAAATCTTTAGTTATCTCAGAGCAGTGACTTGAAATTTCACAGCCATCTTAGGTTTGTTCAATACACTTGCTTCAGTTCTATGACCCTTTGATCTTTTGCTTATAAATTCAGTGTCAGATGCCACTGAGTCACTGACACCTGAAGAAGGAGCGAGGTTCTGAAAGCTTGTGTTTTCAAGTAAACCTGTTGGACCATAACCTGGTGTTGTGTGATTTTTGACGTTGTCCATCCCAGGCCAACACCAGCACCCCGACATCCTGTCTTCCAGATGAGGTGTTAAAGCAAAGCTCAGTCCATTCTGTCACATGGCCTTACAGGATCTCACAGCACTAGTTAAGGATTTCCCAGCCAGCACATCCCTCAGTCAAGACAGAAAGCAAAATGGTTAATCATTTAGATCGTTGGCATTTGTGGGATCCTGCTGTGTACAAATCGGCAACTGCATTTGCCTGATAAGCATTTTGCTGGTTCTAAAGTGCTTCGGGATGCCCTGACAGCGTGTAAGATGCTGCAGGGAGGCAGGTTTATTCTCAGATTTGAGTCCTCACAGAGACGGCCAAGTTATCCTTACTTACTCGGAGAGAGCCTCATGCCTGAGAGAAGGGGGCGATTTCACAAAAGAAATCACCCATCAGGGAACATGACAGCAGAACAGCAAAGGCCGCGGGATGTAACAGTCAGTCTGCATTTTCAAATCTGACAATGCAAAAACAGTTTCAAGTGTTACTCATGTCACATGCTGGATAAACAATGTGTGCAAGATTTGCTTTGGTGGAACAAAAGTTCTGATTTCTCAACTAAAATCTGACCTGTTTTTATGGTATTTCCCCTCATTATTATTGTTCATTACAGAGTGGACAGCAGAGAACCTGTTGGTATGGTGAGCCGCAGACCCCACAAGATCGGAATTCTATATTTATGTAGAATGACATTAGTCTATGTGTGGAAATCTTGTGCTGTTTTGAACTCAATTCCAAGGAATTGAAGTCACATGGGGTCTAGGGTGGACTAGCTAGATGGATAGAGAACTGGCTGGGCAACAGGAGACAGAGGGTTGTAGTGGAAGGGAGTTTCTCAAAATGGAGAACTGTGACCAGTGGTGTTCCACAGGGATCCGTGTCAGGACCACTGTTGTTTGTGATATACATAAATGATCTGGAGGAAGGTATAGATGGTCTGATTAGCAAGTTTGCAGATGACACTAAGATTGGTGGAGTAGCAGATAGTGAAGGGGACTGTCGGAGAATGCAGCAGAATAAAGATAGATTGGAGAGTTGGGCAGAGAAATGGCAGATGGAGTTCAATCCGGGCAAATGCGAGGTGATGCATTTTGGAAGACCCAATTCAAGAACTAACGATACAGTAAATGGAAAAGCCCTGGGGAAAATTAATGCACAGAGAGACCTGGGTGTTCAGGTCCATTGTACCCTGAAAGTGGCAACGCGGGTCGATAGAGTTGTCAAGAAGGTATACGGCATGCTTTCATTCATTGGACAGGGTATTGAGTACAAGAGTTGGCAGGTCATTTACAGTTGTATAGGACTTTGGTTCAACCACATTTGGAGTACTGCATACCATTCTGGTTGCCACATTACCAGAAGGATGTGGATGCTTTGGAGAGGGTGCAGAGGAGGTTCACCAGGATGTTGCCTGGTATGGAGGGCGCTAGCTATGCAGAGAGCTTGAGTAGATTAGAATTATTTTCATTAGAAAGATGGAGATTGAGGAGGGACCTGATTGAGGTCTACAAAATCATGAGAGGTATAGACAAGGTGGATAGCAAGAAGCTTTTTCCCAGAGTGGGGGACTCAATTACTAGGGGTCACGATTTCAAGGTGAGAGGAGGAAAGTTTAAGGCAGATATGCGTGGAAAGTTCTTTACGCAGAGGGTGGTGGGTCCCTGGAACACATTGCCAGTGGAGGTGGTAGAGGCGGGCACGATAGCATCATTTAAGATATATCTAGAATGGGCAGGGATCAGAGGGATACAGATCCTTGGAAAATAGGTTTAGGTAGAGGATCTGAATCGGCACAGGCTTGGAGGGCCGAAGGGCCTGTTCCTGTGCTGTAATTTTCTTTGTTCTTTGTTCTTTGAAACTAATAATTAATAAAATCAAATTCTCACACCGCTGAATTTGTAGAATTCATGATCAGACCCATCTGATTGGGTACAAATATTGGGGTCATACACCAATCAGAACTGGGTATAGATATTGGGATTCTACACCAATCAGAACTGGGTATAGATATTGGGATTCTACACCAATCAAGCTGGGTGGAGATAATAGGGTCATAAACCAATCAGACAAGATGTAGATTCTTCGGTTCCACACCAATTAGAATGTCAATTTCGGGCTGACCTCTTTTCAAAGAACAAAGAACAGTAGAGCACAGCAGAAGGACAGGCCCTTCAGCCCACTGAGCCTGTGTTGACTCATGACCTGTTTCTAAACTAGAAACCTTTAGCCTCCATACAGTGCGTGTTCTCCTAGTCTGTGCTGAAGCCATATATCTCTCAAGATGCTTCTTAAACAGTGTTATTGTATTCACCTCCACCAACCAATTCGGCAGTGTATTCTAGGCACATACTGTGTAAAAAGCTTCCCTATTACATCTCATTTAAACTTTCCCCCTTTTATCTTGAACCTATTCCCCTCATAATTGACATTTCTACCCAGGGAAAAAAAAACAATCCTATCCATGCCTCTCAGAAATTTGTAAACCTCCATAAGGTTGGCCCCTCAGCCTCCAACATTCAAATAAAAACCAAATTTGTCCACTCTCTCCTCATAGTTAGTATCCTCCTAATCATCCTGGTAAACTGTTTCCATACCCTCTCCAAACCTTCACATGCTTCTGGTAATGTTGCAACCAGAATTGTATACAATATTCCAAATGTGGCCTGACTAAAGTCCGATACAGCTGCAATATGGCTTGATAATCTTCCTATACTATCAATCAGGACATCAATTATCAACCTCAATTGATGAAGGCAATCATGTAGTTTGATTTCTTGACCACCTTATCCAGTTGTGTTGCCATTTTCAGAGAACTGTGAACCTATACACTTCGATCCTTCTGTATGTTGATGCTTCTAAGGGATCTGCCATTTATTGTATACTTCCCTTCTGCATTAGGCCTTCCAAAATGCATCACTTCATATTTGCCTGAATTAAATTCCATCTGCTATTTCTCCACCCAAGTCTCCAGCCTGTCTGTATCCTGTTGTATCCTCTGGCAAGCCTCCTCACCATCCACATGGTCACAGATCTCCAGTGAGAAAAGCATCCTCCCAACGCTACCCTCTGGCTTCTATGACTAAGCCAGTTCTGTATCCATTTCACCAGCTCACCGTGGATCCCTAGTGACTTCACCTTTTACGTCAGCCTGCCATGAGAGACCTTGCCAAAGGCCTTTCTAAAGTCCATGGAGAGAACATCCACCACTGTTCCCTCATCAATTATCCTTGTCAGTTCCTCAGAAAATTCAATCAAGTTTATGAGACAAAACCTCCCTCTTACAAAGCCATGCTGTCTATCGCTGATAAGTCCATATTTTTCCAAATGCAGGTAAATCCTATTCCTAAGAATCTTCTCTAATAATTTCCCCAATATTGGTGTGAGGTTCACCAGCCTCTCATTTCCTGGATTATCCCCATTGCCCTTCTTAAACTTAGGAACTTGTTGGCTATTTTCCAGTCCTCTGGGACACAAAGATTTCACACAAGGCCCGACCATTTCCTCCCTCAGTCTTCTGGGATAGATCCCATCAGGTCTTGTCTGCCTTAATGTTTTTCAAAACACTCACACTTCCACCTTTCTTATAGCAACATGCCTCATAGTATCAACATGCCCCTCTCTCTGATGCCTCACAGTCTGGTATGACAACTGCTCCACACAAGACTGTAAGAAACTGCAGAGAGATACAAACACAGCCTAATCCATCACACAAACCAACCTTCCATCCATTGACTCCATCCTTGCCTCCCACTGCCTTGGGAAGGCAACTAACATAACCAAAGAGCCCCCACCCCGACACCTGTTATACTCTCTTCCACTCTCTTCCGTCGGCCAGAAGATACAGAAGTTCGTATACACATACAAACAGATTCAAGAGCAGCTTCTTTGCTGCTGTTATCAGATTTTTGAATGGACCGCTTTAACGTTAATGCTGATCTCTCTCTGCACCTTCTTGGCTGCTGTAACACAGTTTATTCCACGCTGTTTTGCTACCCTGATGCACCTGTATGGCACGATCTGTCTGTAAAGCAGAGAAGACGATACTTTTGACAGCACCTTGGTGCATGTGACAGTAAAAAAATCAAGTCAAGTCAAATCAAAACAAATCTCGAGACTCACCATCCACTATGTGCTTCTCCTTGGTGAATATTGATGCAAAGGTTTCATTCGGGATACATCTCCTCATTTGTCCTTGAGTGGACCGAACCTTCTCTGGCTATCCTCTTACATATGTATAAAAAGCCTTGCGATTTTCCTTATTCCTGTTTGCCAAGGTGATTTCACCGTTCTCTTTAGCCCTCCAAACACCTTGCCTCAATCCAATGAGCAGTAGCAATTGCAAGCACTGATTGTGGATTAGTTTGGGGTGAAAGTGCATGGTATTACAGTGCATTACAGAGCGAAATTTGCAACAGCTCTACCTTTTTACCTGATCAGACGACCGCCATTCTTCTTCACTCAATTTCTCCTTTCAAACATCAAGCACACAGAGCCCTTTCCATTGTTAAATGATCTAGAGTTCCTTGTGTTGACCAGAGTTAAACAGGAAAACAAGCAGTGAAACAATAGTGGATAGGAGAAAGTAAACTGGCATATACAGTCAGGAAATATGGCTTTCAGCTCTTCTTTAGAATCAACAGCAGGCTATGTTTCTACTTATTAACACTGAATAGGTCTTTATATAAGGGGGTAGGGGGTGGGATGGCCTGGTGGTATTATCACTAGACTGTTAATCCAGGAATCCAGATAACCCAGGGAACCTGGGTTTGATTCCCACGGCAGGTTTGAATTGAAATTCAATAATTTGAATTCAATAAATGTCTGGAATTAAGAATCTAGTGATGACAATGAATCCATTGTCGATTGTTGGAAAATCCCATCTGGTTCACTAATGTCCTCTGGGGAGGAAACTGCCATCCTTATCTGGTCTGGCCTACATGTGACTCCAGATCCACAGCAATGTGCTTGACTCTTAACTGCCCTCCTGTGAATGATTAAATAAAAGTGTTCTCTGATATGATTTCCAATACTGAAGGATTTTCTTCTGAGTAAAGGTTAAGCAGGTTGGGAATCTACTCACTGGAATTTACAAGAATGAAAGGTGATGTCTTTGAAACATAAAAGATTCTTTAAGGGCCTGACAGGGTAAATGCTGAGTGAATGTTTACCTTTGTGGGAGAGTCTAGGACCAGACAGCATAGTCTCAGAGTAAAAGGGCACCAATTTAAGACTGAGCTGAGGAGGAATTTCTTTTTTTCAGAAGGTTGTGAGTCTTTGAAATTCTGTGGGGGGCAGAGAACTTATGAAGACATAGGGTCATTCAGTATGGCAGCAGACCCTTTCATCCAACT
The DNA here is from genome assembly GCF_030684315.1 of Stegostoma tigrinum. Taxonomy (NCBI): domain Eukaryota; kingdom Metazoa; phylum Chordata; class Chondrichthyes; order Orectolobiformes; family Stegostomatidae; genus Stegostoma; species Stegostoma tigrinum. The sequence goes on from NC_081383.1 coordinate 42,814,488, forward strand.
CATCCATGCCGACCAGATATCCTACATTAATCTCGTCCCATTTGCCAGCGTTTGGCCCATATCCCTCTAAACCCTTCCTATTCAGGTATCCATCTTGATGCCCTTTAAACTCTGGCAGTTCGTTCCATATCTGCACCACCCTCTGTGTGAAAATGTTACCTCTCAGGTACTTTTTAAATCTTTCCCTCTCACCTTAAACCTATGCGCTCTAGTTTTGGATTCCCCTACCCAGGGAAAAAGACCTATCGACCCAATGCATGTCCCTCATGATTTTATAAACATTTGTAAGATCACCCCTCAGCCTCCAATATTCCAGTGAAAAAGAGCCCCAGTTTACCCAACCTCTCCTTATAACTCAAACCCTCCAGTCCCAGCAACATTGTTGTAAATCTTTTCTGCACCCTAGCGAGCTGAACAGCATCTTTCCTGAAGCAGGGAAACCAGAATTGAAAGCACTATTCCAAAAGTGACCTTGTGTATCATTAAGGCTGAGGTAGATAGATTCTTGTTCAGTCAGGGGGTCAAAGATTATGTGGAGAAAGCAGGAAAGTAGATGTGAGGAATCAGCCATGATCCTATTAAACAGCAGAGAAGGCCTGAGGGGCCGAGTGGCCTCCTCTTGTTGCTATTTCCTATGGCCCCAGCAATGGATTAAAATAAGATGCACAATATTGGCAATTTGAAGCATGATATGTGGTGGATGCATTGCAGGCTTAGGACGGGGGGTAACATTGGAGCTCCAATTCCTAAAACCTTCCATCACTCAGGGTTTTCCTCACCTAATGTCTAGATCTGTTCTAAATTTACTGGTTACAGACTGAGTGCTGTAATTAGTCAGCACCTCCATTTTGTGTCATCATTGTATGATCCCAGCTGATGGTATTATGGAATGAGTCAGATCCCAGCATATATCTCTCGAGAGAGAGGTCTTTTTTTTGCTTAACCTGTCAGCCACTCAGATGTATTTACATGAGGCTGCAGACTTTCTTTCACAACAGAAGTTAATTGCACAACAAAAGAGAAAAACACGCTGACTTAAAATGGAAAATATTTAGCAACATCTAAAAGCCCTACATCATCTATTACAGAGAATCAAGTCGAAAGAAATTACACCCCTATCTCAATTTCTTAGGTTCCCATCAAACTGAATCCTCTTCTGTAGACTTTTAAGGCAAATATATGAGCCCTTTCCAAATGTGTCTGTGTGAATTTTTCACAATTCTGTGGGCCTAAACTCGCTCAGTTCTAAACCTACAGGTTTGTAACCAATATCTCCCCATTTGGAAGTACCTCAACTAGACTCTTCTGCTGAAGTGACTGGATCCCTGAATCATCGTGAAGTCCTTCTCGGAGAGAAACTAAACTTGTTTCTAAATTCAGCTCTGGTCCCCTGTGAACAGGATTTAAAACAAGCTCAACCCTAGATCCTTCTGAACTGAAAATAAAGCTAATGACTTAAAATGATTACCATGGCTATTGTAAACCCAGCAGCATAAACATATTTCCACTAACAACACAGGTAGTCACCTAATTTCTGACAGATTCTGGAGGTAATCACTGTTCCAGAATGACTGTCTGGACTTTAGTTTTGAAGAAAAATCTTCACTTTCATCTGCTTCCAAATGATGTTGGTATGTTTACAAATAATACCCCCCCCCAACAAGGTGATAGGTGGATGGCGTATCCCATTTTCTGTCTGGAAATGCCCCTATCACGTGAGACTCCACTGCTACACATCATTTCCGTGGTGCTTCCAATCACACAGGTGTATTTGGGGAAAATATTGAAAATTCTAGGTCCCCCTAACTAAGGAAAACTCCCAGGAGTTAAATTGATTCATTTCAGTCTCATTATCGATAACATTAATGGTGTGAACATCTAAAATCTAACATCTTTAAATTAAATGTATCGTTTGATCAGCAGAGACAGATTGTGAGACACCATGATAGCTGCAGATAATGGACCATCCATTACGTAAACTTAAGACCTACTGTTTGCATCCTGACTCGTACCGAATCTTGGATACAGTTACAATATTTAAAAGACATTTAGATGAGTACATGAAGAATACGTTTAGACGCATACAGGCCAGGAACAGGCAGGTGGGACTAATTTAGTTTGGGATTATGGTCGACATGGACTAGTTGGACAGAAGTGGCTGTTTCTTTGCTGTAAGACTATGGCTCTATGAATCTGATTCACCCGCCATTTCTGTACTCATTCACTGGTATCAGTTCCTGACTCAACAATGCCTCCATTTAAAAATGCCATCCTCTTGCTCCAATCGTCTCTCTGCTTCTTATCTATAAAACATCTGTCATTCCTACAGTTCTCTGAGATCTCTGGGATCCTCCCGTTCTAGCCCTTCACATGTTCCTAATTTTCATTTCTTCTCCAAAAGAATCCAAACGAAACCTACCTGGACCCTTGAGCCTGAATTTCTGCCCTAACCCGACTCACCTCCCTCTCTCCTTTCAGGTCCTGCTTTTATGGGCTCCTTGTCATTTGTCCGAATATCTCCTCACGTCTCTGCAAAGTTCCTCAGGGTGTTAAAGGTGCTTTAAAAATAAAAGTTCTTGCTGCAGTTTGCTGCACCCTGTCTGAGTATGATGCTGTCCCAGGTGACACTATAAAGGTCCACACGAGCATGACAAAGGAAGGGTTAGAAATTTCAGGCTATGTGGACAGGGTTTAAACTTGTACTTTCATGATTAGAATCATTTTATCTGACTGTTGCTAACCTCTTCCCCGCAATTAGAGTTGCTTGTCCCTCTCTGTATGAAGTGTTCACATACAATGAAAACAGCCAAGGCAACATCACAGCTATAAAAGTCTTCAAGTATAGTTGAAAGAAGCTGTGTTCTGGACTTGCTGACATTATTTTCACAGCTGACTGTGTTTAAACAGGCATGTGTCTGTGTCTGTGTCTGTGTCTCTGTGTCAGTGTGTTTGAAAATGTTTGTGTATATGTGTGAGTGTGTGTGTGTGTGTGTGTGTGTGTGTGTGTTTATGTGTCTGTTTCTACGTCTGTGTGTATGTATGTGAGTCTGTGTGTATGTGTGTGTGTCTGTGTGTGTTTGTGTGTCAATGTGTGTGTCTCTCTCTCTCTGTATGTGTGTGTGTGTGTGTGTGTGTGTGTGTGTGTGTGTGTGTGTGTGTGTGTGTGTCTGTTATGTGTGTGTGTCAATATGTGTGTGTCTGAGTTTGTGTGTGTCTGTGTCCCTGTGTGTGAGTGAATGTGTGTATCTGTGTGTGTATGTGTCTGTGTGTATATATGTGTGTGTGTGTGTGTGTGTGTGTGTGTGTGTCCCTCTGTGTGTGTGTGTGTGTGTGTGTGTGTGTGTGTGAATATGCGTGTGACCCATCAGTTAACTTGACCTCTTAAGGAGGATATTTTAGCCGATGCCTACCAGTGACGCTCTACCCCAATGATTAAACATGGCTTTAAATCAGATTTCAATTTGAACACAAGATAAATGTTCTTGGCACTCAACACGATAATTTGAGGAACTTTTCGGGGACATGAGAAGGTTCCCAAGTTGGCGATCACACTGTCGCTACAGTTCCCTTGATGTGCCCCCTCTGGCAGTGCTGAAGCTTTCTTTATGGTGGTCAGGCGAAATATTCTGTCCAGCCTTTGAGTGCTAATTATACCAAGAAATTGCCTTAATAATATTTCAGACCTCTTGACAGGGATTGGGAAACTTGCCATCCCTTCAATCGCTTCTTTTTTTTCCCCCTTCTTTTTTGTCAACTTTGTAATGTTGCCAAGGTTACTTTCCAGGGCTGAGCTGCCTCAGACTGGTGCTTCTCAGAGATTCTTTCAGCGTCTGTTATGTGTGAGCAGGAAACAGGCCCAAGTCAGCTTCCTGAGCTGAGAAAAATAGAGGAAACGCACTAATGAGCAGGGAGCCCTTGGTTAAAAATAACCCAGGTATATAAGAGCTGAAGAGAATCCCCTTTTCACACACGCTCTTGTGCTGCTGTGTGAACATTGAGTCTCTGGCTGTGGAGCATTGCCGTGCACGCACTCAATCAGCGACTCTCTGTGATCTGCAAGTTCCTCTGAGCCTTTGACTGTGTCGACATGCTAACCGCGAGTCGGACTGAGAGGACTATTGTCAAAAGAAATAATTCCCCAGTCAGTAAAAAAGAAAGATTAGATTTATCTTTCACAATGCTTAGAACGGTCATGAAGCTCCCACAGATGGCAAAGGAGCAGATAATTAGACATGACTAAGCAGCAGGATGAGAGGGAGAGGGGAGGATGTGGTCCTGGGTTTACCATTACATTTGAAAAATCAGTGCCTCTGACAGTGCAGTACTCCACTGGTGGGTCTCTGTTCCAACACTCAGAAATAGGATTTTGGACCAACATTCTTCTGTTTCAATATTGCAAGAGTGTTCCACCCCACTGAGTCACTGCTGACACAGGGCAATAGGGATATAGGAGCAGGCCACTCAGCCCTTCAAGCCTGCTATGCCATTCTAGATCAGAGCTGGTCTTTCAACACACCATCATTTTCCCACACCATCCCCCACAGCATTGAGAAATCAGTTTTGAGATCATTCAGGGTCATTGGACCCCAAACCGTAAACTCTGCTTTCTCTCCGCAGTCCTGCTGAGTTCCTCTAGCGATTTCTGATTCCCGGTACCTGCAGTTCTTTCGGTGTTTTGAGTTTATAGAGACTGAGTTAGCCCAGCCCACTACAGCAGAAGCTTCTAAGATGCACCAGCGCTCTGATCAAAGAAATTTCTCATCCCACTCCCTTATCCTGAGACTGTGTCTGCCCCAACTTTCATACGCTCCCAGCACAGGGGAAACATCCTGTCAGCATCTACTCTGTTGAGCCCTGTAAGAATGTTAGACGTTTAAATGAGAGATGATGTGCTGCAGTAGGGAGTGGATCACCCCACAAGCTGACTCAATGTACTGAGAAACGCTGCTTCCTGAATGTTGCAAGCACCCCAACAGTTCAGTCCAACACCACCTTGTACAATGGTCTCTTTGTGCAACTTCAAGTGATGTGCCTCTCCACAGCCCCTGGATTTGCCCAGTAAGTAACCAACTTATACAGATGAGTAAAGCTTTCCCAACCCACAGTAATGTGTGCAAGGAAGAAGCCATTCAGCCACTTGAGACCATTCTGTCATGCAGTTTGCTGAAACTGCACCATGACTTCATGCTCTCGCCTCCTTCCTGTAGTCCGACAAATTCTTACCTCACAATTGCTTTCATTCTAAGAATTTTCAATACACTCAGATTTTTCACGAGTTTTCCTTACAGTCATGGTTTTGATTTTCCTTCCTCTCAAGCAATTCCCTGGGGCCCCAGTGCTTTTCCTGTTCCTCTCAGTCTGTTGTCAAACTGAACCAGCAGTAAGTGTACCACAAAACTGTTGGAGACGAAGTTCTTGGATTAGTTGGGACATTGTTCTCTGGACCTATGACCCTGTGACTCATGCAACAATCTTCAAACACAGTCAGACATCAGTTCCAAACCCAACATCCTCATCATGGACTGGAATTTGATTCTGACTGAACTCTGCAAAAGATCTGACTTTTATAACTCCTCTTGTCTCTGTTGGATCCCATAGCCAGTACACACCGTGCAGTAAGATCAGTAAACTCTCAGAGCCTTTCCCTTGCTGAACAGACTGATTGAGGCCCCCTATTTATACAGAGTGTTTCACAAACTCAGGTGTGCTCCAAAGCATTTGACAGGCAAGCAAAATGTTTTGCAGTGACCTTTACCAGTTTTACCCAAACCTTCCAGTCTCTGTATCATTGAAGATGGGATATGAGGAACATTAAGTGTTGGAGTCGGGATATCATGTTGTGACTGTCCAGGACAATGCTGAGGCTGCTTCTAGATTATGGCACACAATTCTGGTCTCCCTGCTAGAGGAAGGATGTTGTGAAACTTGAGAGGGTTCAGAAAAGATTTACAAGGATGCTGCCAGTGTTGGACAGTTTGAGCTGCAGGAAGAGGCTGGAATGACTGGGACTATTTCAGTTGGAGCATCGGGTGAAGTGTGACCCTATAGAGGTTTATAAACTCATGAAGGGCATGGATAGGTCGAATAGCCAAGGTTTTTTTTCCCCCTGGGGTGGGGGAGTCTGAAACTAGAAGGCACAGGTTTAAGGTGAGAGCGGGAAGATTTAAGGGGCAGAGGGTGGTGCGTGTGTCAAATGAGCTGCCAGAGGAAGTGGTGGAGACTGGTAGAATTACAGCATTTAAAAGGCATCTGGATGAGTGCATGAATAGGGTTTAGAGGAATATGGGTGAAATGCTGGCAAATGAAAGCAGGTCAGATTGGGATATGTGGTTCGTGTAGATGAGTTGGATCAAAAGGTCTGTTTTCGTGCTGTATGACTATAGGACTCAACGTAAGTTGAGAAATGTGTGTCAGAATCTTCTGGACATCCTATGTACAGATGAACATGGAAATTGCCCAGGCGGGTTAGGAACCCCAATTTGGGAGTGGGCCCTTGATGTGCGGTGGTATTTTCCCATCTCTGAGCCCGGAGGCTTCTATTCACTGCCTCAGAGGTGTGTAATAACATCTCTGCATAAGGTAACTGGAACTACCTGTCTCGAAAGAAGTAGTGGTGCTGTGGTAGTGTCCCTACTTCTAGGGTGAGGAGGACAGCATTCAAGTTCTACTTATTCTGGAAATGTGCCATCACATAGTCAACCGGGTCAATTAAGAATATTTCTTCGAGGGTTGCTAAGATTCAGTGGTAATGTTCCTACCTCTGAGCCAGGTGGCCCAGGTTCAAGCCCCACCTGCTCTAGGGGTTTGTGATGACATCTCTGACTTGAAAATATCTGCTGTGATTAAAACTCCACTGGCTCACAAAGGGCGGTTGGATCTGGATTCTGCATGCTCCGAAGAACTCCGCAATTTGGGCGCAAGATCTCACAGGAAGACATAGGCGTGCTTCACAGATGTGGATTGAGGGATAACTGGGATCAGGACACTGCGGTGGGGGTGCCCCCATATTGACTCGAAGAGTGTTCTAACTGGGAATGTGTACATCTCTTCCAGACAAAGACCATCACCGACGGTGCTATACTGCCTGAGCACTGCACCCTGGCGACTGCCTATGTTATGCGTTCAGCTCTCCAAGTGAGATTGAATTCAGAAACCCAAGAGTCAGCAGCGAGTGCAACCGCATGAACTGCGACCAGCTGAGTCCACCACACTGTGTAGTTTGGGGATGTTAAAACTGGCTTGGACTAATGAGCGTGTGCAGGAGTGCATGCATTGTGGCGTTCTCTGTAGAAAAACTACATGTAGGGAAACTGGAATGGTCTTCCATCCCAACAAAACCTTTCCCTAAAGCACTTTCTCCAGCCCTGCCCCACCCATTCCCCCTTTCCACGGTGAACTGCTAGTTTTTAGAGTTTTGGCAAGGACTGAATCAAATCTCAGAGAATGGGAAACAGTGCCTGGCTCAATGAAATGAGCTATCTGGGATGAACATACATGGAACAAGATCTGAAAACAGGATTCTTTTGCAAATAGCTTGCTAAATATCCTTTTTTTTTAAGAAGAATTACATTTCATTTGGAAACTGCATTAGTCAAAAACCAAACAGTACAACAGCACCTCTCCTGCATTGATCCTCATCCACATCAACTGAGACAGATATCAGACTAAACCATTGCCTTCCACAGGCATCCAAGTAGATGAGATCAAATGTCATCACGAGCCAACCTTCCTCTCAGGCCAGCAGCACAGCAGCCATAAAAAATTGCATCCATAAAACAGGAAGGCACTAAAAATGAAAAAAAAATGAGAACATATTTCCAACACAGCCTAGACCAGGCCCCATTGTGTAAACTGATCCTGGCAGAAATAGAACATAGAACAGCACAACACAGTACAGGCCCTTCGGCCCATGATGTTGCGCCGAACTTAAACCCTAATCCTAACATCTATATAACCTCCACCCCTACCTTAAACTAACATCCATATGCCTATGTAATAGCCGCTTAAATGCCCCTCATGAGGCTGACTCCACTACCCTCTCTAGCAATGCATTCCACGCCCCGACCACTCTCTGAGTAAAGAACCTACCACTGACGTCTCCCCTATAGCCACCTCCTTTCACTTTAAAACCATGTCCCCTTGTTAAAGCTACCTCCACCTTCTCTGGCTGTCTACTCTATCTATACCTCTGATCATTTTGTACACCTCTATCAAGGCACCTCTCATCCATTGTTGTTCTAAAGAGAAAAGCCCTAGCTCTCTCAACCTTTCCTCATTAGACCTTCCCTCTATTCCAGGCAACATCCTGGGAAATCTCCTCTCCATCTTTTCCAATGTCTCTACATCTTTCCTGTAATGAGGCGACCAGAACTGGACACAATATTCCACATGTGGCTGAACCAGGCTTTTGTATAGCTGGAGCATAACTTCATGGCTCTTGAACGCAATCCCTCTATTAATGAAAATTAACACACTATTTGCCTTCTTAACAACTCTATCCACCAGCGTGGCAGCACTCAGGGAACTGTGAACATGAACCCCGAGATCCCTCTGCTCCTCCACACTGCCAAGAATCTTTCCGTTAACCCTGTATTCTGCTTTCAAGTTTGTCCTTCCAAATGAATCGCCTCACACTTTTCAGGTTTGAACTCCATCTGCCACTTCTCAGCCCAGCTCTGCATCCTATCAATGTCCCTTTGTAACCTAGAACAGCCCTACGCACTGTCTACAACGTGACCCACCTTCATATTGTCCGCAAACTTACTAAACCATCCTTCCACTCCTTCATCCAAATCACTTACAAAAATCACAAATAGAAGAGGACGTAGAGCAGATCCTTGTGATACACCACTCGTAACTGAGCACCATGTTGAATATTTTCCATCCACTACCACCTTTTGTCTTCTAAGGGTCGGACAATTCTGAATCCAATCTGCCACATTTCCCCCTATCTCATTCCTCCTTATCTTCTGCATGAGCCTACCATGGGGACCCTTATCAAATGCCTTACTTAAATCCATGTACACCACATCCACTGCTCCACCTTCATTCCACATGTTTGGTCACCTCTTCAAAGAATTCAATAAGGTTTGTGAGGCATGCTCTACCCCTCATAAATCCATGCTGACTATCACAAATAAACTGTGCCTCTCCAAGTGATCATAAATCCTGTCCCTCTGAACCCTTTCCAATAATTTGCCACCACTGATGTAACAGTTGTGTAGGTTCCCCAGGGATCAGGAAATCTGGTAATGAATGAAAGGCACATGTACACAAATACACATGTATACATAGATACATAGAGATATAAATAATAATATACACACATACAAATACACAAGCAACCACAGCATCATTTACATACATGCACGCACATCTGGACCCACAGACACATTCATATAGATACAAGTATGGACCCACACACACACAAAGTTTCACATGTAGACACATACAGAGACATTTACAGTCAAACACACAAACACACGCAGATACGTGCACTCACACACAAATTCAGTAGAAGGCCTCTCAAATCCAATGCCTTTTCCACTATTCCTTGTGGGTCAGATTGAACATGAGTTCTCTGCTTAGGTTCCTGAAGGGAGTGGAAGCCTTCAGCCTCTTCCTTGGCTAAACTAGAGTGCATCGCCACAAAGCCCCTATCCTACCCTTCCTTTGACGATGGCCAGATGTTCTCCCCAAGAGACTGTCTGGCTAACTTTGAATCCACGTTGTTCCATATCAACATCAGTTTAAAATGTCATTATACGGTGTAGACGCATGTATATTCCAATGACACACAAAGTTTATCCTACTAGTCATTCCTGTGGTAGGTGCATTGATTTTAAATTGTTGAGATTATGACAAATAAGTCTTTCCAATGAAATTTAATCAAAGTTATTTGCAGTTAGCAATTAACAAAATAATTTGCGGTAAACAAATGCAGGTACAGTGGTCATTTTACTTAAATACATCAGTCTGGCCGATAGCTCATAGCCAGTTGTGCATGGATGTTTAAGTGGGCTTTAGAGGTGAGGAGTGTGCAGTATTCCTGGAATGCGACAGTGACCACTCTCAGATGGAGTCTAATTGAGCCCGAATGCCTGGGGAGAAAGACAGATCTCAGACCTTCCTGATGGTGGGGAGAGATTGAAGAGAGATCAGACATTCATGCTGGAAATGGATTTGTTCAGTTTAAATTCCAGGTTTGGACCAGGCCTTCATTTACCTGGAGTTAATTGAATTTACTGAAATGAGAGATGGAGCAAGTCTGTTGCATACAAAGCTGAAGGTGAAAAGAGGATTTCCAACCTCAGAACATCGTATTGAGGTGAGCCATTTACCACTGAGAGACCTGAGGTTTTGGTTTAAAACCTTGTGTGTACAAAGGTCTCTGTATTAATTCTATTGAATCAGCCACATGCAGTTTCCTTAACATCAATAGGCATTGAAGAGGATGATCAAGCAGCAATTACTGAAGAATATCCACACATCATTGTGGAACATTTGCACAGGCCCTGATGCACAGTTCTTTGAGCAGTAAATGGAGGAGTTTTATCTAATAAAGGGCCTCTATCCACATGCTGATGGTCAATCAAACATATGAACAAGTGTAGGCCACTTGACACCTTGAGCCTTTTCTACCATTGAGTATGATCATGGCTGATCTGATGTGAACCTCAGCTCTACTTTCTTGCACATCCCTGATAAACTTTCATTCCCTTAGTCAGCAAGGATCTATCAACCCTACCATAAAAATGTTTAAAGGTTCTGCAGCCACTGCCTTTTGAAAAACGGAAATTCAAAGTCTCACAGTCCTCTGAGGGAAAGAAAATCCTAATCTCAGTCTTAAATGGTCAACCCCTTATTTTTAAACTATGGCCCCTAGTTCTATATTTTCCGTATTCAGTCTGTAAGGCTGAAACAGGCCCTGTATCCACACTGACCGCTTCCCAACATATAACCCTGATACAGGCCCTGTATCCACACTGACCTCTTCCCAACATATAACCCTGATACAGGCCCTGTATCCACACTGACCCCTTCCCAACATATAACCCTGATACAGGCCCTGTATCCACACTGACCGCTTCCCAACATATAACCCTGATACAGGCCCTGTATCCACACTGACCCCTTCCCAACATATAACCCTGATACAGGCCCTGTATCCACACTATACTTATCCAAATATATACGCCTGATACAGGCCCAGTATTCACACTGTACTTATCACAATATATACGCCTGATAAAGACCCTGTATTCACACTGTACTTATCACAATATATGACCCTGATACAGGCCCTGTATTCACACTGTAATTAGGTACAATATATGACCCTGATACAAGCCCTGTATTCACATTGTACTTAGGAACAATATATGACCCTGATACAGGCCCTGTATTCACACTGTAATTAGGTACAATATATGACCCTAATACAGGCCCTGTATTCACACTGTAATTAGGTACAATATATGACCCTGACACAGGCCCTGTATTCACACTGTACTTGGGTACAATATATGACCCTAATACAGGCCCTGTATTCACACTGTAATTAGGTACAATATATGACCCTAATACAGGCCCTGTATTCACACTGTAATTAGGTACAATATATGACCCTGATACAGGCCCCGTATTTACACTGTAATTAGGTACAATGTACGACCCTGATACAGAGCCTGTATACACACTGTAATCACCTCAATATATAACCCCGATTTAGACCCTGTCTACACACTGTAATCACCCCAATATATACCCCGATACAGGCCCTGTACCCACACTGTACACACCCCAATATATAATTGTGATAAATGACCATGTATCCACACTATTCTTATCCAAATATATACCCCTGATAAAGACCCTGTATCCACACTGTACTCACCCCAATATATCCCCCTGACACAGGCCCTGTATACACACTGTACTGGCCCTAATATATGACCTTGATAAAGACCCTGTATCCACACCGTACTCACCCCAATATATACCCCTGATACAGGCCCTGTATCCACACTGTACTCACCCCAATATATACCCCTGAGACAGACCCAGTATCCACACCATACTTGCCCTAATATATGACCCTGATAAAGACCCTGTATCCACACTGTACTCACCCCAATATATACCCCTAATACAGGCCCTGTATACACACTGTACTGGCCCTAATATATGACCTTGATAAAGACCCTGTATCCACACTGTACTCACCCCAATATATACCCCGATACAGGCCCTGTATACACACTGTACTGGCCCTAATATATGACCTTGATAAAGACCCTGTATCCACACTGTACTCACCCCAATATATACCCCTGATACAGGCCCAGCATCCACAATACACTCACCCCAATATATACCCTTAATATAGGCCTTGTATCCACACTGTGATCTCACCTGCTCCAGAACTGTGTCATAACATCCCTGAATCAATTGATTAGACTTTATCTGTACTCTGAGTCAGAACTGCATGTGTCATATATGATAATAAAATGTGAGGCTGGATGAACACAGCAGGCAAAGCAGCATCTCAGGAGCACAAAAGCTGACGTTTCGGGCCTAGACCCTTCATCAGGACTGCATCCCAAATACAGTCCAACCTGCCTCTGCCTCCCTAACCAGTTCTTCCTCTCACCCATCCCTTCCTCCCACCCCAAGCCGCACCCCCCGCTACCTACTAACCTCATCCCACCTCCTTGACCTGTCCGTCTTCCCTGGACTGACCTATCCCCTCCCTACCTCCCCACCTACACTCTCTCCACCTATCTTCTTTACTCTCCATCTTCGGTCCGCCTCCCCCTCTCTCCCTATTTATTCCAGTTCCCTCCCCCCATCCCCCTCTCTGATGAAGGGTCTAGGCCCGAAACGTCAGCTTTTGTGCTCCTGAGATGCTGCTTTGCCTGCTGTGTTCATCCAGCCTCACATTTTATTATCTTGGAATCTCCAGCATCTGCAGTTCCCATTATCTCTGTGTCATATATGAGTTTTATTTGCTTTTCTATCTAAGTTACCATTAGACTATCTTTTACATTGGGAATTTAAATTTCACATAGTGCGACACTGGTTTTTGAACACGTTAGCTTGGTATTCAGAATTACAAGGCTAGTGAAAACACCACTCCCTGCTTGTGCATCAAATTTGTTCATTTGCAGAACGACAGAGCTCAATGTCTCGAAACCAGCTCCCAGTGATCACACTGTGGAATCTCCCTGTCAGAGCTCTATATTCGGTTTAAAAGGGTGAAGCTACAAGCATCCCAACAAAATCCACCAATGTTAATGGGAAGCTGCACAGAGGCCCGACCCAGGGGACACATTACTGCCACACAGGAAAGTATCCACACAAGTATCCCATGTCCACACAGACCCAGGAGCCTATGGGGAAGGTTTGATTTTAACCTGGATGAGGTAGAGTGAGGATCTATAATCTGATCTGTGTGTAAATACCACTGGCAGGCCGCTCTGATGGCATGATTCAGGCCCTGGACGAAGCTCCCTCTAGACACAGGCCAAGCCTACTTCACCTGCAACGTTGTCAGCGCTGTCATTTCTTTTTTCACTTCACCCATTCTGTCTGCCAGCCACCTTCCCAAAATCTTTCAAATCTGACTGAATTTCGTATAGACCTGTAGGCTCAGGCCTGTGCTCACTCTTCCCATCATGCACCAAAGATCTCCCATACAGGGCGTAGGGATTGTTTCTGTTCATCCTGGGTTACAGCCTCACACTCCTGCATAGCCTTGTCTACGTTTCCTTGATCATACCTTCGTATGCCTGGAGTTACAGCCCTCCATTCCTGCGTACCATTAGTTATGGCCTCCAGTTCCTGTCTTTCTTTGGTTATGCCCTTTTTACTGTTCCTGCATTTATTCTGAGTTATGGCCTCATGTTCCCGCATGCCCTCATTCCTGTGTTTCTTTGAGTATACCCTCTCTCTAGTCACAGTCACCAGTTCCTGCATCTTCCTGATGACAAATTTCCACTCCCACTGCCACAGGGTAGGGAAGCTGGCCTCACATCAGGCAGGTTCTGCAGAGCTTTATTCAAATAAGATTGATCTTTTTTCTTAGTTCAAAGTTATACTTTATTCGTAAATATATCTTTAAACATATACACAGTCACTGAAGCAGCTCGGTTCTGCGCAGTAGCATGTGAAGAAACACATAAACGTTGACGTTTGACTCTATCTAAAAACAAACCAAAGGCATTTCTTACTTGTAGAAGATTATACTTGCACACATTTGAGGCACCAGGAAGGTCTCATAACTGAACAGACCCCCACTTAACTTCAGTAGAAAGACCTCAGACGGTGGTCTTCCCCCCACCCCACCTTAACAGCAGCTGCTCCAAGCTTTAGTGCAACACTCGGTCAAGGTCAAGGTCAACTCCTTGCTCTGGAAGACCAACTGGTCTCTAAATCCCAACATTGCCAAACTCTTACTCACTACCAGGTTCCCTGTCCCATTTCTGCATCCCTTCCCTCTAACAATCAGCGATGACTATGTGTGTCGATTAGAGCAGATTGTACATTTAACAAATGTACTCATGGAGAGTTACACAATCTCCTGGCAAACTGCTCTTTTTCCCTCTTAGATCTTCCATAAGTAAAAATAAAACCATTCAACGGCATGTAAATATAATTACAATCTCTCCCATTGGTTGGTTGTTTCAGGGTCAAATCCTGGCACTCCCTAAATGATGATAGTATCCCTCTGAGTTCAATTGTACAGCATGCCAGGATCTCAGTTGAATGGCAGACAGGAATTGATGGGCTGAATGGCCTATTTTTGCTCCTCTGTGTTCTGAACCGATGGAAAGGATCCAGTGATTAACAAAATACCTAGTGCTCGGCCAATGCACACAAAACACACTTGGGGATTGGCCAAGGGCAGGTGTGCCCGCTGTGAAATCATGGGCAACTGAAACACAGCTCTGAGGGGCGTGTGAGCACGGAAAAGGGATAAAAAAAATGAAGTCTGCTTAATTAAACAGGCAAGAGATTAGCATCTGAAAAGGTGAGTCCTATTGAGCAAGACTTGAGCACAATGAGAGCTGGGACTCTGTTGTTACACAAAATAGACCAGGCTCCTCCAACAATGTACTGACCTCCGTTCTGTCTGTGCGAATACTCGAAGGGCCCACAGGGTTCTGTGTTCATAAACAGTGAGATGGGAAAATGCAGCAACCTCAGCTTGTTGAGCAGAAGAAAGTTCCGGGTACAGCGCTGTGTCCGCAATGTGGTATCGGAGGGCAGCTGCTGGAGACCGTCATACCCATCCACACTCACCTATGCTGGCCCCTGGCCAAGCAATGTCTCCATTTTAAACAGAGTTTACAAATCCCTCCATAATCTCTCCCTGTTTCATGAGTCTCCTCCATCCTCACAACCCTCCTCAAACTCTCTGACCATCTGAAACATTTCCAGTTTTTAATATTCAGTCTCTGATAGTCGCACCTGGAAGATAACAGCCGTAGGCTCTAAAATGTCCTCCCTCAACAGCAACAATTTGCATTCATGTAGCGCCTTTAACCTGATGAAACATCCCAAGGTGATTCACCAAATTGTTAAAAACAGGATTTGACCCTGAGCAACGTGAGGTGATAATAGGGGAGCTGAGCAAATGTTTGGTTAAGTGCGTGCAGAAGCATGTTAAACAGTAAAAAAAGGAAATCCCAGGCAGCTGTATGCACAGGAACAGCTAAAAATGGAGATAGTTAAGAAGCTGGAATTCAGGGAGTGCAGTTAAAGGAGGATTGAAGGGATGGAGGAGATTACAGGGGTGAGGAGTGATGAGCTATCTCATAGAATCATTGAATTATAGAATCCCTACAGTGTGGAAGCAGGCCATTCAACCCATCGAGTGTACACTAACTGTCTCAAGAACTCTGTATCTAGCCCCACCCCCTTACCCTATCCCTGCAACCCTGCATTTCCCGTGGCTAACCACACCCGCCTAGACATCCCTGAACATTATGAGCAACTAAGCATGGCCAATCCACCTAACCTGCATGTCTTTGGACCTGGGTAAGGAAACTGGAGCACGCGGAGGAAACCCACGCAGGCTCGGGGAGAATGTGCAAACTCCACACAGACTGTCCCCTGAGGGTGGAATCCAAACCAGACTCACGGTGCTGTAAGACAGCAGTGCTAACCTCTCAGCTACCATGCCTCCCTGAATTTAAAAACAAGAATTACATTCCTTTAAAACAAGGTGTCCGTGTAGGTCACGAGAGTGTTGGGTGCACAGATCTAGGTACATGTTCTGAAACTCAGAGGTGTAGCTCGTCGTGAGCATGTGAAGGGTAGAATGTGAGAGACCAGCTAGGAATGTGCTGGAATGGTTATGTCTGAAGGTGACAAAGGCACTGATGAGGATTCCAGCAACACAACAATGTGGGCAGGCGTGGAGCTAGACAGTGTCAGAGAGGTCAAAATGAGTGGTTTCATGACAGCATGGGGCAGCAGGGCGGCTCTGTGGTTAGCGTTGCTGCCTCACAGCATCAGTGTCATGGGTTCGATCCCAGCTTCGGGCGAGTGTCTGTATGGAGTTTGCGCATTCTCCCTGTGTCTGCATGGATTTCCTCTGGGAGCTCCGGTTTCCTCCCGCAGTCCAAAGGTGTGCACTGTAGGTGGATTGGCTGTGCTAAATTGCCCGTTGTGTCTCGGGAGTGTAGTAGATGGATTATAGGGGGATGGGTCTGAGTGAGATGCTCCATGTGTTGGTGTGGACTTGTTGGGCCGAAGGGCCTGTTTCCACACTGTAGGGATTCTATGTTCTTTAACACTGAAGTCACAAAGAGACTGGTCAGTCTGCTCCAGGGGGAATGATGGAGCTGGATTGGAGAGGGAGTGGTGTTTGATTGAAGATAGTGGCTTCCCTCTTAATTCCCAATACTAAACTGAGGAAAATGTCGGCTCATCCAGTGTTGGACAAGGGGCATGCAGTTTGGTAATTACATATCATCAGTGTCCATTTAGTAACCAATACTGTGCTTCTATCTATGGGACCAAAGGGCAGTGTGTAAATGAGAAATCATTGCCAAATCTTTGAGTATAGGAGTTGGGATGTCATGTTGAGGTTGTACAGGACATTAGTGAGTACTGTGTCCAGTTCTGGTCACTCTGTTCTAGGAAGCATTTTATTAAGCTGGAGAGCATTCAGAAAAGATTTAGCAGGATATTGTCAGGAACGGAGGGTTTGAGTTCTAGGGAGAGGCTGGTTCGGCTGGCACTTTTCTCATTGGAGGATGGGAGGTTGAGGGGTGACCTTAGAGAGGATTTTAAAATCATGAGAGGAATAGACAGGTGAATGGCAGGTGAATGGCAATCTCTAGAATTGGGATTTCAAGAGCAGGGGGCATATTTTTAAGGGGAGAGGAGCAAGATTTATGAGGTTTCAGAGATAGCAGGAACTGCAGATGCTGGAGAATCTGAGATAACAAGGTGTAGAACGGGATGAACACAGCAGGCCAAGCAGCATCAGAGGAACAGGGAGGCTGACATTTCACTCCTAGACCCGTCCCCATTTCTGATAATGGGTACAGATCCAAAACATCAGCTTTCCTGCTCCTCTGATGCTGCTTGGCCTGCTGTGTTCATCCCGCTCTACACCTTGTTATCTCAGATTCTCCAGCATCTGCAGTTCCTGCTATCTCTGAAACCTCATAAATCTTGCTCCTCTCCCCTTAAAAATATGCCCCCTGCTCTTGAAATCCCAATTCTAGAGATTGCC
Source organism: Stegostoma tigrinum (assembly GCF_030684315.1). Taxonomy (NCBI): domain Eukaryota; kingdom Metazoa; phylum Chordata; class Chondrichthyes; order Orectolobiformes; family Stegostomatidae; genus Stegostoma; species Stegostoma tigrinum. The sequence continues at coordinate 42,832,237 of NC_081383.1, forward strand.
ATTCACCTGCCATTCACCTGTCTATTCCTCTCATGATTTTAAAATCCTCTCTAAAGTCACCCCTCAACCTCCTAGGCAACACTTTTTTACAGAGTGGTGCATGTGGAATGAACTGCCAGAGAAAGTCATGGATGCCAGTACAGTTAACGATGTTTAAAAGACATTTAAATAAGTGCAATAATAGGAAATGTTTGGAGGGATATGGGCCAAACACCGGCAGGTGGGACTAGTTTAGTTTGGGAACGTGGTTGGCTTGGGCTGGTCAGACTGAAGGGTCTGTTTCTGCACTGTGTGACTCTGTGACCCTATGACTCTGTGAGTGGGGGCCAAAGGAGACTGAACCAAGGAAACACCAGATTGAGCAGTGAAGGATAGTAAGGGAAAGTATTTGGGTGATTCTCTGGCTCCAGTTAAAGAATGGAAGAGGGTGAGAGCAGTCCTAACTGAACAACAATGGGCAGCCAAATACTGCGGTCATTTGCAAACAGGTCGAGAAAGATAAGGAGGGAACATTTCCCCTTGTCGTAGTCACACAGGATATCATTTGTGACTTTAATCAGAATCTTTAATAATATCGCTGAAGTCGAAATATGTGGTTTTGTGACATTGTGTCGATGAGGTCAGAAAGTCAGCTTGGGAATCAAACACAACACCAAGATCACAGAGGTCGGTTCAGTGTCGGACTGCTCCAGGGAGAGGAATGGAGCTGGAGTGGTATTTGATCACAGATAATGGCTTCACTCTTAATTCCCAATAGTGGCCTAAGGAAAGTGTCTACTCCTCCAGCAATGGTCAGTAGGTAGATTCATTCTGTGGCCAAGCAGACAGCTGATTGGAGGAGTTGAATACAAAGCCCCAGGAAAGTTGAGTACAAACTTGTAAATATCTCCATTCCTCTGTCTCTCCTTGCTCCTTTAACATTCTCCTTAAAACTTATTTCGTTAAAATCCCAGATGACAAGGGTGCCAGGAGCTTGGGTATTGAAGTGTGATGTCTAGCGGGAGTCAGGAGGGGAGAGACCGGGTGTCAGGTCAGGGCTGGTCAGTGTCAGTGGGTCAGTTTTAGAGTTAACAAGGGGATACAGCGGGTTTTAATTCCACAGACCTTTCCTGGGGAACTGCCCAGGTAAACCAGTTGGAACGCTGTGATGTCCGTGGCTAACTCAGCATTGACCCCAGCTGATAGTTTTGACTTCCATGGAGAGTTACTGCAGGGAGTCAGTGCATCAGGATTTCTGAGGAGTCTACGGCTGGTCTCTTACCTGAAGATTTGTAGATTGAAATTTAGATTTTATTGTCACCTGTACTCCAGTACAGAAGTGCAGTGAAAAGTCTATGATGTCACCACGCATGATGCCATCTTAGATACGAAGGTACCTTTGTTCAAAAAACTTACGATAGTAAAAGAAATCTAGTTTAAAAAGTTAAGCATGACCTTCACAGTATGAGTAAAACAAAAGAAATAAGATAATAGTCAACATTAAAGTCTTTCTTATAAACTAGAAAAATAAAGGAATAGAGTGGAGAGGAAAATATGTGGTTAATTGAGTTGTCATTAGAGAAATTGTTGGCTCAGTCAGTATTCACGCTGGGGATGTATTGATAGGAATTTATTGTTCATCACCAGGGATGGTATTTTACTGATAAGTAGGGACTGGGCTGAGATAATGGGAACTGCAGATGCTGGAGAATCCGAGATAACAAAGTGTGGAGCTGGATGAACACAGCAGGCCAAGCAGCATCTTAGGAACACCAAAGCTGATGTTTCGGGCCTAGACCCTTCATCAGAGAGGTTTAAGGTCCAATTGTTAAAAATTAAACCTCGCCTCATGCAGGCAGGAACTATCCTCTGTCCTTTGCTCCCTACTGTCTGCTCTCAGTCAGGCCTCTGGTTTATCACATTGTACAACGATACCTTAAGGCCACATCCATCGCAATCAGCTCCCTCCCATTCTGCAGGTGAACAATTTGCAGTTGCAGAACCTGAATTCCTGCTCTTCCTACCAACACAAGAAATCCTTTTGGACTCACCAACCAAGATATTTACAAATCAACCTGCTCAGAGATGTTCTGACACACCTCAGGAGCCGGTGAGACCAGGCCTCTTGATTCAGAAGTAGAGACACTATCACCAAAGTCCCGATCAACACCACTTCAGGGTAAGGTATTTTAAAATTCTCATTCTGTTTCCAAATATCTCCTCCTTCTCACCGATCCTATTCTTTGGAACCGCCAAAACCCCTCAGTCCTCCAGAATTGCTGCTCTCCTCTAACTGTTCAACATCGGTATCTGAATCATTCCAACAATTGGTGGCCATGCCTTTAGCTGCCTGGCTGCTGAGCTTCAAAATGTCCCTGGTCAGCTCCTCTGGCTCACTCGCTGGCCCCCAGCACCGCCAGCCCCCTGCACTGTAAGCCCCCTGCACGTCAGCCCCTGCACCGTCAGCCCCTGCACCGTCAGCCCCTGCACCGTCAGCCCCTGCACCGTCAGCCCCTGCACCGTCAGCCCCTGCACCGTCAGCCCCTGCACCGTCAGCCCCAGCACCGTCAGCCCCAGCACCGTCAGCCCACGGCACCGTCAGCCCCTGCACCGTCAGCCCCTGCACCGTCAGCCCCTGCACCGTCAGCCCCTGCACCGTCAGCCCCTGCACTGTCAGCCCCTGCACCGTCAGCCCCTGCACCGTCAGCCCCTGCACCGTCAGCCCCTGCACCATCAGCCCCTGCACCGTCAGCCCCCTGCACCGTCAGCCCCCTGCACTGTCAGCCCCTGCACCGTCAGCCACTTCACTGTCAGCCCCCTGCACCATCAGCCCCCTGCACCGTCGGCCTCAGCACCGTCAGCCCCCAGCACCGTCAGCCCCCAGCACCGTCAGCCCCTGCACTGTCAGCCACTGCACTGTCAGCCCCTGCACCGTCAGCCACTTCACTGTCAGCCCCCTGCACCGTCAGCCCCCTGAACCGTCGGCCTCAGCACCGTCAGCCCCCAGCACCGTCAGCCCCCTGCACCGTCAGCCCCCTGCACCGTCAGCCACTGCACTGTCAGCCCCCTGCAATGTCAGCCCCAGCACCGTCAGCCCCAGCACAGTCAGCCCCTGCACTGTCAGCCCCCTGCACTGTCAGCCCCCTGCACCGTCGGCCTCAGCACCGTCAGCCCCCTGCACCGTCAGCCCCCTGCACTGTCAGCCCCTGCACAGTCAGACCCAGGACCATCAGCCCAAGGCACTGTCAGCCCCTGCACTGTCAGCCCCTGCACTGTCAGCCCCTGCACTGTCAGCCCCCTGCACCGTCAGCCACTGCACTGTCAGCCACTGCATCGTCAGCCACTGCATCGTCAGCCACTGCATCGTCAGCCACTGCACCGTCAGCCCCTGCACCGTCAGCCCACGGCACCGTCAGCCCCTGCACCGTCTGCCCCAGCACCGTCAGCCCCCTGCACCGTCAGCCCCCTGCACTGTCAGCCCCTGCACCGTCAGCCCCAGCACCATCAGCCCCAGCACCGTCAGCCCCAGCACAGTCAGCCCCAGCACAGTCAGCCCCAGCACCGTCAGCCCCAGCACCGTCAGCCCCAGCACCATCAGCCCCAGCACCATCAGCCCCAGCACCGTCAGCCCCAGCACAGTCAGCCCCAGCACAGTCAGCCCCAGCACAGTCAGCCCCCTGCACTGTCAGCCCCTGCACTGTCAGCCCCAGCACCGTCAGCCCCCTGCACCGTCAGCCCCAGCACCGTCAGACCCCTGCACCATCAGCCCCAGCACCGTCAGCCCCCTGCACCGTCAGCCCCAGCACAGTCAGCCCCAGCACAGTCAGCCCCAGCACCGTCAGCCCCAGCACCGTCAGCCCCCTGCACCGTCGGCTCCAGCACCGTCAGCCTCGGCACCGTCAGCCCCCAGCACCGTCAGCCCCTGCACTGTCAGCTCCCTGCACTGTCAGCTCCCTGCAATGTCAGCCCCTGCACAGTCAGCTCCCTGCACTGTCAGCTCCCTGCACTGTCAGCTCCCTGCACTGTCAGCTCCCTGCAATGTCAGCCCCCTGCACCATCAGCCCCTGCACCGTCAGCCCCTGCGCCGTCAGCCCCTGCGCCGTCAGACCCAGGACCGTCAGCCCACGGCACTGTCAGCCCCTGCACTGTCAGCCCCCTGCACTGCCCCTGACTGAGGGACAGGATTTACATGTATTTGGAAAAGGCAAGGACTGATTAGGGATAGCCAACATGGCTTTGTGTGTGAGAAATCGTATCTCCCCAACTTAAGTTTTTTTGAAGAAATAACAAACCTGATTGGTGAGGGTAGAGCAGTGAATGTGATCTACATGGACTTCAGTAAGGCATTGACGAGGTTCTTTATGGTAGACTGGTTAGCAAGGTTAGATCACACAGAATGCAAGGAGAAGCAGCTATTTGGATACTGAAATGGCTGGAAGGTAGAAGGCAGAGGGTGGTGGTGGAGGGTTGTTTTTCAGACTGGAGGCCTGTGACCAGCAGTGTGCCACAAGGATCGGTGCTGGATCCACTGCTTTTTGTCATTTATATAAATGGTTTGGATGTGATCGTAGGAGGTATGGTTAGTAAGTTTGCAAATGACACCAAAATTAGAGGTGTAGTGGACAGTGAAGAAGGTTACCTCGGGGTACGACGAGATCTTGATCAGATGGGCCAATGGGCCGTGGAGCGGCAGATGGAGTTTAGATAATTGTGAGGTGCTGCATTTTGGAAAGGCAAATCAGGGCAGGACTAATACAGTTAATGGTAGGGTCCTGTGGAATGTTGCTGAACAAAGAGATCTTGGAGCGCAGGTTCATAGTCCCTTGAAAGTGGAGTCACAGGTAGACAGGATGGTGAAGAAGGCATTTGGTACACTTGCCTTTATTGGTCAGTGCGTTGAGTACGGGAGTTGGGAGGTCCTATTGCAGTGGTACGGGACATTGGAATACTGTGTGCAATTCTGATCTCCCTGCTTTGGAAGCATGTTGTGAAACCTGAAAAGGTTTAGAAAAGATTAACAAGGAAGTTGCCACGGTTGGAGGGCTTGAGCTGTGGGGAAAGGCCGAAATAGGCTGGGGCTATTTTCCCTGGAGCGTCAGAGGCTGAGGAGTGACCTTATAGAGGTTTATAAAACCATGAGGGGCGTGGATAGGGTAAATAGACAAGGTCCTTTCCCCTGGGTAGGGGAGTTTAAAGCTAGAGGGTATGGGTTTAAGGTGAGAGGGGGAAAGATTTAAAAGGGACCCAAGAAGCAACTTTTCACGCAGAGGGTGGTGCGTGTATGGAATGAGCTGCCAGAGGAAGAGGTGGAGGCTGGTACAACATTTAAAAGGATCTGGATCGATGCACAAATAGGAAGGCGTTAGAGGGACGTGGGCCAAATGCTGCTAAGTGGGACTAGATTTATCCGGGATATCTCCTTGGCATGGACGTGTTAGACCAAAAGGTCTGTTTCCGTGTTGTACATCTCTATGACTCTATATTGCCATTCCTCCATTCCTTCAGGATCACTGGGTCAAATCCTGGAATTCTCTCCCATAACAGCATAGTGACGTCCTCTATAGCCAAAGGAAAGAAGTTCAGGAAGCCAGCTCAAAACCACCTTCTCAACGGCAATTAGGGACAGACCCAAAATGTTAACTGATTTCTCTCCACAGAAGCTGCCAGGCCTGCTAAACTTTTCCAGCACGTTCATAGATTCATACAGCCATCCAGTCTGCACTGCCACTGAAAGCAGGCTAATCCCAATTTCCTGCACTTTTCCCATATCCCTGAATGTTATGATATTTGAAGTTTTCTTCCAAATATCTTTTAAATGTTGTGAGATTTCCAGCCCCCATTACCTCCCCAGGCAGCACATTCCCGACTCGCACCTCCCACTAAGTGAAAATGCCTTTTCCCAAATTCCCTCTGAATGTCCTGCCCCCACCCCAAAACTAATTCTGCTTTTGTTTTTGTCTGCTGGTCTTAACAAGAATGCTCATCATCCCGCAAAGACTGTTTTTTTTCAAACTAAAATATAATTAATTTCTAAACACTGAGCTGATGAGAAGGAACTTATGTGGTTTTACAGTACGGTGGAGGGCTGCAGTCACATCACAATGTTACGATTAAGATGCTCACCAAGTGACATCTATGCAACTTGTGCTCAAACAGTATTTAGCCTGCACAAAGGCACCGTTAAGAACGTGGAGTCTGTTTGTCGCTTTTTTTAGGACAATGTAACTGAGTCTAGTCACGTCGATCTGGAGTTCACCGCCCGCTGTGTGTTGATCGTGAACCTGACAAAGCGCATTGTCATTCGAAAAAGGCATTGTATCGCCAGCCATACAAAGTCTGTATCTGGCGCCTGGAATCTGCTGTGAGGCGAAGGCCCGCTGGCAAACAAAGCGTTAATAATGACTGCAAAAAAAAGCACCGATATCTCTGATTACAATCTGTTAAACTGCATCTAATGTTCGTGTTGTCATCGAGCTAATTTCCGAAACCCCTTCTCTCTTCCCGTTTTGTATTGGTTTCGTCTGCCAAGCTTACACGAGGAAAATTCTAAAGCGAGCATACTCTCTTTGCAAAAAAAATATAAAAACACCGAAACTAACGGTTGCATTGGGCTGAATGACTTGCATTTTTATTCATTTTTCAAAAATGGTATCTGACTCAGAGAGCAGTGCTTTTGCAAACTGGCTCAAGGGGCCATGCACCCGCTGCATGTAGCCCAGGATATGGGCACTGGGTTTCTAACTGCCTTTCATACCTGCTGCAATCTGGTACTTTGACCGGGCACTGCAGGGTTTGCCAAACGGAACTGAAAACTCATTTAAAAGTTTGCAAAGAAATTGCTAAATGTCTTAGTGCCTCGCAGCCGATTACTCGCAAGCTACTAATGTTTTGACCTAAACATTTCCCTTGCCTGTTTGCCCAGAGCTAATGTTAAGGAAAACTGCACCTTTGACTCAGAGCCAGATGTCAACTCATTGCACTGTGGGCATTGAAGTTCTACAGTCCACATGCAGTCCATATTGCACCGACTATATCAACACTCATTCACATAGAGGGATAGACCACACAGAAACATACAGGCCAATGTTCATCTAAATACCATCTGTGTGCAATAAAACATCCCAAGGCATTTCACAGGTGTATTATCCAACAAGGTTTGAAACCCATCCCCACAAGGAACTTACACAGGCTTGGTCAAAGATGTATAGTCTAAGGAAAGATGTTATTAAACCTGAGAGGATGCAGAAAAGATTTACAAGGATGTTGCCAGGGTTGGAGAGTTTGAGCTAGAGGATGAGGCTGAATTGGGTGGGCTTCTTTTCCCTGAGGTGTGGGAGACTGAGGGGTGACTTTCTAGAAGATTATAAAATCATGGGAGGTATGGATAGAACAAAGAGCCAAGGTCTTTTCCCGGGGGTGGGGGAGTCCAAAACTAGAGGTGCATAGGTTTAAGGTGAGAGGGGAAAGGTTTAAAAGCGACCTGAGGGGCAACTTTTTCATGGAATGAGCTGCTAAAGGAAGTGGTGGACACCAGTACAATTACAGCATTTAAAAGGCATCTGGATAGGTACATGAATGGTAAGGGTTTAGAGGGATATGGGCCAAATGCTGGCAAATGGGACTAATTTAATTTAGGATATCTGGTTGGCCTGGATGAGTTGGACCGAAGGGTCTGTTTCCATGCTGTACATCTCTATGACTTTATGACCCTAAGAAGAAGGTGAGATGGAGATGTTTAGGATCAAGGCAGCTGAAGGTACCAACTGGGGCACATTGGACATGCTCAAGGCCCAGAATTGGAGGCAGGGGCCAGACAGAAATCTCGAGGGCCGGATGAAGAGTTTTGTAAACAAGGATGAGAATTCTAGAATTGAGCCTTTGCTTATCTAAGAGTCAATGAGTGCGCGGATGAAGGGCAAACAGGAGCGGGTGTGAGCACAGCAGAGATTTTGGGTAAATTGCGAACATGGAGGGCAGAAGGGAATGGTCAAAGCGCAAAACGACAAGACATGAATGAGAGTTTCAGTAAAAGGTGAGCTGAGTCAGGAACATATTGGATGGTGTTATGGAGACAAAAACAGACAGTGTTCATGAAGGCTGAGATATTTTATTTGTTTTCAAGTGCACCTTGTTACAAAATACAGTGAAAAATGTTGTCTAGAGTTGTCGCTCTCCAGCACCATCATAAAACATGAAAAATAAACCAAAATATAGAATATAAAGGCAGAAAAATGAAGAAATAAATCGTGTCCAACTTTGTATGCATACACATATATGTACATATACATATGTGAACACACATATACAGATACACATGCATATACATACAAATATATACACACATACATCACACATATATAAACATCAAAACATACATGACATACATCATGTAATCCCAATCAGGCAGATTTAGTGAAACAATCTTTGCTTGGTCCTGTATTTGTTGTAGCGATGTATTAATTTTATGTTATAGCAATAAACAGAAGCCTAGCTGTACAATCAGGTGAAAATGCATCTTAATTTCTGAATGTGGATTGCATTGCCCAGGAATGGGGAGGTGCAGATAAAAACGAAGTTTACAAACAAGAACTGGATAAGCACCTGAAGAGGTAAAGAGGAAAGAAGTGTGATGGAATGAGATTGCCTGAGGTGTTCTTATTCAGAACCAGCAAAGACAAAGTGGGCCAAATAGACTCCATTTTGTGCTGTTGCCATTTTATTGTTCTAGATTACAACTCACAGCAGTGCTAGACACAAGTGGCTCAGTGTGAAATCAATTTATGCAAGTGTGTAAGAGAGGAATGTGTACACGTATGAATGTGAAGCTGTTTATGTTCAAGAAATGTGAGATTGTGTTAGTGTTCACAATGGTGCGAGCATACGTGCCATATGAGGACGTGTGAGTGTGTAGCTGTGTCTTTGTGAATGAGCGAATCTGTCTATGGGGAGAGAGGTGTGTGTGTGTGTGTGAATAAGAAACTGGGATGAACCTTCCCAGCCTCTGAATGACATGGGCCACAGTGGGAAATTTGGGAAAATCAGGTGAGATGTCCATCAAGGACTTTCCTGATGTTGAGATCAGAAAGTCCCATTTTCTAACAAGTGCTGAGATGGTAAAATGGGATTGGCACAAGTGAGCAACAAGAGGCCTGTCTTCCTGGATCATTATAACTTACATTCTTATCTAATCTTACCTCATTAATGCGCAGTTTCCCATCTTCCACCCACCAGGTAGACACCGAGAATTCCTGACATGATGGTCAGAGAAGGTACGTAGGTGGCCCCAGCTCAATGTTTGCTCCTCCAGGCTTGCACATCTCAGGGGTACATGAATGGTAAGGGTTTACAGGGATATGGCCAAATGCTGGTAAATGGCACAGCAGCGGTACTCAGTACAACTCAATGGACACTGGGATTTGACAGGTACTTACAGTCTTCAACACACTATGCTTGTGCACTGCAATCCCGCACTTTAGACCCCTATCATTGGAATGCTGTTTCCTGGATAATTTGCACACAAAGACAGGTACCTGGATCAGGATGGGGTAGGGGTGTTCAGTGGCCAGAGTGTTCTGTATCTCTACTGACCGAGGAGTAGGCACTCCTGTCAGCCCTGTGACTCCTATGTAACCAATTCAGGCAGATGTGAGAAGTTAGTTGGGAGCCATACTGTTATCACTCAGAGGCCTGGTCATTCATTAATTGGAACTGACCCCTTATGTCACTCCAAAGAGTGGGCCATGGTCAATCCAGGGGGCCTGGCTACAAAAGGTTAGGGGGCTGTTAGGGAGGGGGGACTGGATATCAGGGCCACCATTGTGAAAGAGAAGATTGGAAGCTTAACAATGGGAAAAAGGAAAAATACTGCGGAGGCTGGAAATCTGACACAAATGCAGAGAATGCTGGAGAAACTCAGCAGGTCTGGCAACATCAGTGGAGAGAGAAACAGAATTAATGGTTTGAGCCTGATAAGACGCTTATCCTGAACTAACAGTCAAAAGCGAGGTGGAGATTGGAGACTTGGACTACATTGGTGAAGTGGAACAACTCAACATATCAGGTGGGGGAGATGTTAGTGTATTAAAGGGAAAGGGGTAATCTGAGGGGGGTTGCAGGGATGGTAATTGACAGCAGAACCCTAGTTTCGATAGGAGGTGAGTCTACTAATATACCTGGTGTGATCACTCATTATGAGTGGGAAAGGTTGTAATGTAGGGAAACAAAGATTTAGATCAATGGCTGACATGTCACCCATGCCAATTATGTGCCTTCCCATTATCTCTCACTGCAGCTCTGGGATTTGAGCCAGGGTGAAGAGAGTCTGCCCTACCCTGAACCCAGTTGGTGTTAGAGTTTGGGTTGGGCACCACAGATGATGTTTATGGCTTGTGGGCCCAGACATATTGAGAGTGTCTTGCCCAAAGGCATGTGCGCCCTCCCCAGCTTGAACTCGCACAGGGCTGAGAGGGAGCAGGCAGTGTGGAGGGACAGGGCCCTGCACTCCTGCAGCGTCCTGTCTGGTGGCTGCTGGGGGCCTACCATTGGTTTCTCCTCTGGTAGATGACCCTTGGCACTGCCTTGTCTCCTTGTGAAGAACAGGCACTTGCACTTAGTTCAAATTCTCTCCTCGCCCTGTTCACCAATGCTGAGCACCAGTGTTTAGGGGTCTGGAGTACAAGAATGTGGGCATCACAGCCTCTGAGGCTGCTGGACTAGCATGGAGGCAGCCGGAGTTCGGGGACACTGCTGTTCTCCTGCAGTCTTTGTGTGAGATTGTCCATTACCCAATGAAGCTGCCTGCTGCTCCTGTCTCTGCTGTGTATCCTAATGAAGTCGCCAATTGCTGTCACCTCCTATCAGATGCCTGGGCCCCACATTCCTCCAAGTGTCAGTAACCTTGTGGCATTTCTCCCTGAAGAAGCTGTTGTGATATGGCAGTGCTGTGCTCACATGTTTGTGCTCCGGCCACAAATTTCAGTGAGGTGCAAGTCTCGGAGCGGGAGGAGAGTGCAGGAGGTGGCCTTGCTGGTGCATCCGCTAAGGGACCCATACTCTCCTACTCAGAGGTGAAAGGGGACTCGGTGTCTTGTTGCACTAAACACTTAACCAAGGAGATGCCAGCAATGTTGTTGGTGCCCGCAGGAGACAAAATAAGAATGTGTTGCAAACAAGTGAATTGTGTAAATTGTGTCATGACAACAATATGTTCCCCTGGTGAATAAAGGGAGAATAATGCAGTAATGGACAATGCTTCTTACATTGCTGCTGGGATATGGGTGTTTTGGACTCACCACCGGGACCAGGATATCTCCCCACAGAAATGTAGTGACCCCTGCCCCTAGTACCCCTCCATGCCTTAGCTCCTTCTGTTCTTTTATAGAGCAATTTCTCGCGCAATGAAACAAATGTAGGGAATGAGTGAGATGAAAGCGAGTGGCCCAGCTGTTAGGTGTGGTGTGGGTGAATGAGGATGCAGCACCGAGCCTATGCAAGGTTAGTGCTTTCAGGGGGTAGAGTGGGAGACAGTGAGGGGTGAAGGTGGTAGTGAGAGGAATAGAGCTTGAGGCTCGATGGGATTTGGGTGGAGTAGCCAAGATAGTGAGTGTGAGGTAGCAGAGAGAAGGTGGTGGCACTTTGACAGAGTGGAGAAGGACATTGACTATCTTCTGGCATTGCTGGGTATTGTTCTGACAGAGAAACCACACTGACGCTGGCAGGAACCTTCAACCAGGCTGGCGAGGTCTCGTGTGGGTTCCTCGTCTGCTGGTTGTGAGACAAGAGCACAGCCTGTCTGCCAGCATCTCCAATTCTCTTCCACAAGGCAGGGGCCAATTTCCCTTTTCTGCCGAGTCCAGGCCAAACATCTCAACCCAAGGCAACCCCACACTCTCAGTGCTTTGCCAAGTGCATGATGACGTTTTAAATTTAGCACCAGAGATCTTGGAAAACCCCGAGAGTGATGAGTATTTCGGCCTACTGTGAGGGCAATCAGGCTAGCATTGGATGAGCAGGGTGCCATAGAGATGTAGTGTGTAGTTAGGGAGGCAGGCATGGGGTCGATAGTGTGAGAAAATTCATTAGGCTGCGCAGTGAGAGCCTCTCTGTGAAACTTGATGGCAACTTTATAAAAATTTCTGATAAGATTCACCCATGTGAGTCAGAATGGGTAAAGGAGTGAACACATACAGTCGTGTGTGAGAGAGAATGTGTATAGGAGTGTTAACAGAAATGTGAACAGAAATGTGTGATAGAGAATGCATATATGGAGTGTGTGTGTGTGTGTGTGTGTGTGTGTGAGAGAGAGAGAGAGAGAATGTGTGTGAGGAATGCATGTGAGAGAGATCGTGTATGGGAGTGTGTGCATGACAGAATGTATATGGGGAGTGCATATATGTGTGTGAGAGAATGTGTATGGGAGTGTGTGAGAGAATGTGTGTGTGAGAGAGAGACAGAGAGAATGTGTATGGGAATTTGTGTAAAAGAATGTGTGTGTGTGAGAACATGTGTGTGAGAATGTGTGTGTGAGAATGTGCCTTGAGTTTGTGTGAGACTGTGTGTGCATGTGTGTGTGTGTGTGAGAATTTGTATGGGAGTGTGAGAGAGAATGTATGTATCTGTGTGAGAATGTGTATGGGAGTTTGTGTGAAAGAACGTGTGTATGTGTGAGAGAGAATGTGTGTGTGTGAGAGAGAATACGTATGGGAGTTTGTATGAGAGAACGTGTGTGTGTGTGTGTGTGTGTGTGTGTGTGAGTGAGAGAGAGAATGTGTATGGGAATTTGTATGAGAGAACGTGTGTGAAAGAGAGATTGTGTGTGTGTGTGAGAGAGAATGCGCATGGGAGATTGTGTGAGAATGCATATGGGAATTTGTGTAAGAATGCATATGGGAGTTTGTGTGAGAATGCATATGGGAGTTTGTGTAAGAATGCATATGGGAGTTTGTGTAAGAATGCGCATGGGAGTTTGTGTGAGAATGCGCATGGGAGTTTGTGTGAGAATGCATATGGGAGTTTGTGTGAGAATGCATATGGGAGTTTGTGTGACAGATTTTTTTTTATTTGTTCTTTTTTTTGGGATGTGGGTGTAACTGGCTAGACCAGCATTATTGCCCACCACAAATCCAGGTGGTCAAAACTCACATGACACCAGGTTATAGTCCAACAGGTTTATTTGAATTCACAGGCTTTTGAAGCGCTGCTCTTTTGTGAAGTAAAGTCAGCCCAGAAGTTGGGCTGCTAACCATAGAGAGTAGATATCAGTAGTAATAAGAGAATGGTGATATATTTTCAAGTCAGGATGGTGAGTGACTTGGAAGGGAATCTAGAGGTGATGGTGTTCCCATGTATGTGCTGCCTGTGTTTTTTAGGCTGGTGGATGTGATTTGTTTGGAAGGTGGTGACAAGGTGGCGTTGTTCAGATCCTGTACTATACCTTGTAGATGGTGCACTCAGCAATGGATATGCTTCTGATCTGGTTGTGGGACCTGCTACATCTTCAGTGGCAGGAGTGAATATTAAAAGTTGTGAAAGTGGTACCCATCAAGCAGGCCTCTTTGTCTTGCTTGGTGTTAACCTTCATGAAGCTGCACCCATTCAGGCAAGTGGAAAGTATTCCATCACACTGCTGACTTGTACCTTGTTGCTGGTGGACAGGCTTTGGGGTGTTAGAGAATTCCCAGATGCTGAATGTGTTCGAGTGCAAGTGTGTGTCTGTGTGTGTGTGTGTGCGTGTGTGTGTAAGAGAGTGTGTCTGGTTAAGAATATGCATGTGTGTAACAGCATGTGAGATGATGCGTGAGAGAATGTATATGTGTTTGTGAAAGACAATGTATGTGATGTGTTTGGTGTATGTAAAAATGTATGTGTGACTGGAGAGTGTGTGAGAAAGAATGAGGAAGAAAGCTGTACTGATCAGGGCCTGTAAATGGATGGGAGGCGTCCTCTGCCGATTGTATTTAGTATTAAACCTTCTTCCGGATTTCTGTTCAATACTGCAACGAATAAATATCCAGAAACCCCGAAACACGTCCAGAACCGCTTAACATTGTTAACGCGTCTACATAACCAGGCTCGGCATACTCGAAAATAATAACATCGAACTTGTTTTTGCTCTGTGTGCGCGGAGACGGAAATTAAAACAAACTGCAGGAGAAGGAACACATTCCACCTGGCGCTTAAAGTCTGGGATTCCCTGTGCTCGGTGTCGTGTTTGAGTTGTGGACTGGTACTCCGAACCCTACCCCACTCCCATTTATTCCAATAGTTTTGCTGTTTAAAACAAAACACGATCACACTCTGTGTGTAGTCTGTAGTTGCCACACTAGATTATTTACAAACAGCAGGAGGGGATGGGGGGGGGGGGAGCCCTGCACTTTGATTGATACATTCTTCCCTCTTTGCATTCTAACACTGGGTGTGGGCGTGATATACATAAAAACCTGGGCTATCCGGATAGTTAGTGCGTCACCTTGGCGTCAGTCCATGTTTTGTACGAAGTGTGTGTGTGTTGTTTGGTTCGTCCCTATGGAGACGCAGTAACTCGGACAGCTTTTAAGAAGCGCGGAAGGCGCTTGGAGATGGTTCACTCGCGCTCTCGACCAGCTCGCTTTATATACTACTGCTAAATTTAGGCCATTTACCCGCGTACGATTCTCATCCTGGACGTGTTTCCTGAGCCAACTACAATTGGTTCAAGTTCTCGGCTAACTTGCTGATATCCTACCAATCGCAGGCTCCCGCTGAACAACTTTAAACCAGTACTGTACTTAATCCGAGCTCGCAGTCCCCTCTGCTAGAATTTTTGGAGACTCTTGCTTTAAAAGCGACAAGCAGCTGCGAGCCCTACTTTTTCCCATGCAAACCTTCTCCTGCTGAAGTCAACCAGTTCGGGTTTTGAGAGGCAGATATGGCTCTGAGCGGCACCATCCTGCCATCCATTTCTACATTCGCAGCCCCCAAGACCTGGGACAGACAGGAGTCTTGCAATGTAAGGACACTTTTATAACTTTTTCTCTGGTGATGTAAACACACACCTGCCTTCGAGGCGAATTGAATGCAGAGATTTACGTGAATACGTTTCAGATTTATTTTATGTTTGCATTTGCAAGATGAGCCTAAATAATTGTGTTTCCCATTTTAAATTTCTTCCTTGCACAGAAATGGAAAAACGACCCGGGCCTGAAGCAGCCTCAGAATCACTGCCCCATGACGGATTTTATACAGTATTTGGAGAACTTCACGCGGGCCAACGACACAGATGATGACCTGAGCTTGCTGGATGTGGATTTTATTCTCTCCAACACCATGTGCAGTGACCCTGCCGGGGGAGCGGAGTATACCCTGGCTGAAGGAGGAGATGTCAACCCTTTCTACGAGAAGAGTAACTCCCTGGCATACAGTGTGCCTGAGGTTGGGGAGTCCCCTGCCTACAGTATGATGGCCGAGTTAATGCGCTCGGACACGGACTACAACGCGGTGCAGGGCTGCTTCGTGCTCACCCCGGTCTACCCCAGCCAGGATTTAGCCAAACCTGCCAAGAGTGAGCCGGGTCTGGATGGTTACGGTCACGGGGGGGTGAGCATGGAGCCAGAGCCGGCCTGCCTCCGGGTTAAGCGGGAGGACGCCGTCTCTTGCCTGGTGGGTTACAGCGAGCGGCAGCGGCTGGGTAGCTCCCCGCAGGCCGGGGGCAATGTGACACCCCCCCTCAGCCCCGGGGACCTAATGAACTCCGGGGAGTGCCAACAGCAGCAACAGCAACAGCAGCCCCCGCCTCTCTGCCACCCCAGCAGGATGCTGTACCAGCCCAGCTACCCCTTCCCTCATCAGCACCTCCACTACCCCAACCAGTACGGCCTCTTCGATGACCCGGTACCACTGCAGCCTTCCCCGGCTCAGAGGGTCATGCTGACTCCGCCGTCGTCCCCCCTGGAACTTCTGGACAGCAAACCCAAGAGAGGCCGGCGATCCTGGCCCAGGAAGAGGACGGCTACCCACACCTGCAGTTACGCCGGCTGCGGAAAGACATACACCAAGAGTTCTCACCTGAAGGCACACCTCCGGACACACACAGGTAAGCAGCCAGCTCAACATTATGAAAAGGCAAAGCCAACATCGTTCTGTCTGCCGAAAAACAAATTCTGCAAAAGTTGCATTGCTCCAGCGCCTGTCGCGTCCCCCGCAGCCAAACAATTCGTCATTGTTCGAGTTTAAATTAACTTTAATTTTAAATGCCTCCATAATGCTGTAACGCTTTTCCTTGTGATTGTTTGATAAGGTTTTAACCAGATTTTGTTCCCTCCCTTTCTCTCTCTCTCTCCCTCTTTAGGTGAGAAACCATATCATTGCACCTGGGAAGGATGCGGCTGGAAATTCGCCCGTTCCGACGAGTTGACCCGTCACTACCGCAAACACACCGGCCACCGACCCTTTCAGTGTCACATGTGCGAGAGAGCGTTCTCCAGGTCGGACCACCTAGCCCTGCACATGAAGAGACACATCTGACCAGCAACACCCCACACTCACTCACACACACACACACACACACACACACACACTCACACACTCACTCACACGCGCACACACACACACACACACACACACACACTCACACCCCCCCCCACACACACACACACACACACACACACACCCCACACACAGACACACACACACACCCCACACACACACACACACACACACACACACACACACACACAGAGGCTGCCTTAAAAAAGTTAGAATATTTACAAACAAACAAAAAAGTGCTTCTCAA
Source organism: Stegostoma tigrinum (assembly GCF_030684315.1). NCBI lineage: Eukaryota > Metazoa > Chordata > Chondrichthyes > Orectolobiformes > Stegostomatidae > Stegostoma > Stegostoma tigrinum. The sequence continues at coordinate 42,848,984 of NC_081383.1, forward strand.
AACCAAAGGCAATTATTTAATAACCTACCAAGGTTGGACACTTCATTGGGGATTTGTAGCTGGACCTACCGCCCTGTTACTGGGCAGCGAAGAAGAAACCAAAGACAGTGGGCGAATTGAAACAGGCGATGGAGAGACATGGGATGGGGAATCTCCATCCTCAGACACTGGGCACAGTAACTGTTTATGAAGACAAGTGTCCCTCGTGACTCACTGCATAGAAGAATGATTTTAGTGACAGGGTCAAATGTATACAGTTTACATTGGCGCTATGTTTGTGTTCGATGCAAGACAAAAACAAGTCCTGCCATTTGTTTTTAAAAAAAAAGAACACGGGACGAGGTTACACAGAGAAGTTGCCGGAGCCTTTTTTTCTTTTTGGCGCTTTCTAGTAACTGAGAGAGTTCAGTCGATGTACGGAACGCGGCTAGTTAACACTGCCCACAGTTGTAGCCTTGTATTCAGTGAGCTTCGAATCGAATCAATATCTTTGTCATTGTTGTGTCCGCTTTTTCTAAACAAAAAATCTGAGTGGACCCGCCAATGGGTCCGAGCGAATGTTGCGTTTTTCTGACCGACGACAACCGGGTGATGGTCCCCCCTCTTCCCACTCCAGACCTCACCCGGTGAAGAGCACAGAAAGATCCCACAGCAACTGAGGTGCAATAATTCACATGCAATGTCTGTCCCATCTCGGAGTTACACTAGACAAGGCTAGATGTCTTGTAGTTAATAATTGTATTTTATCTGACTTGATCTTGAAGTAAATGTATATAATATTTTGTAATAAAAGTTATTGTATTATGTAAATGTAAAGGAACTGGATGACTTTCAAACCGCTGCCTATTTCTGTTCATTTTACTTAAAGCGTCTTAAACTAACGAGAGCTCATGTTGCGTGTGTAAAATGTCACTCCTCAAGACAACGCCTTGAACATGTTGGACTATAGCCTGGTGTTCGTGCGGCTTCTGACTTTGTCCACTCCACTCCCAGCACCAGCACCTCAAAATCACAGAAGGAGCGGGTCATTGAGGCTTAAGAGTTGGGCAGCACACTCATAGAAGCAGCGCGATGGGCACAACGGTCTCCTGTGCGCGGTTTAATTGTCTTTTTAATCTACAATTATATTTATAGCCTTTGAGTCAGTTGGACATTTTGGTTCGTAAAGACAACATGTAGCGAGTGAGTAAAGGACATTAAGGGTGTAGAGAGTTCGGAATTCCGACCTCCCCCTCCTCCCTCCCACACACACAACACACAGATAAAAATATTTTCACCTGAAAATGGAATCCCTCTGGAGGTTGCTGATGTTTTGCATCGGTGGCAAGAGATTGCGGGGAGATTTTGTATTGTGCGCATTTCAGAGCAAACTGAAACGGGCTAATTAAATAGAAAAGGAAATGAGAACTCGGCCCCCACCATCTCAGTCAACGCTCAGTAAAACATCAAGGCGGCCGAAAATCAACATTTCTAAAATTAAAGTTTCAAATTAGTCACGGCCAGTAATGTACTTTTAACTTGGTTGTCCCATTTTAGAACATAGAACATTACAGCACAGTACAGGCCCTTCGGCCCTCGATGTTGTGCCGACCTGTCATACCGAACTCAAGCCCATCTAACCTACACTATTCCATGTACGTCCAGATGCTTATCAAATGACGACTTAAATGTACTTAAAGTTGGCGAATCTACTACCGTTGCAGGCAAAGCGTTCCATTCCCTTACTACTCTCTGAGTAAAGAAACTACCTCTGACATCTGTCCTATATCTTTCACCCCTCAATGTAAAGCTATGCCCCCTCGTGCTCGCCGTCACCATCCTTGGAAAAAGGCTCTCCCTATCCACCCTATCTAACCCTCTGATTATTTTATACGTTTCAATTAAGTTGCCTCTCAACCTTCTCTCTAATGAAAACAGCCTCAAGTCCCTCAGCCTTTCCTCGTAAGACCTTCCCTCCATACCAGGCAACATCCTAGTAAATCTCCTCTGCACCCTTTCCAAAGCTTTTGTAAATGGGCTGAAAATAATAAGCTTTTAAAAAGAGCAAGGCCAATATTAATTCGAAGTATGTAAAGGGTTTTCACTGGATAATATTAATAGAGCTGGAAATCTCCCACTCCAGTTATCAAAACAAAGAGAAATTATATTTGTCCTGGGCCAATAAATGTGGAGTTGGAAAAGCACAGCTGTTCAGATAGCATCCGACAAGCAGGAAAGTCAACGTTTCGAGCCGAAACACTGTCAGAACTGACGATATTTGTCCTGGACCGGCCAGAGACAATTCACTCTTAAGCATTTATTTTCAAAACACATTCCCCTTCCTCTTAAAGCATAACTTTCCTCTTTTGATTCCTCTCGCGGGTGTGAAAGTGAGGAGATGTTATTGCGAGGCTTTCTCTCCCACCGCCCCCCCCCCCCACCCGGCTTTTTATCACAATCTCCATTTCTCGGTGACACCCACGCCCCAGTGAGAGCAAATTCCACAACCTCAAGGCTGAAATCAGCGGCTCTATTCATTGGCTGAGGCGACTGTTCGGCCCGTTATGCATATGCACGCCCTTTGAAAGTACGATGCCATTCCTTTTACTGTCCTCCCCAACACACACTGCCCAGCATTTGTTTCGAGTATCTATGGCATTGCCTTTCTAAAGATGGACAAGATTGGTTCCTCAGACGATGCATTACACTTTGTGGAGGTGAGAAGTTGGAGAAAAAGTAAACAACACATTTAAAGGGACATTAAAAAAGTTAACGTTGGGCTCAATACTTTGTTATTCGTTCATGAGATGTGTGTCAATGGCGTGGCCAGCCTATTCCTCATTGCCCAGAACGTATTAAAAATGGACCACATTGTTGTGGGTCTGGAATCGCATGTAAGCATGACCAGGTAAGGATTGCCTTCTCAGAAGGATATTGGTGAAGCAGACGGGCTTTCACAAAAATTGACAAAGATGCATACTGAGTTCAAGTTTCACCGCCTGCCTGTGGTGGGATTTAAAATGTTACCAGTACAATTTGGATTGTTAGACCAGCGAAATTACCACTTCCAAAATTCATTCCCCCATCCACTCCCAAAACACAACTCCAGACATCAGTCCAGAGAAAATGCTCTTGTTGAGGTATTTTACTCAAACAATGATGTTTAGCAAGAGATCTGCTCCTTTGTGGATTTTAACGGCACTGAACAATACTTCTGTTTCTCTGTGTTCGTTTTACCTTTCACTTTCTACGTCACGTGTGTTTTTGTGTGTTTCTTTGGTTTACATCTTGCGTTCTGGTTAGCTAGAGCCAGAGCTGTAAACTCGTGCTCGGCATGAGCTTCGGATTTTGAGAATGCTGCAACCTCACTGAGCTGAGACGTGAACCACAATCTCCCATAAACATCTTTGCACATCAGCAGTGGAGTCTTGTCCCGAAGCATGGGGCGTGGCGGGGTGGTGTAGCTGGGGGCGTGGGAACACCAGATGACCAAATCCCATCAGTGTTACAATGACAAGAAAGGACAAAAATGAATTTTCCGTGAGAGATGTCAAAAGTTTAACAAAAGGTTGCTGAATAAGCTTCACCATGAGTCCCAGGGTAGATTTAGCCTCCTGTGAGTCAGTGGAACTGACCCAAGAATTAGAGAAAGGGAGTATGTTCTGCCCATCTAATTCATTCTGAACTCCTACCTTTTGCCATGTTGCAACAGCTTCCCCCATTTGATAGAAATAATAGGAACTGCAGATGCTGGAGAATCCGAGATAACAAAGTGTGGAGCTGGATGAACACAGCAGGCCAAGCAGCATTTTCGGAGCACAAAAGCTGATGTTTTGGGCCTAGATCCTTTTCTCTCATTTGTTCTTTTTCTAATTCTCTTTGAAATGTTAAGATTGAATCTGCTTCTACAATCCAGCAATATTCCAGGTCACAACAGATTGGAAAATTCCTCCTCATATCACTTCCGTGTATATTTTTTGTCACCTCACATTAAATCCATAAACTTCAGTAATTAACACTTCTGCCAGTGGAAACTGCGACCCCCCCCCCCCACCCCTGCCCCTTGCTTAGCATTCATGGTTTTCAATTCTTCTTTTAATTTGTCTTGCTCTAAGGAGATCAACCTCAACTTGCCCAGTCTCCACACAAAACTCACCCAGAACACTGTTCCCTTTTGTGCCTTCACCGTATTATAGGGAGGGTATTGTTAAACTGGAGAGGGTTCGGAAAAGATTTACCACAGTGTTGCCAGGATTGGAGCATTTGGGTTACAAAGATACGCTGGAGAGGCTGGAACTTCTTTTCACCGAAGTGTGGGAGGCTGAAGGGTGGCCTTATGGAGGTTTATAAAATCATGCGGGGCACAGTTAAGCTGAATGGTTAGGTGTCTTTTCCCCAGGGTGGGGGAGTTCTTGACTAAGGCGCATATTTTTAAGGTGAGAGGAGAAAAATGTAAAAAGGAAATGAGGGGCAACTTTTTTGCACAGAGAGTGATTCAAGCCTTCCAGAGGAAATGGTGGATGGAGGTATAGTCGCAACATTTAAGAGATATTTCGAAAAGTGCATAAATAAGAAAGGAATATGGACCAAGCAGGTGGAATTAGTTTAGTTTGGAAATGTGTTAGGCAAGTGCTGGTTGGACCCAAGGGTCTATTTCTGTGCTGTATGACAGTCTGAAATCCTTCTGAAAGTGCAGTACTGCAACTGATAGCAATGCACCAGCTGAGGCCAAACTAGAATTTTGTAAATTCCTGTTGTACATAAGCTGCCTAATCGGTTCTGAATTGCAAACCTAATGTTCTGGAGACATGTATTCAAATCTACCTTGGCAGATGAATTCAATAAAGGCACCTAAAACTAAAAATCTGGCCTTGGAGGAGGGGCTGTAGCTGCTAACTGTCTGCCCCTCTTCTGTGACTATGTTTGTGCCTGGGACAGGGAGCACTCAGTGTCCAACAGTACCCTTGATCTCTTCAGAAAGAATTGGATACCGCAGGAGATACAGTGATAACACAGTGTGGAGTTGGAGGAACACAACAGGCTGGACAGCATCAAAGGGTCAGGAAAGATGACGTTTCGAGTCGGGATCCTTCCTCAGAAACGGTCCCAACCCAAAACGTCAACTTTCCTGTTCCTCTGATGCTGCCTGGCCTGCTGTGTTCCTCCAGCTGCACACTGTGTTATCTCTGACTCCAGCATCGGTAGATCTGCAGTTCTTACTATTTCTACAGGAGATACAGTGTTTTATTTCCCTTTACATCTCCGTTTGGATTTAGCCCTTTCCCCTTTTTCACCAACTTTGATGGTTTGCAATGCCCTTAATGGGTTTTGCACACAAATTAACCAATTGGAAAACACTAGCAGTGGGTAATAGATGAAAAGAAAACCACTGTGATTTTGAGATGGGTTAAAAAAAGTTGTTCAGTTGTATCTAAGAGCATTTAAAAATCTGGCTTAATGTTAATCATGTAACCATTGTCAATTGTTGTAAAAGCCCATATGGTTCACTTAGGAAAGGAAATCTGCTATACTTAATTGAGCCCATCTATATATGACTCCAGGCCCACATCAATATGGTTGACTTTTCATAGAATCCTTACAGTGTGGGAACAAGTCCACACTGATCCACAGAGCATCCTATTCAGACCCATACCCCTAATTTACACATCCCTGAACACTATGAGCAATTTCCCATGGCGAATCCACCTAGCCTGCACATCTTTGGACTATGGGAGGAAACCCACACAGCAACCGGGAGAATGCACAAACTCCACTCAGCCTGAGGGTGGAATCGAACCCGGGTCCCTGGTGCTGTGAGGCAGCAGTGCTCACCACTGAGCCACCAAGCTGCCTAGCAATCAAATTCAGTTCCAGGGCAATTACCGACGAGCATTAAATGCTGGCCAAGCCAGTGGCACTCACATCCCATGAACAAATTAATAAACAAGAAATCAAAAAGTCGAGGAAAGTACATGTGGCCCAATAACAGCCAGGAGTTGAGAGGTGAAATGGGAACCTATTTAAGCATTACCCCAAGTTGCCCTCTCACGTGGATGCAAAAGCTCCCAAAGGAGATCGTAGAGACTCTATCTTGCTATCCTGGACAATGCTTAGTGCTCAGCTAACACGCACAAGCCAACATTTCATTTGTATTGTTAATTTTTTGCTGGATTTTATTGCACACAACTTTGCTCCAGCATTTGGCTACAATTCAGTAGTTATTAATTGGTTGCAAAGGTATTCAGACTGTGCTATGAATGTGAAAGATACTTTGAAAATATAAGGTTTGGCTCTATTCACTGGGTTAACCTGGCACCTGAGTCTAAGAAAACTGGGCCTAAAACTGAGAAGAATTAATCCATTTTTTCTGAGCAAACAGGTGTGTTTTTTGGCTTTAGTTATGAAGTGAAGCTCATGGTCAATAACCTGAGCATCTCAGCTCAGACACTAGATATTTTCTTTCCCATCTCTCTAGCCTGCTCATTACACCTAACAAAAGCTTACATTTCTTCCTGCCAAAAATAAATTTATTCACACAATTTGTAAACGTACATTACAAAGCAGTTAAATTTGACCCTGCTGAAAGTGCAATGAAGGCCGATTTCTTTCAATCCGAATGTTTGGTTATGTTTGTCATTACAGGTTGTAATCACAGTGCACATTCGTACTTTATGTCAAAAAGTCTGAGAATTTTTACACGGGTTGGAGCCCTTCTTTTCATAGAATCCCTACAGTGTGGAAACAGGCACTTTGGCTCAATAAGCCCATGCTGACCCTCAGAGTAGTCCACCCAGAATCATCCCCCTAATCTAGTCATGCCCAAACACTACAGGCAATTTAGCATGGCCAATCCACCTAGCCCACACATCTTTGGACTGTGGGAGGAAACCTGAGCACCCAGAGGAAACCTATGCAGACAATGGTCAAACTCCACAAGACAGTTGCCCAAGGCTGGAATTGAACTCAGGTCCCTGGTTCTATGAGGCAGTAGTGCTAACCACTGAGCCACTGTGCTACCCATTAGCCGTCCCCACCGTTAGTGTCCTCTCAATCTAACTGGGTGTCAGGCAAGATTCCCAGAACTTGCATTTATTAACTGAGACCATGCCTTTAAGAATAGCTGGGCCTATATAGCTAAAATCCTCCACATGTGTTACTGTTTCCCAGATTGTCTCCCAGCAGAATGCTCTGCGGGGTATAGGTGCAAATCCGACTGCAATTTAAATAAAATCTGGTGTTCAATGCTAATGATTATGAAACTATCATTGTTTGCCATAAAAACTCATCTGGTTCATTCATGCCCCTTCAAGGGTAGAAATCTGCCCTCCTTACTTGGTTTGGCCTACTTGTGACTAGAACTACAGCAATGTAATTGACTCTTAACTGGTCTCTGAGGTGGCCTAGCAAACTACTCAGTTGTAGAGCAATCAGGGATGGGCTTCAAAAGCTGACCATGTCAGTGATGCACTCAGTTCCGGAATGAATATAAAATTATGCTCCTTAAAGTAAAATTAATAAGAAATTTATCCATCACTGTATATCTCCATTATGTGTCAAATACACAATATAGATGAGATATAATATCATTGGAGGGTCTTTGTTTGGAAAGCAAATAAAATTAGTGCAGTTATTGTAAAGCTATGACATGAACAATTCAGTCAGGGACTGAATTTGCATACTTGATGCTACCTAAATGGAAAATGCAACGACAGGGTTTTGGCACATTCTGGACTCCCACACACATCACCCCTCATACACACACAACAACTAAACCATTGGTACACAGACCAAAGGAAATCCCCTCACTTCACGAAAATTGCATTTCACTCGTACATTAACCAAGGTGCTGTTGGCCTCAGACTGAGGCTTTCAGAAGCAGCGTTGTCGCGTGTTAAGTACAAGTGCCTTTTTAAGCTCTCCTAATAGTTTTGAGGTGCAAAGGATAAATACTGTTCCTCATGTGGAATGTATTTTTATCGCAGAGGGCATAACTTTACTGTGAACACCGAATGTCATAGTGTGGCCTGAAGGACACCCAGATAAATTACTTTCTGCCAGTTTACTGACTAACAAAACAGAAAAAATCTCATTCTCTTTGTACAGTACAGCTGAACATTGCCCTTGGGAAAGTTGGAACATGAATCTATCGAATACATATGGTCAATACATTCAAAAGCATTTATCTAACTCTTAACATAACTATACAATGTCAAGGTAAGCAATTATCACTTAACATCCTTCCCTTCATCATCCCCCTCTTCAGAAAGGGTGAATTGTCCCAAAAATATTTCAGGTGTGACCCGCTGATACCCTGGACGACTGATCCTTGCAGCCTCAACTACCAAACTGGCCAGCGAATTGCAGATGCCCACCACCCGCTTCCTCATGTCCCTCTAATCTATCGACTAATCACCTTCGATCTATGACCCCCGATCACAGGCCTCGTCATTAGGGGCAGCAGGTATTCCTGCCAACTGCAAATTCACCAAGCGTGCTTCCCATATTTAAGGAAAAGTTATTAGTACATCCCGCAAACGCCAGAAGACCTAACACTGAGCCCTGTGGAACATTACGAAAAACTGCTTTCCATTTGCAGAACCTTCCATTGACCTTTCATTTCCTGTCACTGATACCACATTTCGATGTGTCCTGTTTTAATCTCTCTAACCAGTTTGTCTTGTGGGTTCTTATTAAATGCCCTCATCAATTCTCCCTGTTATTTCCTCAAATAATTCAAGTAAGTTAATAAGAGATAACACAGTGTGGAGCTGGAGGAGCACAGCAGGCCAGGCAGCATCAGAGGAGGAGGAAAGTTGATGTTTCGGGTCAGGGCCCTTCATCAGAAATAAGTTAATAAGACATGACTGTTCCTTCAACAAAACTGTTCTGACTATCCTGACTAATCTGTGTCTGTCCAAGTAATATGTAATTTTACTACTGGCTTATCATTGCAGCCTTTTTTGAAATATGGCACAACATTTGTAGACTCCCAGTCCTCTGATATCTCACATGTACGTAATGAGAATCGATTCACAGAGTATTAATTATTTCCTCCCAAGCTTCCTTTCACAGCCTAAGATACAATTCACCTGGCCTGGGTATTTATCCACCTCCAAGGTGGTCAGTCACCCCAGGATTTCCCTTCTCATTCTCCTTATTGTACTAATACTTCACACTCCTCCTCTTTAACTAGAATACCTACATCATTCCTCTCCTTTGTGAAGACAGAGACAAACATTTAGAAACCTGCCCACACCTTTTGCATCCATGTAGATGTTACTAGGTACATCTGGTAGGCCTGAACCATTTCCTTACTCATCATCTTAACTCTTAATGGACAAATGACAATGACAAAATATCTTTGGACTTTCCTTAATTCTTTCTCAATGCAGCAAATATTTTTCATTACCTCTCTTTGTTCTGCTACGTTCCTTTTTCACCTCACCCCTTTGTATACTCCTTCAAGCTTCCTAACATATTTGATTCTTGAGACTGTTGCAAGCTCTGTTTTTCTGCTTTATCTTACACTATATGCCCAAGGTAACCGAGGGATTTTAGAGTTGCTAGCCCCATCCTTTTAGTCTGTGGTGGCATGACTGTACTGATTATGTACTTTTGAATGACAGACATTCAAATAGCAGTCCATTTTTGCCAGATCACCTCTCAGCCTTAGAAAGTTTGCCTTCCCTCAATTTGCTCATATTCTACCTTTGTCCCCTTCCATAACGATGCTAAATTATGATCACTGTTACTGAAGTGGCCACCGAGGCTACTTCATTCACCTGCTCAGGTTTGTTTCCTGAAACTAAATTTGACTTTTCTTCTTCTCTCATCGTGTTTGTTTCATGTTAGTCAACAAGTTCTCTTAAAGAAGTTCAACAATTATGAGCCCTCTGTGCCTTTCACACTGTCAGTATCCCAACTGATATTTAAGAAGTTGAAGTCCCCAGTTATGGTTGTCCTATCAGTCAGAAATTTGCTTGTTTGTTTGCCCCTCTAACTCTCTCCCAGTATTTGGAGGTCTACAGTGTGGCTGCCCCTATTTTATCACTGAACTCAACACAAATCACCTCATAGAAACATAGGCAATGGAAGCAGGAGTAGGCCATTCAGCCCACTCCTCCATCTCAATACCTGGTTCCCACTTTCTCCCCAAATAATGTCCTTTGATCCCTTTACCTCTTAGAAGTACATCTAACTCTGTTGTGACCCGCTCTTGAAATCTCTGAGGTGCTCAAGTAGGCCATTATGTTCATTGAGTCGACACTGAACCTCTGAAGAGCACCCTCCATATTGACTCCATCCATGTAACCCTGCATTTCTCATGACTAACCCACCTAGCCTGCACAATCCCAGACACTGTGGCCAATTTATTCATCTAACCTGCACATCTTTGGACTGTGGGACAAAACCGGATCATCCAGAGGAAACCCACGCAGATACGGGGAGAATGGGAAAACTCCTCCCAGACAGTTACCCAAGGGTGGAATCAAACCCAGGATCCTAGCACTGTGAAGCAGCAGTGCTAACCACTGATCCACCATGCCATTCCCATTTATTCCCTCCCAGCTTTGTGTTACCCACACACTTGGACTTATTGCATTTTGTTCCCTCATCTAAATCTTTAATGTATAATGTGAATAGATGGAGCCCAATCTATGATTTTTGTGGTATTCCACTGGCGCTCAGAAAATAACCTGGGTATTCCTACTCTTTGGTTCCTGCCTGCCAACCACTTTGCTATCCATGCCAGTACATGACCTTTATCCCACGTACTTTATGTTTACTTGCTAATCTCTTATGTGGGTCAGTATTAAAAGCCTTCTTGTCAACTCTAATAGTTATATCCTAAAAAAATTCTGATAGATTTGTCAAGCATGATTTCTCTTCTGTAAGCCTCTGTCCAACCCTCTCATTTGATGCTTTGCTTTATATGTTCATAGAATCCCTACAGTGTGGAAATAGACCCTTCGGCCCAACAAATCTACATCGACCCCGAGAGCATCTCACCCAGACCCATCGCTCCCCAATCTACACCCCCTGAACACTACGGGCAATTTAGCGTGGTCAATCCACCTAGCCTGCATGCCTTTGGACTGTGGGAGTAAACTGGAGCACCTAGAGGAAACCCACACAGAGACAGGGAGAATGTGCAAACTCCACACAGACAGTCGCCCGAGGCTAGGATCGAACCTGGGCCCCTGGCCAGGCAGCAGGGCTAACTATTGGGCCACTGTGCAGAACCAATGTCCTCATTAGTATCCAGAATGGAATACTGATTAACAAACAGGGGAGTTTGAACACTGCCCATAGTGTTCAGGGGAGTCCTGCACTGCCTACCTAGTTCTCTTAGGCTGACTGCTCATTCTCTCAGTTGCCTGTATGTTTTTTAACCTGTGGTGTGACCGCTTCCCTAAACATGTTCTCCTTGTAGCCTTCTGCCTCGTGGACATTCACTGCTCAGTTTCCAAAATCAAGAGCTCCAGTTTGTAAAGCTGGTGATATTTCGTGCAGATGTGTTCACTGGGGACACATGGCGGGTCCATAATTTCACACATACTGGAGGATGAACGGTCCACCTGGCCAGCTGACCTGTCATGCGGCAACATTAAAAAGTTCCTTATTACCATTAGAGTAGCAGAAAATCTTTCCAGTGCTCACCAGTGAGCATCTTCCCCATAGCAGAGCGAAGAGCCAACTACAGGAAGCAGCTCCCATGCAGCCTCCATTCTGTGATGTTTTTAAACTCTCGAGTCGCTCTGTCTTTAGGTTGTGTTCATCTCACCCACTGCATCCATGGCCTTACCCCCAACACAAGTACAGCATGTTGGACCCTGATATATCGCTCTCTTGTGAACCCTACAGTTACTTGATCAGTCCACACAGGGGTTAGTGAGTTAGTGAAAATGCAAAAGAATATAACTCATTCAGCCTCCAGATCCTTATCTATCTTTCAATATCATTTTTGCCGATCTAGCTGAGATTGAATCCATCAGGACTATATTCACTGGAGCTTTGAAGAAGGAGATGGGGCTCTGAGATGAACCTGCTAACAGGACTGGATAGCATTAACACAGGAGAGATGTTCAGGCTAAGGATATGGGGAAGGCTATTTAGGACTTAGATGTAGAGAAATGTCTTTGCCCAGAGAATGGTAGGCCAGTGGAATTCCCTGCCACAGAATGCGGTTGGGGCCAAAACATTGAATGTTTTCAAGAAGGAGATAGATATGGTTCTTAGGCCTAAAGGCATCACGGGGTATGGGTGAAAGCAAGAACAGGGCACTTCACTGGATAATCAGTCATGGTCATATTGAATGGTAGAACAGTGTTGAATGGCCTGATAGAATCATTGAGTCGTATAGCCGGAAACAGACCCTTCAATCCAACTGGTCTACACCAATCATATTCCCAAACTAAACTAGTTTCACTTGACTGCATTTGGCCCATATCCTTTCAAACCTTTCCTATTCATGTGCCTGTCCAAATGTCTTTTAAAAGTTGTATCTGTACCTGCCTCCATCATTTCCTCTGGCAGTTCATTCCACACTAACTACTCTCCGTGTAAAAAAATTGCCCCTCATGCCCTTTTTAAAATTTTCTCCTCTCACCTCAAAAATATGCCCCCTTGCTTTAAACCATCCCACCCTAGAGAAAAGAGCTACGTTTCTTTATTTCTAAGCTCAGTGGCACCTTCCCACGTTATTCCCATATCTTTTGCGGTCATAAATCTGTCAGCATTCTGCCTTCAAACTTTTTGGGCTGCAGAATTCCAGAGAATCACAAGGAAGATGCTCTGCTTTCCTCAGTCCTAAATTATCGAACCCTTTCGAAGATGGTGACCACAAGTTCTAGACAATGGCTCCCTTCGACTAGATCCAACAGCCTGCCGTGGAGATCACCCTCTCAGCTGTTACCCTGTCAATCCCAAAATAATGTTTCAGTGAAAACAACAGATTATTTTGAAAGCGATTATGAGAGGCGGAGGTGGCGGAAAAACTGATCATCCCCCTACCACATCCCAAAACCAGCCCAGCTTGTCACCGCCTCCCTAATCTGTCCTTCCTCCTACTTATCCCCTGTTCCCACCTCAGGCCCACCCCCATCTCCCACCTATTAACCTCATCCCACACCCGTGACCTGTCCATTCCCCCTGGGCTGACCTATCTCCTTCCTAACTCCCCACCTACACTCACCTTTACTGGCTCCATCCCCGCCTCTTTGACTTGTGTGTCTCCTCTCCACCTATCTTCTCCTCTATCCATCTTCTATCCGCCTCCCCCTCTCTCCCTATTTATTTCAGAATCCCCTTCCCCTCCCCCATTTCTGAAGAAGGGTCTAGGCCTAAAACGTCAAGTTTTCCTGCTCCTCTGACGCTGCTTGGTCTGCTGTGTTCATCCAGCTCTATACCTTGTTATCTCACATTATTTTGAAACCCAGGGAATACAGGACTTCCAAATCTCTCTTCTCAGGATGATGCTCCATTCCAGGAATTAGTCTGGTGAGTTTTAATTCCCTGTTCAGGAGGTATGTCCTTCCTTTTAAGTAAGGAAAACAAAATTGTACACAGTTTAAGGAAACAGAGAAGCTTAGGATGGATACCAGGGGACCAATGCAACAGATTCCCTGGAGGAGTATAAATAGCGCACGAGTGGGGGAACTCACAAGGAAATTTGGAAAGATAGGAGAGTAACTGAGAAAGCACTAGAGGGTAAAATAAAGGAAAATCCAAAAGAATTTTTATGTATATAATATGCAAGAGAATAACTAGGGAAAGAGTAGGGAACATAGAAGGCATTGGTTCAATCTTCAGTGAATAGTTTGCATCAGTCTTCACAATGGAAAAAAACAATGTGAATACAGGCATCTGGATGGAGGTCTGTTACATATGAGAAAAGAATTAACAGAGAGAGAAATGGGGTATTAGCAAGTTCAGCAGTCTTGTATAAACCTGCAGGCCCAGATGAGATGCATCGAAAGCTGCTCAATGAGATAAGGGAGGAGATATCATCAACCGTTTGAGTGACAAGCGAGGTGCCAGAGGAACAGAGGGCTGCTAACACTGTCCTACTTTTAAAGCAGGGAGGAAGGAAACAACAAGGAAATTATGTGCCAGTCACTCTAACTTCGGCGTTGAGAAATTTATTGCACAGAATTCGGAAAGACACAGATTAATCATGGATAGACTTCCGAGGGTTGTTAAAGAAGTGTCATGTTTGACAATTTTGATTAAAATTTTTGAGGAGATCACCACGTGTTGTTGATGAGAATAATGCATTTGATGTGGTCTACATGGACTTCAGCAAAGGATTTGATAAGTTCCCTCATGGCAGACTGGTCAAGAAGATCAGAGCCTATGGAATCCAAGACACACAGGCACATTGGATCCAAAATTGGCCGATAAGTAGGAAGCAAAAAGGTTAGTGGTACAGGGATGTTTCTGTGACTGGAAATCTGTAACCAATGGGGTTCTGCAGAGCCCAGTGCTGGGACCCTTGCTGTTTGCAGTCTGCATGAATGATCTGGACTTAAATAAAGGGGTACCATGAAGACATTCATGGAATACATAAAAAACAGAGTGGAAAATTGTAAGGAGAATAGCCACACACTGCAGGTGCGAATCAGTGGATTGACCAGTGGGAATTGCAATGGCAAATAAAGAGTTAACATGGAAAAGTGTCAGATCGTGCACATTTTGAGGGCTTACATGGCTAGAGATTACATCATGAATGGTAGGATCTTGAAAAGTACTGGAGATCAGAGAGACCTTGCTGTCCATATAGATAGGTTACTGAAGGTAAGTTCGATAAGGTAGTTAGGAAAGCTGACGTATACTTGCCTTTATGAGCTGAGGCATAGAATATACAAATTAGGAGGTTATGCTGGAACTTCATAAACAGCTGGCTTGAGCACAACTGGAAAACTGTACGCTATTCTGGGTTTACAGAGATGCTGCCTGTGTTGGAGGACCTGAACTAAGGGGAAAGATTGGAGAAAATAGGGTAGTTTTCTTTGAGCAGCAAATATTGAGCAGGCACCTAATAGGGTGTTTTCTTTTTATTCATGCATGGGACGTTGGCATTGCTGGATAGGCCAGTATTTTTCATTGCTCGTCCCTAGTTGCTTTTGAGAGGCTGGTGGTGAGCTCACTTCTTGAACCTCTGCAGTCGTGTGCTGTAGGAGGACTCACAATGCCCTTAGAGAAGAAATTAAGATCATACAAGATTATGAAGGGCATAGATAGAGTGGATAGGAAATGGCCTTTTTCCATTTGTAGAGCAGTCAATAACTAGGGGACATAGATTTGAAGAAATAAGCAGAAGACTAAGAGGGGAGCTGGGGAGAAATATTTTCACTTAGAGGATGTTGAGAATCTGGAACTCATTGTCTGGAAAAATGGTTGAATCAGAAATTCTCATAACATTTAAGCAATATTTAGATATTCATTTGTGTTGCCCCAGCCTCCAGGATGACAGGTCAAAAGCTGGAAAATAGATTTAATGTAATCAGATCTTTGTTAAAAGGCCCAATGGTCTCCTTCTGTTCTGTAAACATTGATGAGACTCTTCTAGTTGGAGCAAGAAGTGATTTTCTCTATTACAGGCCCTGTATACTCCTGCACATAAAGAGAATGATGGTAGCAACTTTCATCATGAGCAACAGATCGTACAGTTTAGTGAGCTGACATTCCCATACAACAGGGATTGCCCTAGGAGTCTTCAACACTGACCATGGGCCTCTCAAAGTCTCATGGCATCAAGTCAAACATGGACTGAGAAACTAGCTGATTACCGTTTATGATTGTCCCTCTCAGCTGGTGAATCAGGGCTTCTCTGTGCTGGACATGTTGTGGAAGATGCACAGAGTGCTGAATATACTCTGGGTAGAGGACTTCATTGTCTATCACCCAGAGTGGCTCAGTAGCACAACTTTTGATCGACCTAGCCAAGCCTTAAAGAGAACATCTGTTATGAAGTAATAGGAGAGGGATCCATCAAGACAACAGTTTCAGTCTTGCCTTTTGCAATGATGCTCTGGACTCTGCCATCATTGAGGATGGAGATATTAATGGAGGCACCTCCTGTTGTTAGTTGTTTAACTGCCCATTGCCACTCGCTACTGGAAGTGCACTCCTGAGTTTAAATCTGATTTGTTATTTGTGGAATCACTTAGCCCTATCTATTGTGTATTGGTTCTGCTGTTTAGTATTCATGTAATTCTGTTATACCTGGAAGTGGCCTGCCATGCCCCCTTTTTATTAGGTGATATTTAAATTTATCAGAAATAAGTTTCAGTCTTGTCTCTGATTTGAAGACTAACATTGTCTCAAAATGTGGACCAATTAATGCATTGAGCTAATGCCACTTCAGTTATAGAGTCATAGATTCACAAAACTGTATGGCACAGAAACAAATGCTTCAGTCCAACTCCTCCGTGCCAACCAAATGTCCTAAATAAATCCAGCTCCATTTGTCAGCATATGGCCCATATCCTTCTAAAACTTTCCAGTTCACATGTCCATTCAGATGCATTTCAAATGTTGTAATTGTACCAGCCTCCACTACTTCCTCTGACAGCCCACTCCATATTCAAAATGCATGAAAAAGTTACCCCTTAGACCCCTTTTAAATCTTTCCGCTCTCACCTTAAACCTGTGCCCTTTAGTTTTGAACTCAACCACGTCGGGAAAAAGACCTTGGCTATTCACCCTATTCATGCCCCTCATAATTTTATAAACCTCTATAAAGTCAACCTTCAGCCTTCAGCACTCCAAGAAATTGTTTTCACTTTTTTTCTTTGATACTCACACTCACACTTAGTTAGGACCTTCAATTAATGTACCCTCTACAGAATTGGTCCCGGTCTGCTGATCTACCCTCGTCTGTCTCTGGTCCTCATGTCCACCCCACCAGGAATCTCTGATTCTTTCTTGGGAACTGGCCACTGAAAGATTCAGCTATTGAAAACAGCAAAAAGTTAGCCAAAACTTTTGGAGCTAATGTCTATCAATGTAATACAAAGGAAAATGCCAGAAAGTGTGCTTCAATAATGAAAGATGAACAGTCAGTTAGCATTCCCAAGCACTAAACAGTCTACTTCTCTTCACCATCCCCCCAGACCTCCCACTGACTGAGGACGAACGGTCAGTCCTAAGCAAGGGGTTCACGTTTGTCCCCCTCCATCCACACATCAACGAATACCAGTCACATTTGGACATTGAGCAGTTCTTCCGCCGCCTTCGCCTCCATGCCTACTTCTTTAACCGGGAGCCTAACCCTCCCTCCACTGACCCCTTCACCCGCCTCCAACACAAGTCCTCCTCCTGGACACCCCCAGGCCTCCTACCCTCCCTCGACCTCTTCATCTCCAACTGCCGTCGAGACATCAACCGCCTCAACCTCTCCACCCCTCTCACCCACTCCAACCTCTCCCCCACAGAACGGGCAGCCCTCCGCTCCCTCCGCTCCAACCCCAACCTCACCATCAAACCCACAGACAAGGGAGGCGCAGTGGTAGTATGGCGCACTGACCTCTACATCGCCGAGGCCAAACGCCAACTCTCCGACACCACCTCTACCGCGCCCCCCCCGACCCCTGAGCACCAAACCATCATCTCCAACACCATCCATGACCTCAACACCTCAGGGGACCTCCCATCCACAGCCTCCAACCTCATTGTTCCCCAACCCCGCACGGCCCATTTCTATCTCCTTCCCAAAATCCACAAACCTGCCTGCCCTGGTCGACCCATCGTCTCAGCCTGTCCCTGCCCCAACGAGCTTATCTCCAACTATCTGGATCAGTGATAATGAACCCTGCAGCCCAATGGTATCAATGTGGACTTCACCAGCTCCAAAATCTCCCCTTCCCCCACCGCATCCCAAAACCAGCCCAGTTCGTCCCCTCCCCCCACTGCACCACACAACCAGCCCAGCTCTTCCCCTCCACCCACTGCATCCCAAAAACCAGTCCAACCTGTCTCTGCCTCCCTAACCTGTTCCTCCTCTCACCCATTCCTTCCTCCGACCTCCAAGCCGCACCTCCATCTCCTACCTACTAACCTCATCCTACCCCCTTGACCTGTCCGTCTTCCCTGGACTGACCTATCCCCTCCCTACCTCCCCACCTATACTCTCCTCCCCACCTATCTTCTTTACTCTCCATCTTCGGTCCGCCTCCCCCTCTCTCCCTATTTATTCCAGAACCCTCACCCCATCCCCCTCTCTGATGAAGGGTCTAGGCCCGAAACGTCAGCTTTTGTGCTCCTGAGATGCTGCTTGGCCTGCTGTGTTCATCCAGCCTCACATTTTATTATCCACATTTTGATATCTCTGTTTAGCTTGTACTTTATTTCTGACTGACAAGTTTTTCTAACTCTCTGTGACCCTTCATTGACATTTGAAAAACTAAATTCATGACATTGACTGATTCCCCTTATTCACCCTTGTATTAGTGACTAATTCCTTCTCAGCTTTTTAAGTCATGAACTCTTTATTTAAGTGGATGGCCCTTTAAAGTTTTTCTTTGCTGGCTGCATATGCATAGTAATTTGAAGAGCTGGTGCTCAGAGGGTGTTTGAGTTACTGCATAGTCATGAGGGAATCTCAACCTCAAAAAAACTCTAGCAGTCTTATCAAACACAAATTCCTTTCGAAAATCTGTGTTGTCTCAACCAATCACAGAGAGACTTTTCAAGTGCCTTTTTATCACGTACAGATATACAAACAAGGAATAAAAGTTAATAAAATGTGAGGCTGGATGAACACAGCAGGCCAAGCAGCATCTCAGGAGCACAAAAGCTGACGTTTCGGGCCTGGACCCTTCATCAGGGAGGGGGATGGGGGGAGGGAACTGGAATAAATAGGGAGAGAGGGGGAGGCGGACCGAAGATGGAGAGTAAAGAAGATAGGTGGAGAGAGTATAGGTGGGGAGATAGGGAGGGGATAGGTCAGTCCAGGGAAGACGGACAGGTCAAGGAGGTGGGATGAGGTTAGTAGGTAGATGGGGGTGCGGCTTGGGGTGGGAGGAAGGGATGGGTGAGAGGAAGAACAGGTTAGGGAGGCAGAGACAGGCCGGGCTGGTTTTCGGATGCAGTGGGTGGAGAGGAAGAGCTGGGCTGGTTGTGTGGTGCAGTGGGGGGAGGGGACGAACTGGGCTGGTTTTGGGGTGCAGTAGGGGAAGGGGAGATTTTGAAACTGGTGAAGTCCACATTGATACCATTAGGCTGCAGGGTTCCCAAGCGCAATATGAGTTGCTGTTCCTGCAACCTTCGGGTGGCATCATTGTGGCAGTGCAGGAGGCCCATGATGGACATGTCATCTAGAGAATGGGAGGGCGAGTGGAAATGGTTTGCGACTGGGAGGTGCAGTTGTTTGTTGCGAACTGAGCGGAGGTGTTCTGCAAAGCGGTCTCCAAGCCTCCGCTTGGTTTCCCCAATGTAGAGGAAGCCGCACCAGGTACAGTGGATGCAGTATACCACACTGGCAGATGTGCAGGTGAACCTCTGCTTAATGTGGAATGTCATCTTGGGGCCTGGGATAGGGGTGAGGGAGGAGGTGTGGGGGCAAGTGTAGCATTTCCTGCGGTTGCAGGGGAAGGTGCCGGGTGTGGTGGGGTTGGAGGGCAGTGTGGAGCGAACAAGGGAGTCGCGGAGAGAGTGGTCTCTCTGGAAAGCAGACAGGGGTGGGGATGGAAAAATGTCTTGGGTGGTGGGGTCGGATTGTAAATGGCGAAAGTGTAGGAGGATGATGCGTTGTATCCGGAGGTTGGTAGGGTGGTGTGTGAGAACGAGGGGGATCCTGTTAGGGCAGTTGTGGCGGGGGCAGGGTGTGAGGGATGTGTTGCGGGAAATATGGGAGACGCGGTCAAGGGCGTTCTCGATCACTGTGGGGGGAAAGTTGCGGTCCTTAAAGAACTTGGACATCTGGGATGTGCGGGAGTGGAATGTCTTATCGTGGGAGCAGATGCGGCGGAGGCGGAGGAATTGGGAATAGGGGATGGAATTTTTGCAGGAGGGTGGGTGGGAGGAGGTGTATTCTAGGTAGCTGTGGGAGTCGGTGGGCTTGAAATGGACATCAGTTAAAAGCTGGTTACCTGAGATGGAGACTGAGAGGTCCAGGAAGGTGAGGGATGTGCTGGAGATGGCCCAGGTGAACTGAAGGTTGGGGTGGAAGGTGTTGGTGAAGTGGATGAACTGTTCGAGCTCCACTGGGGAGCAAGAGGCGGCGCCGATACAGTCATCAATGTACCGGAGGAAGAGGTGGGGTTTGGGGTCTGTGTAGGTGCGGAAGAGGGACTGTATATAAGTTTATGTTCAACTCTTAAGCCTGTTCCAGCTCTTCAATATAATCATGGTTGATCTGGTCGTAACCGCAAATTGACATTTCCGCCTACCCCAACACACCCACATTATTTTCTGTCTTGACACAGAGCAGAAGACAAGTGGGATGGTAATAAGGAGCCAATTCTTCTATCTTCAGAATTATGATGCCTTTCTTGCATTGATAGAATTCCAAAAGCTCAGAGCCTTTAATTCCAACAATCTCAGGGCCCAGGACAACAGGAATCCAGGGGACTTGTTAGCTTTTAGTCCCCTTGTTGACTCAAAAAATATTTCTTTACTGTTTTCCTCAAATTCATTGATTTCAATGGTGCCATTGCCTCCCAATTGCTTTTGGAATATTTTTGCATCTACCACCATGAAGATAGATAGAAGGTATTTGTTTAATGTCTGAGTCATTTCCTTATTCCTCACTATAATTTCACCTGTTTTTTTTTCCTTTAAGGGATGCAGAATTACTCCCAATAATCTCTTCCTTGTTTTTATGCATTCTTTTCCTTTAGAAGCTTGTCCAATCTGTTTTTATGCCTCGGGCTGGTTCATTCTCGTCCTATTTTCTCTTCCATTATCAACCTCCTATCATCCTGAGCTGAAGTCTAAAAAGCCACCCAATCCCCAGGCTTGTTACTCTTTCTGGCAACATTATAAACCTCTTCCACATACAGCGTGTTCATTTTTATTGGTAGAGAGATTGAGTTTTGGAGCCATGAAGCCATGTTGCAGCTGTACAAAACTCTGGTGCGGCTGCACTTGGAGTATTGCGTACAGTTCTGATCGCCGCATTATAGGAAGGATGTGGAAGCATTGGAAAGGGTGCAGAGGAGATTTACCAGGATGTTGCCTGGTATGGAGGGAAGGTCTTATGTGGAAAGGCTGAGGGACCTGAGGCTGTTTTCATGAGAGAGAAGGCAGTTAAGAGGCGACTTAATAGAGACATACAAGATGATCAGAGGGTTAGATAGGGTGGACAGTGAGAACCTTTTTCCTCAGATGGTGATGGCTAGCATGAGGGGACATAGCTTTAAATTGAGGGGTGATAGATATAGGACAGATGCCATGTACTGTGCTGTAATGCTATGTTCCCTTAACTTAATACGATTGTCAATGTTTCTTGTCAGCCATTTTGAATCTCTCCAGGAATTTACAATTGCTGTGAATTACACACTCTAAATATTTGCTACTGCCTGTCCAACAGCATATTTTTATCAGGCTGCTGAATTTATATTAACCAACTGCTGGAGTAACTCAGTTATTATATACTGAATATAGGGAAAAAGTGGGTGATGCACTTGGCCATAATGTGTGCCAAATACAGAAGATGGCAGGTATAACGTCCCTGCCTCCTGATCCCTGACATTACACCTTCATGATGCCCCACTACCACTCCTCTACATTACCCTGTAGAGGCCACATTGGTGGTGATTGCAAATAAACTGCCTGTCCAGAACCCACCATGCCCTCTGAAACTGTTTTGCATACCGCCACCCCCACCAATGTTCCTTGAGAATACCTCCCTATCACCGTGCTGGCTCACACCTTCACAAGCAGCTCTGCTTCCCTTCCCCCTCACCATGCTTGACTCCTCCACCCTTTTCACATTGATCCCTTCACTGTACTTCCAATGATCAACAGACAGGCATGTCAGGGACTCTACCGGCTCCAGGTACCTGACTACCTTCAATGAGCAGATCCCTAGACAAGTTGGACCAGAGTCCCAGCTGCCAGGACACAATCCCCCTGACTGCTGCTGCTGGCCCTACAGGACAAACTGCTCTCACACTGGACACCTAGAATTCCTGGACTGTACTCATGTGGATCCCCTGGCAATGAGGGCCAAACGGACCACTGACCATGGCCAGACCTGCTGAACTGTGGGAGGACTTTGCCTGTAACACATGCAGGGTCCTAGGGCCCCCTGAATAGACTACAGTACCACCCTGACTGAACTAATGAACAGCCACCACCAGTATCTAAAATGGTCATTTGTTTTTGTTTATTATTGTCGTATGTACCGAGGAACAGTCTAACCAGACAAATCACACCTTACATAAATAGAACACAATGCAGAATGTAGTGTTACAGCTACATAGAAGGTTCAGAGAAAGATCAACTCTAATTGATATTATTTTATTTATCATTATCATAGGTACCCAGATACAGTTAAAAAGTTTTGATTGTGTGCAGTACAGGCAGATCATAGCATACACAGTGCACCAGGGTAATAGAACAGAGCAAGGAATACAATGTTACGACTGCAGAGAAGGTGCACAAAAAGTGAGATCAACATTTAATCTAAAGTTTCAGAGATCCATTCAGAAGTCAAATAACAGCAGGGAACAGCTGTTCTTAAATCTATTGGTACGTGCTTTAAAATTTTAGCATCTTCTGCCCAATGCAAGAAGTTGGAAGAGATTACAACGGGGGTGGGAGGGATCTTTGATTATTTTGGCTGCTTTCCCGACACAAAGTATAGACAGAGTCAATGGAAGGAAAGTTAGCTTGTGTGATGCACTGGGCTGTGTTCACAACTCTTTGTAATTGCTTGTGAGCTTGAACAGAGCAGTTGGCACACCAAGCTGTGATGTATCTGGAAGAAAATGCTTTCAATGGTGCATCAGTAAAAATTGGTAAAGTCATTGTGGACATTGTGGCCAAATTTCCTGAGTCTCCTGGGGAAGTAGAGATATTTATGTGCTTTCTTGACTATAGTAACAACACGAATGGACCAGAACAAATTGTTGGTGACATTTCTTCCTACGAACTTGATTTTATTGATCACCATGCCACCTCAGCATCATTGATACAGACAGGGGCGTGTCCTCCATTCCACTTCCTAAAGTTGATGACCAGCTCCTTCCTTTTGCTGACATTGAGGGAGAGATTGTCCATCTCTTTCCTGTGCTCTGTTCCATCGATGTTTGAGATCTGACCACTAGGGTGTTGTCATCAGCAAAGTTCTAAATGGAGTTCGAGCAGAATCTGGCCACACAGCCATGAGTGTAGACAGAGTATAGTGTGCGGTAGAGAGCTGAATGCTCAGTGTGTTTATCACACAGGCTGCTGGCATGTGCTGTCAGTGTTACAGTGACGTCTCACCGTGCCATTCATAAACACAACCCACCACCATGCTTCTGGATGGATCCCTACTGACCAGCAAAAACAGAGAATGCTGGAGAAACTCGGCAGGTCTGGTAGCATCTGTGGAGAGAGAAACAAAGTTAACGTTTCTTCAGAGCACAGTCTCTCTGTGTGTCAGTGCTGCCGAAAAGAACATCAGTATGTCAGTACTGCAGGGAGAGCCTGACTAAATTACAAGGCACAGCACGCCACAGCAAGGCAAGGCGAGGAGGCAGCTCGATGCGGGTAGCTGGGAATGAACAAGCGAAGATGCCACCTGGTCCAGTCTGTGAGCTGGGTACCCGCCACAGCCTTTTAATGCCAGCTGCCTGTGTGCCCAGTCATGCAGACCTGAACTCCCTAAGCAGCCTGCAAGTGGATCGGAGAGGTTAGTTAACACAATGGTTGTGAGCAATGTTGCCTCAAAGCTGTGCATGGTATCGTTCTGCTATTCTGAGCGCAGCAATCGACATTCCAGTTCTGAAAGCTGCTGCCACACACTGACCTCGGAATTCTGTGCAGCAGAAAATAAAATTAGAGGGGATGCTGGTCAGGAAGGTCTTGAAAATTGGGATGCCAATGCTCATGAGGGATGAACGTGGCTGGTGCCTGTGGTCCATGCCCTGAGATGCTGTTTGGTGCTGAGCTGCATGGAGACCCCTCACAGCCAGCAGTGAACTGGAGTCACCAGGGACTCACTTGGACTGCCATGGAGAGAATTCTCAATGTCGAGCTTATTCATCATGATGTATTAGGACAGGCGGTGATGTTTTAGGGCAGACGGTGATGTATTAGGATAGGAGGTGATGTATTAGGGCATGAGGTGATGTATTAGGGCAGGCAGTGATGTATTAGGGCAGGAGGTGATGTATTAGGGCAGGCGGTGATGTATTAGGGCAGGAGGTGATGTATTAGGACAGGAGGTGATGTATTAGGACAGGCGGTGATGTACTAGGACAGGCGGTGATGTATTTGGACAGGAGGTGATGTATTGGGACAGGCAGTGATGTATTAGGACAGGCGGTGATGTATTAGGGCACGAGGTGATGTATTAGGACAGGAGGTGATGGCCTCGTGATATTATCTCTCAACTGTTAATCCAGAGACTCAGGCAACGTTCTTGAGACCAGGGTTTGAACTTTGCTGTGGCAGACGGTGGAATTTGAATTCAATAAACATCTGGAATTAAGAGTCTAATCATGGCCGTGAAACCATTGCTGACTGTCAGAAAAATCCATCTGGTTCACAATTGTCATTTAGGGAAGGAAACTGTTATCCTTACTTGCTCTGGCTCCAGTGATTCCAGACCCACAGCAATGTGGTTGCCTCTTACCTGTGCTCTAGGAAATTAAGGATGAGCAGTTAATACTGTCCTGGCCGATGACACCCTCATGCTGCGTATGAATTTTAAAAAATTGAATACGAATGAGGAAAGTTGCAGTGTTAATGAGGTTGGGCAGCATGATGCTCAGAGGTTAGCACTGCTATTTCACAACAGCAGGGTCCCAGGTTTGATCCCATCCTCAGGCAACTGGCTGTGTGGAGTTTGTGCATTCTTCCTTTGTCTGTGTGGGGGCACTCTGGTTTCCTCCCACAGTCCAAAGACGTACAGGTTAGGTGGTTGTCCACGCTAAATTCCCTGAAAGTGGCCACTCAAGTAGATCGGGTGGTAAAGAAGGCATATGGCACATTTGTCTTTCTTGGTTGGGTAAATTGAGTGCAAGAGACAGGATGTCATGTTGCAGCTTTGGTTAGGTTAGTATTGTGTTCAGTTCTGGTCATCACATTACAGAAAGGATGTGAAGGCTTTGGATAGGGTGCAGAAGAGGTTTACCAAGATGCTGCCTGGATTCAAGGGTACGGGCTATAAGGAGAGGCTAGAAAAAGTTGGGTGGTTTTCTCTGGAGTGGCAGGGGCTGAGGGGAGACTTGATAGAAATCTCTAAAAATTATGAGATGCATAGATAGGGTTGATGGTCAAAATCTATTTTCCCAGACTTCCAACGTCTAATACTAAGGGCCATGCATTTAAGGATGGAGGGGGAAAAGGAGAGGTGAGGGGCAAGTTTTTTTTTAAACACAGAGAGTGGTACTGTCTGAAATATGCTGCCAGGGGTTCTGGTGGAGGCAGATGTGATAGGACCAATTAAGGGACTTTTAGATAAATGGAGGGACATGGACTTGGGGCAGGCAGAAGGGATTAGTTTCATTTTGTATCATGTTCGGCACAACATTGCGGGCTGAATGGCCTATTCCTGTGCTGTCCTGTGTTCTATGATCTAAATTGTCCATGTGGGATTATGGGATGGGATGGGTCTGGGTTGGATGTTCCTCAAAAGGTTGGTGCAGACTTGATGGGGTGAATATTCTCTTTGGGTACTGTGGAATTTCTATGGTGTTTAATAAAATTATAATTCCCCCTTTCATTGGCATTAGAGTCGCTCCTAACATTGAGATGGGCCTTGCTGAATAACTTCCCAGATCTTGTCACAAATCTCACCACAACCAACC
Organism: Stegostoma tigrinum; assembly: GCF_030684315.1. Lineage (NCBI taxonomy): Eukaryota > Metazoa > Chordata > Chondrichthyes > Orectolobiformes > Stegostomatidae > Stegostoma > Stegostoma tigrinum. The sequence goes on from NC_081383.1 coordinate 42,874,930, forward strand.
TTGTCCAGGTCCCTGGAAGATTCCATCCATTATCTCTAAACTGAAATTAAATAGTTCGGCTTCCTTAAGGTTGGTTACTATCGAATGCCAAATAGTGGGTGGATTTGGAAGGCTGAGAAACTACACTCCTCACATTCACTGGAAGTGCAGAAAGTTATAAGTGACTAATGGAATAAATTAGAAGAAAGTCCTTTCTCTTACAGGAAGGTGAGCAATGAAAGGACACACAGTAAAGACAATTAGTAAAAGAGCCACAGAGGGAGATGAGGAATATTTAATTTATACAGGGAGCTATGGCAATATGGAATGAACTGCTGGAAATGTTGACGGTTGGAGATTCAGTTAGAACTTTAAAAGCAGCATTGGAAAAATATTTGGAAAGGAAAAGAACTGCTCATTGTATACATGAGGTCGAAGTGATGTCAGTACTGGCGGGCCCTGCAGTGATAACCTCAATGTTGACAACAGTGAGCTGCGGAAAATTGTACATCTTGTCTGCCTAACAATTTGCTTTTTCCAAATCAATAACTTTTAAAAAACCATCAGGTCAACTCACACACAAACTCCAGAACAGTAAAGGGCTACAGGCCTCAGAATTTCAGCAAGGCAGTCACATTTCATAACAAGGAGCAAAAAAGAGCAAACAGTAACTTTTTATAAAACTCACCAACATCCACAGAGCAAATAGTAGATTTCCAGATATCACCTTGCCCTCTTCTATTACAGAAGAGGCTTAGGTGAACACATACATCCCAGTTTCATTCTGCTTACTGCATTTATCTCCATCATTGCAGAAACCAACTGGCAACATGGATGACAGCCATCATCTATTTGGACCAGAGTGACCATTGCACTATCACTAAGCTCATTATAACCAATGAGAGACAGGCAGGAAAATGGAGTGAAACTGATAATCAGATCAGCCATGATGTAGAATGGGAGAGCAGGCTCGATGGGCCTAAAATCCTATCCTAGGCCTGAAACATCAGCTTTCCTGCTCCTAAGATGCTGCGTGGCCTGCTGTGTTCATCCAGCTCCACACCTTGTTATCTCTAGTCCTATTCCTGATCCTGCTTCTCATATTCTTACAGATGATTATTCCCAATGTATGAGATTTCTGAATTAAAACAGTGATGTTGGTAACATTCAGCCCCTGTGGCAGTATCAGGATTGAAAATGACTGAGGTAATGTTTCAAAAGTTAACATTTTCCATAAATGAAAGAAACTTGAGATGATTTTCAAGTGAATTCACAGGCAGGATAAGGAATGGTGGGCAGAATATAAAATGATGTGAATCAATGAGCAATTGTGCAATTCTGGAGAGTGTAAGATAGAAAAAGATGAGCCCATTGAGAGTTAAACAGCAACAGTAGAATCTGGAACAAAAACAAAGTTGCTGGAAAAGCTCAGCAGGTCTGGCAGCATCTGTGGAGGAGAAAACAGAGTTAACGTTTCGGGTCCAGTGACCCTTCCTCAGAACAGACCCTTCCTCTGAGGAAGGGTCACCAGACCCAAAACGTTAACTCTGTTTTCTCCTCCATAGATGCTGCTAGACCTGCTGAGCTTTTCCAGCAACTTTGTTTTTGTTCCTGAAATTTACAGCATCCGCAGTTCTTTTGGTTCTTAACAGTAGAACCTGGGTCATATTTCCAGCTTGGGGTGAGAATAATCCCCCTTTGTTTTGAGACATCTGTTTGACAGGATTTCCCAAAGTGCCCTGAAGCCACCTGCAATAGGTGTAGAGTTGGGCTGAGGTCAGAGCTGTCAGGGTGTAGTCCTACCTTCTTTCCCAAAGAAACATTGGCCTATTTCTTGTGAGGCTTACCTATATGTGAGTGAACCTTCTGACTATTTCACACTCACTCCCATTCCTGTCTCACTCAGCACCTTCACCCTCAGTCCCCTCATGCCCATCTTCTTCATGCCTCTCACTCTCAACTACTCCCAACCTCACCTCCTCAAAGCATACACACTTCAAACATTATCCACTTCACTAAAACAATTCACAATTTAAAAAGTTAGAACCCATTCGATAGTGCAGAAACTCAAAGCCGCTGTACAACAAAGTGAAACACTTGAGAGCTGGCTTGCAGTCAATGACCCCAAAATTCCGTTATTAAACAAATAAACCTCCGCACCGTTATCTCAACAGGTACTTGAAATAACTCCACACAGGCTGGCATCCCCTCAGCAAATCACCCTTTAATTACATGCATGATATTTACCACCAGTCCATCTTCCACAAAGCCAACTCTCAGAGTGAGTAGGACCTTAGACAATCCTATTTATGTCTGACAACCAGCCCTCCCTGGTTGGACGAGATTAACATGATATTCACCTGATTGAGCTTATTACAATCACTACAGTATTTAGACTGAATACCTTAAAACAGTGGGGAAAGATTAAACATGCACACATTGGAATTATAACAGGCAAGCCTTTCAATACTGTGAAATATACTCCACATTTTTATCCATTACATAAACATTTTTTCAACTTATTTGAGGATTTTTCCAAGTTCACAATGTTGATCTTTTAGTTGAAAACTTTTCAGTGGGTAGAAGGCCTGTCTAGGAAGCAAACTATTGAAGGAATAATTACTTCCTCCAATAACAGCATGAATGCAGCACTTTGCGTCAAACTGTAAAGGAGATGACATTTTATCAACGTATTAAACTCTTCCCTCTCAGACCCATAGATCACAGCCATGTTCAGCTGGTGCGAACCCAGAAGCAGCTAACACCTGACTGGCTCCATGAAAATTAAGGAGCGATACTGTGGCAGTCTCTCAATGAGTCGCCAAAGATCTCAGCTGACTCCTTCTTAGAAATTAATACATTCTGGGGCCTGGCCCTTCATTGCCCTCATCAAGTTGGCCAAAGGTGGGCATAGAGGCCATGTTGTTGTTTCCTGTCTCCATTTGATCCTGATCAATACCGTAAAAACCCAGCTCATTGCACCTGAAAAAATGGGACCAGAGGTTCTGGTCTAAAATTGTCACACTCAGTATCGAGTCTGGAAGTGCAGACAGTGCCTGACTGAAAGATGAGGTGCTGTTCCTCAAACTTGTGTTGAGCTTCCTTAGAGAGAATGATGAGATTAGGGACAGAAAGTGAAAAATAACAAGCATCCACGTCTGCGTTTGATCTTCAATTCAAACAGATCACATTGCGAACTGAGCAGAATCTACTCTGAATTTTATAACATTGGACATCCAACATAAACTTGCGGCTCTCCTATTTTTCTGAGCAGACTGCAATTCCCTGTAGATAAGAAGGCTGCATTTTATTATGTTCTGGAATTAAGTTTCCTTTGTTGACTTTTGTAGATAAATATATTTTTCTCCGATTGTGAAACTCTTCCCTGACTTTAACTTTGAAAATTGGATGTGTTTTCACTCCCTGCTGAGTGAGTTGGGGAGACTGAGACAGACATTATTTACTGAGCTATTGCTCGGAAAAGGAAGGAACTGGGTCTCCTGACTCCTGGCACCAGGATCCGCTCATCCCTCTGGGAAACTGTTCCTTGTGTCAATGAACAGCAGCCCCTAGTGGTTATGACCGTTAGCCCAGACAACACATGGTTTAACACAGTGAGAGCGAAGGTCTCCATTGAATCTGACTGTGTGTGGTCAATCTACAAGTGATGGTCACTGTAGTTCCACTGTTTTGTGTATAATATAGCATATTTAATGTAGTGAAATGTCCCGAGACAGTTCACAGCAATGCACTCAGTCAAAAAGTTAACATCAAAACAAGGAGAGTTTCATAGTGTTTCAGTAAATGCTTGCTCATAGAGGTACATTTAAATTCTTTCATGAGATGTTCAAGTTCCATACCAGCAAGCCACACACCATTCTGAAATGGAAATATTGTGTCGTTCCTTCACTGTAAAAACCCTGGCATTCCCTCCCTAAGTATATTGTGGGTCTACATGGACTGCAGCGGTTCAAGAAGGCAGCTCACCATCACCTTCTCAGGGAAATTAGGGACAGACAATAAATACAGGCTCAGCCATCGACAGCCACATCCCATGGCTGAAGAAACAAAAAATGTGTGCCTCACTAGTAAGGCTGATATTTGCTGCACATTCCTAATTGCCCCTGTATTACATCACGAAGAGCAGTTAATCAATCACATTGCTGTGGGTCTGGAATAACATGTAGACCAGACTTCCTTTTCTTAAGGGTATTAGTGAACTAGATTAGTTCTTAACAATAATATGTTGTCATCATCGCTGATAACAAGATTTCATTTTTGTGTTTAATTAACTAATGGGATTTCTACACCTATCCCCAGAATATCCACCTGGGCCTCTGAATTATGAGTTTAGTGGCATTGCCATGACACTACCATCTCCCCAGCCAGAGTCGTGGAGAAGCTGAGAGTTTTAGTACAGAATTGCGGAGCTCAGAGGCAAAATAGTTGATATCGTGGGACATGATCCCTTCCATGTTGAAAGAGTTCATGCCTGTGTCAATTTCACAACAGCAGCTAGCATTGTGGTTCTGCAGGAGGTGAACTCTAGACTTGTAACAAACGGTTTTTTACAACCTCCTTCCCAAGAAGATCACGTATGATGGTCTGGGCTTGCACATGTGATCCAGGCTCTTGATTGGTACTGTCATGGGCCTATAAAATTTAACAGGACTTGCAGTCACCCTCTCCATTACCTTCATTCTCCTATCTTAATCATAGAGCCCCTACACTGTGGAAACAGGTCCTTCAGCCCAACAAGTCCACACTAACCCTTGGAGCAGCCCACCCAGACCCATGCCCCTATAACCCACCTATACACCCCTGATCACTACAGGCAATTTAGTATGACCAATCAACTTAGCCTGCACATCTTTGGACTGTGGGAGGAAACCAGAGCAAACCATTGCAGGCACAGGGAGAACGTGCAAACTCCACACAGACAGCCACCTGAGGGTGGAATTGAACCCAGGCCTGCGGCGCTGTGAGGCAGCAGTGCTAACCGCTGAGCCACTGTGTCACCTTGTTCTTGATAAGAACAGAGGAATGGCTGGATGGAGGGGAATCATTGAGAAGGGAGGAATTGCTGCTGATTGATGTTATATAAAGGGTCAGATCTGAATGATATGTGAATGAAACACAGTATACATCATCACAGGAAGTAATTCAATGTCACATGACCTTGTTCCCTTCTGCAGCCTTGCGGCAAGATGAAATCCTGAAGAATTTGAATAAAGTTAAGCAGACTCTAAATATTTTTTAGCAGCACAATGGGACCGTGAATATTATATGGTGGCAGTAAGTCAAAACAGCAAGATGGAAAGTTCTCTGCTATTATCAAAACAGGAGCTTTGACAACGTTGCAGGTCTCAATTAAGGAAAAGTGTGACTGAATTGGTATTGATAAGTTACCAGGTATCACGCTGAATTTTCCATAACTCTTCACAAGACCAGGAAAGCATATCACATCGCTCCATATCCCGAAAAACAGCCAGCATTTCTGAACAGTCCAAACAATTTTCTCATCCACTCAGCTCCAACAGCAAAGAAGGAAATTGATGGTAAGAAGTTGAAACAAGTGGTTATGTCACTTATGACAGAGGCAGCAAATCGGTTCTCGGGAATGGTTAACCAGAATTAGTGTCAATGTTATATAGCAGAACTAAACTGTTGGATGTGAAGTCTGAATAATGTTTAGCAAAATTGGAAAAGTGTTTATATTTCTCAAAGCAGTTGGTTTTTAATGAATGAAGAGTTTAGCTTTCTCACAACCTACAGGACACAATTTGAAGGTTCAGTTTCAATAGATCACCCCTCACCATCACATCAATGACAGAAATCTTTCAGAAAACAATGTAAAGCATCCTGGAAGAACTGAGTGGAATACTATAGCATGTGGATGATCTCCTGATCCAAGGATTCACTCAGCCATGAATGCAAACTATACTACAGTGCTGGCTTAAAACTGGACTAACACTCAACAACAGTTGACCATCCTTAAGGTTGTTGTGGGGGCATCCAGTGTCAGGGTTAATCCACAGAAATCAACAACAACATTCAATTTGAACTTTGGAGCTCTGAAATGGTTTAGCTCCATGTGAATTCTTCAAATGAAGAAGACTCAGAACTCTCAACTCCCTTCTTCCTCACATATTCTGATACCGTCAGTTCAAGATGATGACATGGATGAAGAAGGGGAGAAAGGTGAAGAGTCAGATGTGAGACTATGACAAATAGCACAACACCCGCGACCTACCAGATCCACAATGAGAAGAAACCAACATTTAAGAAGCATCTGGATGAGCACTTAAAATGCCAGGGCATAGTAGCTATGGAGCAAGTGCAGGCAAAGGGGATTAGTGTAGGTTAGGAGTTGTCGGTCAGCATAGACATAGTGGACTAAAGGGTTGTTTCTATGCTGTATGACTCTCTGACTCAATGGATATGAAACAAAGTTTGTTTTGGACATGTGGTTAGAATGACATCACATCTGTAGTCCTACCTCATTCTAAATCCTACAATTCAACAAAACACGCATGCACTCTTTCGACGTAGAAGCAAGTTTCTACATGGATAAGCTTGTCATCATCACAGACCAGAGATTCTATATTCATTGAGAGGTCCATCAATTCCCCTACTGCTCAGGCTGAGAGACCAGGCAGACAATTGAATTCTCACTATCCTCTGAAAGAGCTAAGAACACAATCAGAAAGGCTGATGAAAGCATCACAGCAGCTACCCCTGTAAAGAAAAATAATTTGAAGTCAGATGCTTAGGGAGGAGAATTAATCTGATGAGTGGATTCAGAGACTTTAGGGGTGATGTATATGTCTGACAATGGCATGCTAATGAAACACAGAATAAATCATCACAGGAAGTGATACAATGTCACGTGATCTTACTCTCTCCTGCGGCCTCATGGCAAGATGAAACACAACCAGATGTTTCTTAGAGAGAGTTAATACTTTCCTTATCTTAGCAGGTCCCACAAGGATTCCTTAGCAGCACAAGTTTAGGAATATTATAGATAAAAGACCAAGGTCCATCCATTTAATCTTCCACCACACTGATAACGATATGGTAAATGATAATGTATTTATTGACATCAGGAATTCTGCACTGTTAGAGGTTCTATCCTTCTGTTAAACTGAGGCCTAGTTGCCCTCTCATGTGAATGTAAAAGTCCCATGGCATGATTTAAAGAAATGCAGGAGATTTTTATCTGGTCCTAGCTATCTCTGACCTATCAAACAACAAATTATCTGGACATTATCATATTGCTGCTTAAGGGATCTTCCTGTGAGCAAATCAAATGCCATTCTTTCAGCATGCTTGCATTTTGAAATAAAATCACTGCTTGTAAAGCACTTTGGGACTAGTAATACTGTGACTATAGAAATTAAAATATTTTATTTATGTAAGAGTCAGACAAAACACTGGGGCAGAAACTGTTCATTATTGAGCTTTACGTTATTAACGGCGAACCAGGAAGGAGAGCTCTGATCACAATGCAGGTCTGAAACACACGACAGTCCTATGGCTTTGTCAGCTCTCTGTGCCTGGAATCATTACTCACTGAATAACGTCAATGGGCCAGTCAGGGAGCTGAATGCCAGAACATTCAATGCTTCTGGCTCCTTCAGTTGTCTCAGTCGTTGTTGAATGGCCAAATATTCCAAACTCCTCAGCGATGAGCCCAGACCATGATTGAAAACATGCCATGAGGTTTCACTTGAACCTGCTGCAGCCTTATGAAAACAAACAAGATGTTTTACGTTGTGCTCAGGCAGTTCCACTGAAACACTCTCTCCGTCTGTTTTGCTAGAAGCCAAAATAAACAGTCTGTTCTGACTTAATGTCCCCCTCCATCCTCCCACCCACAGGGTAATTGGAGGAAATTCAGGGGATTTCCTATTTAATCTGATGCTTGTACAAAAATCAGCTGCACTCACTCCCCGATAACAGTGTCTTGTAAAGAGGCCAAACAAAGTGGGGCCAATCCCTTCATAATCAGCCCAGACAGATCAATAGGGAAGGGAACTGTAAGTTGGGCCATTCATTGTAAGCATTACTGTTTCATATATACAGGGACCACTGTGTGATTTCTACACGAAATGTCACTGCGTGATATCTATAGGAGACATTGTACATGTCACTGTGTAATTTTGAAAGAAAACACTGTAAATGCCATCGTGTAATACATACAGGGGACACTGTTAACGTCATTGCGTGATATAGATAAAGAACACAGTAAACATGATGATGCAGTTGTTATGGACCTTGTCAATGTCTATGAACAATGTTAATATGGATTTCAATGGAGGGAGCACTGTAAACCCCACTGTGTGATTTATTGAATGGGACCGCTGTAAACATGTTTGGGTTTATAAAGTAGACGGCACTTTGTGATTTATACAGAGGAGGAAACTGTAAGCATCACTGTTTTATTTATACACAGAAGGACAGGAAACATCTTTGTCATATGTTGTACAAGATAGTATCTGAAAGAGTTAACTGACATCACTTGGGATAATCCGTACTCATCAGGATGGTAAGGGCTGATTCTGAGAGGAGCTAACCAGACTTTCTGCGTGTACCTGTATGTTGTATGATGCTTGATGCGTCACATCATATACCACTGATAAAATCTAACTAGCTACTAGGTTATATGTAATTAACATATTTACTGTTTATTAGGTTTAAACTCTCTCCTGCCAAGGACATTGAGTGGACATTCTGACATTCACACACTGACTCACATAATATAGTAGCAGCAGAAGGCACATAGAAATATTCAGGCTGTTCGCTGCTATCCACAAATAGGGAAGAAGAACCCAGCCAGAAAACTGTCTGTGTAGCTTTAAATACTCAGCAGCTCAAAAGCGTCCAGAGCCAGCCAATTTCTGTAATACAACAATGAGCAGATACAAAACAGCAGCAGCACTGATCGAACATCTAGATGCTGCTTGGCCTGCTGTGTTCATCCAGCTCTACACCTTGTTATCTCGGATTCTCCAGCATCTGCACTTCCCTTCAGCACTGATCACTCTGATTCTAGAAGCATTTACCCTGTCAAGCCCTTTAAGGATCTCTCATTCTTCAAAACTCCAGTGAGCAGAGTCTCATTGTGAATCAACCCCACAGCAGGAGGACTGCAGCAGTTCAAGAAGGCAGTTCACCACCACCTTCTCAAAGGCAACTAGGGACAAGTAATAAATCGCCAGGCAGCAATGCCCACATCCTACAAATGAATAAAATTTTTTTAAAAATCTTAAATAGCTAGAAATTGTGAAGATTACTGAAAAGGCTTGTGTAGGCCATAGGAACACAAAGCTGCATGGGGGCTAATCTAAAGCATAAACCTGCGATACAAAGGTTGATTTCAGACACAGAAAGGAAGACCAAGCCTTTAAAGGAAGGGTGAAAACTTTGTCCTGTTTGAAGAATTGGCACTTATAGTTGGATTGCCACCTTGTTCATTTTTTTCTGATGGCCGGAGTACTTCAGGAGGGTGCACATTGTGGGCCACCATTACCACCCTGCTTCAATGTGGGTGGGCACAAGGGCGATATAACTTAGCTGCTGGCCTGAGGTAGCTCTGAAGAAGGGACACTGAACTTGAAACATTCACTCTGTCTTTCTCTCTCCCTCCCTCTCTTTCCAGGGATGCTGCCAGACCTGCTGGAGTTCTCCGGCAATTTCTATTTGAGTCTGTATGCCTGGGGACAAAGTGGAGAGGTGAGTGGTTCAATAAAAGAGTTAAATGGGAACACAAGGAAGGTGAAAGCTGATGATGTGAAACACAGTGATTGGCAGGCAATGTAAATATTTACCTTAGTTCCAAAATGCTCCTTCACTTTCCAAAGTCCAGCTCACTTCATACCACGGCCTGTGAAAATTCCACATCATTATCCTCGATGTGATGATGCCTTTTTTGGGACCTGCGGTGTTTGGAGTGAGGGACAGAGAGACTCGCAGGATTGCTACCACCACATGTGATCTAAAATCCAACAGAATGAGGTCAGTGATGGTGAATGTCAATATTGCAGGATCAGCTGCCCATTCTTGTCAGGATTTCATGGCCATGTTCTGAGGGTACTATTTCAGTGTTATTTGTGTGGCTACAACTGCTGAATCATCACAGTTCTGTGTATCTGCTTTGTTTCTGGTATTACCCACGTACACTCACTGGAACCATCTCCAGTGAAGCTGGACACAGAAGCTGCTCCATCTACAGTGTCCACAGGAGTGGATGAGGCATATGCGGTGGCACGGTGGCTCAGTGGTTAGCACTGCTACCTCACATTCCCAGGGTCCTGGGTTCAATTCCACCCTCAGGCGACTGTCCTTGCGGAGTTTGCACGTTATCCCCGTGTCTGTGCGGGTTTCCTCCAGGTGCTGCAGTTTCCTTCCACGATCCAAAGTTGTGCAGGTTAGGTGGATTAGCTAAATTGCCCACAGTGTCCAGGGATGTGCAGGTTTGGTGGTATTAGTCGTGGGTAATGTGGGATAGGGTGGGATGCTCCTTGGATGGTCAGTGCAAACTCAATATGCTGAATGGCCCGTAACTGTAGGGGTTCTATGATTCTACATGTGTCTGAAAGCCCAATGTACATGATGCAGCCTTGTAATGTGGGGTCCCTTGCCAAAGGTGCATGATGCAATGCAGAGGAGGGGCAGTGCCACCACACTCTGCTCTAATGTGACAGTCAGAATTCCATAACATCCAGTGTATCAGCAATTCAACAAGAGCCATGAGATGTCATTCTCCACATCGTACTGTGCTGTAATGTTCTATGTTCTAAGTTCTATCAGTTCATCATCAAAGCAAGATGGTGGCACAGTGCAGCTCTGTGCTGGAGCTCGCTCACTCCTTTTCATTAACTTTTAGTTTGTCTATTCTATACTTTCCAAAACATTTTTAAAAAACTTTTAAAGTTTGCTTGGTCAGCTTCATTTGGGAATGGAGACCATGGCGGGGAGGCGAGTCCTTGAGTTCTGAAGCTTGGCATGGCCTGCAGACTTGGCTCAGCGTGGGCTGGAGGCTGGGTGCTGATGGGCCTGGTGGAAGGACTGTAAACTGTGCATTTTTATTTTTTTAATTTTTCCTTTTTATTCTTAAGCTAGACTTTTTTTTTCTTTTTTATACCAAATCCTTAAGTATCTCTGAGTATCTTGTAAGATCTTAAGATGGCGCCTTTAAACATTTCATTCTATACGTTCAAGTAAACATGACAATAAAGTTAATTCAATTCAATTGGTGGAATCTCATTTCAGTACAGTACAGTACACACAGAGAATGTCACCTATTGCTTACTCTGAGCAACTCCAGGACACATGCTGAGGATCTGTGAGATTGAATACACAGTGAGGATGTTCTTCAGAAGGAACAGCAGTTTTATATCAGAGATAACAAAGTGTGGAGCTGGATGAACACAGCAGGCCAAGCAGCATCTCAGGAGCAGTTTTATATCAGAGATAACAAAGTGTGAAGCTGGATGAACACAGCAGGCCAAGCAGCATCTCAGGAGCAGTTTTATATCAGAGATAACAAAGTGTGAAGCTGGATGAACACAGCAGGCCAAGCAGCATCTCAGGAGCAGTTTTATATCAGAGATAACAAAGTGTGAAGCTGGATGAACACAGCAGGCCAAGCAGCATCTCAGGAGCAGTTTTATATCAGAGATAACAAAGTGTGGAGCTGGATGAACACAGCAGGCCAAGCAGCATCTCAGGAGCAGTTTTATATCAGAGATAACAAAGTGTGAAGCTGGATGAACACAGCAGGCCAAGCAGCATCTCAGGAGCAGTTTTATATCAGAGATAACAAAGTGTGGAGCTGGATGAACACAGCAGGCCAAGCAGCATCTCAGGAGCAGTTTTATATCAGAGATAACAAAGTGTGGGGCTGGATGAACACAGCAGGCCAAGCAGCATCTCAGGAGCAGTTTTATATCAGAGATAACAAAGTGTGGAGCTGGATGAACACAGCAGGCCAAGCAGCATCTCAGGAGCAGTTTTATATCAGAGATAACAAAGTGTGGAGCTGGATGAACACAGCAGGCCAAGCAGCATCTCAGGAGCAGTTTTATATCAGAGATAACAAAGTGTGGAGCTGGATGAACACAGCAGGCCAAGCAGCATCTCAGGAGCAGTTTTATATCAGAGATAACAAAGTGTGGAGCTGGATGAACACAGCAGGCCAAGCAGCATCTCAGGAGCAGTTTTATATCAGAGATAACAAAGTGTGGAGCTGGATGAACACAGCAGGCCAAGCAGCATCTCAGGAGCAGTTTTATATCAGAGATAACAAAGTGTGGGGCTGGATGAACACAGCAGGCCAAGCAGCATCTCAGGAGCAGTTTTATATCAGAGATAACAAAGTGTGGAGCTGGATGAACACAGCAGGCCAAGCAGCATCTCAGGAGCAGTTTTATATCAGAGATAACAAAGTGTGGAGCTGGATGAACACAGCAGGCCAAGCAGCATCTCAGGAGCAGTTTTATATCAGAGATAACAAAGTGTGGAGCTGGATGAACACAGCATCTCAGGAGCAGTTTTATATCAGAGATAACAAAGTGTGGAGCTGGATGAACACAGCATCTCAGGAGCAGTTTTATATCAGAGATAACAAAGTGTGGGGCTGGATGAACACAGCATCTCAGGAGCAGTTTTATATCAGAGATAACAAAGTGTGGGGCTGGATGAACACAGCAGGCCAAGCAGCATCTCAGGAGCAGTTTTATATCAGAGATAACAAAGTGTGGAGCTGGATGAACACAGCAGGCCAAGCAGCATCTCAGGAGCAGTTTTATATCAGAGATAACAAAGTGTGGAGCTGGATGAACACAGCAGGCCAAGCAGCATCTCAGGAGCAGTTTTATATCAGAGATAACAAAGTGTGGAGCTGGATGAACACAGCATCTCAGGAGCAGTTTTATATCAGAGATAACAAAGTGTGGAGCTGGATGAACACAGCATCTCAGGAGCAGTTTTATATCAGAGATAACAAAGTGTGGAGCTGGATGAACACAGCATCTCAGGAGCAGTTTTATATCAGAGATAACAAAGTGTGGAGCTGGATGAACACAGCAGGCCAAGCAGCATCTCAGGAGCAGTTTTATATCAGAGATAACAAAGTGTGGAGCTGGATGAACACAGCAGGCCAAGCAGCATCTCAGGAGCAGTTTTATATCAGAGATAACAAAGTGTGGAGCTGGATGAACACAGCATCTCAGGAGCAGTTTTATATCAGAGATAACAAAGTGTGGAGCTGGATGAACACAGCATCTCAGGAGCAGTTTTATATCAGAGATAACAAAGTGTGGAGCTGGATGAACACAGCATCTCAGGAGCAGTTTTATATCAGAGATAACAAAGTGTGGAGCTGGATGAACACAGCATCTCAGGAGCAGTTTTATATCAGACAGCTGAGCAGCATGCTGTTGTTATGCAGGTAGGATTTCCTGGCAAATCTCATTCCATGAAACTAAGTTGCGTAAAGTTATGTTTCATTGTCCATCAATATTTCAGTGCTGCAGAAACTTGCACCTCTAGTGTAATTCCAATTGCAAGTCCAGTTCACAAGCTTTATTTTTTGATGCCTATCTAGTTTCTATTAAAAGTCAACCTTACAAACTGATCATTGAATCATAGCAATGCTACAGTCCATTCAGTCGCTTCAACAGCATAGATAACAAAGTGTGAAGCTGGATGAACACAGCAGGTCAAGCAGCATCTTAGGAGCACAAAAGCTGACGTTTTGGGCCTAGACCCTTCATCAGAAAAGGGGGATGGGGAGAGGATGCTGAAATAAATAGGGAGAGAGGGGGAGGCGGACTGAAGATGGATAGAGGAGAAGATAGGTGCAGAGGAGAGTATGGGTGGGGACGTAGGGTGGGGACAGGTTAGTCCGGGGAAGATGGACAGGTCAAGGAGGCGGGATGAGGTTAGTAGGTAGGACCACGGCCCGCTTCTGTCTCCTTCCCAAAATCCACAAACCTGCCTGCCCTGGTCGACCTATTGGCTATGCCTGCTCCAGCCCATGAAACTTATCTCTACCTATCTGGACTCCATTTTCTCCCCCTTGGTCTAGGAACTCCCTACCTACGCCCATGACACCACCCATGCCCTCCACCTCCTCCAGAGCTCCCAATTCCCTGGTCCCCAACACCTTATCTTTACCATGGACATCCAGTCCCTATACACCTGCATTCCCCATGCAGGTGGCCTTAAGGCCCTCCGTTTCTTCCCATCCCGCAGGCCCGACCAGTACCCCTCCACCGACACCTTCATCCGCCTAGCCGAACCCGTCCTCACCCTCAACAAATTCTCTTTCACTTCCTCCCACTTCCTACAGACAAAGGGGGTGGCCATGGGTACCCGCATGGGCCCAAGCTATGCCTGCCTCTTTGTGGGTTACGTGGAACAGTCCCTCTTCCGCACCTACACTGGCCCTAACTCCACCTCTTCCTCAGTTACATTGATGACTGTATCGGCACTGCCTCATGTTCCCAAGAGGAGCTCAAACAGTTCATCCACTTCACCAACACCTTCCACCCCAACTTCAAGTTCACCTGGGCCATCTCCAATACATCCCTCAACTTCCTGGACCTCTCTGTCTCCATCTCTGGCAACCACCTAGAAACCGATATCCATTTCAAGCCCACAGACTCCCACAGTTACCTAGAATACACCTCCTCTCACCCACCATCCTGCAAAAATTCCATCCTCTATTCCCAATTCCTTCGCCTCCACCGCATCTGCTCCCAGGGTGAGGCATTCCATTCCCGCACATCCCAGATGTCCTCGTTCTTCTCAACCATGTCTCTCGCATTTCCTGCACCTCATCCCTCACACTGCCCCCACCCCCCCCCGCAATAACCGCTAAAAGAGAATCCCCCTTGTCCTCACGTACCACCCCATCAACCTCCGGATACAATGCATCATCCTCCGACACTTCCGCCATCTATAATCCGACCCCACCACTAAAGACATTTTTCCGACCCCACCCTTGTCTGCTTTCCGGAGAGACCACTCTCTCCATTGTCCACTCCACACTCCCCTCAAACCCCACCACACCCGGCACTTACCCCTGCAACCGCAGGAAGTGCTACACTTGCCCCACACCTCCTCCCTCACCCCCATCCCAGGCCCCAAGATGACTTTTCACATCAAGCAGATGTTCACCTGCACATCTGCCAATGTGGTATACTGTATCCATTGTACCCGGTGTGGTTTCCTCTACATTGGGGAAACCAAGCAGAGGCATGGGGACCGCTTTGCAGAGCTCCTATGCTCGGTTCACAATAAACAACTGCACCTCCCAGTCACGAACCATTTCAACTCCCCCCTCCCATTCCTTAGACGACATGTCCATCCTGGGCCTCCTGCAGTGCCATAATGATGCTACCGAAGGTTGCAGGAACAGCAACTCATATTCCGCTTGGGAACCCTGCAGCCCAATAGTATCAATGTGCATTTCACCACCTTCAAAATCTCCCCTCCCCCCACTGCATCCCAAAACCAACCCAGCCTAGCCCCGCCTCCTTAACCTGTTCTTCCTCTCACCCATCCACTCCTCCCACCTCAAGCCGCACCTCCATTTCCTACCTACTAACCTCATCCCGCCCCCTTAACCTGTCCGTCCTCCCCGGACTGACCTATCCACCTCCCCATCTCCCGACCCATAGTCTCCTCTCCACCTATCTTCTCATCTATCAATCTTCAGTCCGCCTCCCCATCTCTCCCTATTTATTTCAGAATCCTCTCCCCAACCCCCTTTTCTGATGAAGGGTCTAGGCCCGAAATGCCTGCTTTTGTGCTCCTGAGATGCTGCTTGGCCTGCTGTGTTCATCCAGCTTCACACTTTGTTATCTTTGATTCTCCAGCATCTGCAGTTCCCATTATCTCTCTTCAACAGCATCATTACTTTGTGTAAGTTTCCTGCTTCTTCCCTGTACTCTTGCATGCTATTTCTACCCAAATGGTCATCCAATGTTCCACTTGAATGCCTCAGTTGAACCTCCATCCACCACACCTCTAGGCACTGCATTCCATGCCCTAACTACTCACTGAGTAAATAAAATGTGAGGCTGGATGAACACAGCAGGCGAATCAGCATCTCAGGAGCTCAAAAGCTGACATTTCGGGCCTAGACCCTTCATCAGAGAGCTTTACTCACTGAGTAAAATAGTTTTTGCTCACGTCATCCTTGCTTCAGTTACACATCATGTTAAATCTGTGTCTTCTTGTTCCTGAGATGCTGCTTGGCCTGCTGTGTTCATCCAGCCTCACATTTTATTATCTTGGAATCTCCAGCATCTGCAGTTCCCATTATCTCTCTCTCTTCTTGTTCCTGTTCCGTTTACAAGCAGAACAGCTTCACTCTGCCCAGCCTACCTGGCTGCTCATGGTGGACATTGTCACAACATTTGATGTTCCCTTGTTCATTTATGACTAGGTTTTAGGTGACTGTGGGGTCTTCAGGAAAGATCATTCAGGCAGGTTTAGAACATTGTGAAGTGCAAAGGACTACCAGCCTTCCTACCTTCATTCTTGTAGCTATAGCCAGAATGGTAGGCAGTCATGGAGCTAATGTTGAAAAAACAGCAAACATCTAAAAATGTGTGTTGATAATCACCACTACGAGCCCTCAAAATGTTTTCCTTTTCCTTTTCCTCCCACTGTATCTAGGTGCAGTCCCAGGGTCCACAGCCAAGCAGAGGGAGAACTTTAGAAACTGTTTCCCTTAGTGTTTCTGTTGGGTTACCCAGGAGGGGACTGGTGGTAGCTAGAAGGCCCAGCCATACCGAGATTCTCCTGCCTGAACACCAATAGCAGAGCAGTGTATTGCAGCTCTGTGAGTGTACCTAAGCAACATTGAGGGCCAGATTTCCAAAGGTTGGCAATTCCACTCCACTCTTTTGCTCCAGAAAGAAAAAGCTTCACATTTCCAACAGAAGATTCCAATCAGGACTCCTTCAGAAATTGGAAGGCTCCTCATAGTTTAGGGGGAAGGTAAACCTCATTTCCTTTATCACAGCAGTCACAACTGCACCTCCCAGTCGCAAACCATTTACACTCCCTCTCCCATTCTTTAGATGACATGTCCATCATGGGCCTCCTGCAGTGCCACAATGATGCCACCCGAAGGTTGCAGGAACAGCGACTCATATTCCGCTTGGGAACCCTGCAGCGCGATGGCATCAATGTGGACTTCACCAGCTTCAAAATCTCCCCTTCCCCCACCGCATCCCAAAACCAGCCCAGTTCGTCCCCTCCCCCCACTGCACCATACAACCAGCCCAGCTCTTCCTCTCCACCCACTGCATCCCAAAACCAGTCCAACCTGTCTCTGCCTCCCTAACCTGTTCTTCCTCTCACCCATCCCTTCCTCCCACCCCAAGCCGCACCTCCATCTCCTACCCACTAACCTCATCCCACCTGCTTGACCTGTCCGTCTTCCCTGGACTGACCTATCCCCTCCCTACCTCCCCACCTATACTCTCCTCTCCACCTATCTTCTTTTCTCTCCATCTTCAGTCCACCTCCCCCTCTCTCCCTATTTATTCCAGAACCCTCACCCCATCCCCCTCTCTGATGAAGGTTCTAGGCCCAAAACGTCAGCTTTTGTGCTCCTGAGATGCTGCTTGGCCTGCTGTGTTCATCCAGCCTCACATTTTATTAGCTGTCTTTTTCTGTTGGTTTAAAATCCAGCACCACAGACAGCTCCTGTGAAGTACTCAAGAGAATTATAAGGTGGACATCCCAGGGTGTTGGGGTGACAGTGCCAGGGGAGAGGGTGCCATGATCCGAGCTGGTGAGGGGGATAGATAAATAATGGTGTTTAGGGTAGATTGGGATGGACAGAAAACATCAGGGCTAATGAGGGGCATTGTCAGACTGTGTGGGATTGTTTGGGGGTGCTTGGTGGAAGTGGGTAAGTCACCCTGGAGTAGGTGGGGGTGTGCTCCAGGGAGGTGTGAGTGAGGTTCTCACATCAATAACAATGGAGTGGGAGCTGTGTTGGATTTGGGAGTGGGAGCGGGGAATGCTGGAGAGAGGGGTATCAGGTTTGGATCTGAAAATCGTATATGGTCTCAGGGAGGGGGAGGGGTCTAGTTAAGGTTGTGCCTGATAAATGTAATGTCAATGATTCACTTGGAAGCAGGAATTATTTGCCAGGTAGGTAAAGGGTAAATCTGAAAAGGAACAGTCCATTGATGATGCTCACACCTCCACAGACGGGTCCCAAGCTGTTCTCCTCTGGGCCACCTGACCAGCTCTGTTAAAGACACTGCACCCCCATCTATAGATAGAACAATAAACTGGGAGTGAGGCAGTTTCACAGTTACTCAGAGTTAGGCTAGGTCTCTCATTATCTAGATTTTCTCAGGTAACTACTAACTGCAGCAGATCCCTCTGAACTTTCCTATATAAGTGGACATTTCCGGAGGGTTCCAAATGTAGGGGAATTACTGAGGACAATCATCACTTTCTTAGCCGATGCCTCAGAGGCTGCTGCGCTGGCGATTCTGCACAGCTCCCATCTATACTGGGATAGTGACTGTCTGTCCATCAGTAGGTGTGGGTCTCAGACAGCTGGACTTGGACTCTATGGTAGCTGCCAACCTGCTTACAGAGGGAGCCAGATGCCCACAGGCCGGGGCAGCAGATTTAAACAGACCCTTTGGCCCAACTCATTCATGCCAACCAGATATTCTGAATTAGTCTAATCCCATTTGCCAGCATTTGATCCATATCCCTCTAAAACCTTCCTATTCACATACCTTTTAAATGTTGTAATTGTAGCCATCTCCATCACTTCCACTGGCAGCTCTTTCCATAAATGCACTATGCTCTGCGTGAAAAGGTTAACATCAGGTCCTTTTTAAGTCACTCCCCTCTCATCTTAAACCTATAACCTCTTTGGTCTTGGACTCCCCCACCCTAAGGAGAAAAAGACCTTGGCTATTCATTTAATCAAACACCTCAATAGGGTCATCCTTCAGCTTCTGATGCTCCAAGGAGAAAAGCCTCAGCCTATTCAGCCTCTCCTTATTACTCAAATCCTTCAGTCCCAGCAACACCCTTGTAAATCTCTTTTGCACCCTCTCAGCCTGCATGGACTTCAGTAAAGTATTTGACAAGGTTCCACATGGTAGACTAGTTAGAAAGGTTAGTATACAGTATTATTATAGTATACAGTATTAGCCAAGTGGGCACAGAACTGGCTGGAAGGTAGAAGGCAGAGGGTGGTGGTGGAGGGTTGCTTTTCAGACCAGAGGCCTGTGACACTATATGCCACAGGGATCAGTACTGAGTCCACTGCTTTTTGTAATTTATGTCAATGATTTGGATGTGAATATGGGAGGTATGGTTAGTAAGTTTGCAGACGATACCAAAATTAGAGGTGTTATGTACAGCCAAGAAGGTTACCTCAGAGTACAACATGATCTTGATCAGATGGGCCGAGGAGTGGCAGATGGAATTTAATTTAGATCAATGTAAGATGCTACATTTTAGAAAGGCAAGTCAGGGCAGGACTTATACACTCCATGGTAAGGCCCTCGAGAGTGTTACAAGTTCAAAGCTCGTTGAAAGTGGAGTCGCAGGTAGACAGGATGGTGAAGAAGGCATTTGGAATGCTTGCCTTTATTGGTCAGTGCATTGAGTATAGGAGTTGGGAGGTCATGTTGTGGCTGTACAGGACATTGGTTAGGCCACTTTTGGAAAACTGCATTCAATTCTGGTTTCCTTGCTATAGGAAGGATGTTGTTAAACTAGAAAGGGTTCAGAAAAGATTTACGAGGATGTTGCCAGGGTTGGAGGGTTTGGCATTTAGGGAGAGGCTGAATAGGCTGGGATTATTTTCCCTGGAGCATCAGACGCTGAGGAATGATCTTTATACAGGTTTATAAAATCAAGAGAGGCATGGATAGGGCCCAGGATCCACAGTGTAAGGGAGTCCAAAACTAGAGGGCATAGGTTTAAGGTGAGAGGGGAAAGATTTAAAAGGGAGCTGATGGCTAACTTTTTCACACAGAGGGTGGTGTGTATATGGAATGAGCTGCCAGAGGAAGTGGTGGAGGCTGGTACAATTACAACATTTAAAAGGCATCTGGATGGATATATGAATAAGAAGGGTTTAAAAGGATATGGGCCAAATGTTGGCAAATGGAACTTAGATATCTATTCAGCATGGACCTGTTGGACCAAAAGGTTTGTTTCCATGCTGTACTTCTTTCTGATCCTATGACATTTAAATTTAACAGCATCCTTCCTATCGTAGGGAGACCAGAATTATACACATTATTCTAAAAGTGGCATCAACTGCACACATGCAACATGACATCCCAACTCTTGTACCCAATGTCCTGATCAATGAAGGTAAGCATAGCATATGCCTTCTTCACCACCCTGTGTCACCACAGGGTCCTGTTGTGCCTGAGCTGAGGAAGTGCCCCGAAGTCTTCTGAGGGTTCCTTCCTTGGTCACTTGCAGAGACCAATGAAGTGCTCGCCATTGTGTCCTCCTGACTTTAACCTGGCAAAAATACCCACTGAGGTGTCTGTATGTGAGCAGATGGGTACAGGAAACAGCCTTTCTGGTACATCCTCTGAAGAGTTTGTGTCCTTTTCCTCAGAGGTGGAGGAGGAGATGTCTGGGGTGGGGAGGGGAGGTAGCTGATCATGTGAGGGCAGAGACCTGCCACTCATACTTCAAGAACAAGGTGGGCAATGAGTTCTGCATTAGGGGTAGAAATTTGGGAATGGTTGCCGAACATTGTAGGAAGAAGGTTAATGATCTTCTGCACCAGGGCAAGTGGCACTATCTTCGCTCAAACTCGGCCACTGCGCCCACCTCCCACCAAGGCTTGTGTTCAATCGTTTTCACTATTGCCCGCAATGTCTTCTCTCAACTGCTTTCACCACCCCACTCCCGCAGCATGACTAATCCTGCATGTCCTCTGTGCTACCAGCTCACTCACTCACCTCATCATCACCACATTCATCAGGGTGTCGCCAGGAATGGAGAAATTAAGCTATTAGGAGAGACTAGATAGGCTTGGATTGTTTTCTTTAGAACAGAGAAGACTGAAGGGGGGCTGTTGTTAGGGTTGAGGAGTATAAGATTATGAGGCGCATGGGCAGGATGAATAGAGAGCAATGGTTCCTCTTGGTTGAGGGGTCAATCATGAGGTGGCACAGTTTTAGGGTAAGGGGAAGGAAATTCCAAAGGAATTTGGGAAAGAACTTTTTTATTCAGCGGGTAATAGGAATCTGGAATGTACTGTGGGGAGTGGAGGCTGGAAGCCTTAAAAAACATTTCGATAAGTACTTCAAATATCACAACATTCAAGGAAATAGGACAAATGCCGGAAATTGGGATTAGTGCAGCTTTTATGGTAGTTATGTTGGTGTAGACTTGATGGGCTGAATGGCCTTTCTGCGCTGTACGTTTCAATGAATCTTTCTCCCACCTGCACTAACAAATGGACCAGCCAGTTTCAGTTCCATCAATTGCTCTCAAAGGTTCACATTCCGGGAGAAAATGCCGAGAGAGCCGAGACAGGGGCTGGGATAGCTGACATTCATCTCTTCACTCCCTTGTGAGGAGAAAACCTTTGCCTTATCAAGGATGGACATTACTGGGCACATGGTGATATCATGTCCAAGCAACCACTTGAGATTCATCATTGACTGCTGCCCACTGTCCAGCACCATGAATGTAATCTTACCACACTCTGGGCCATTTATTCATTGGCCAGTTGCTGAAATTAACATTCTTCCTGCATTGCTGGGTGGCCCTCCAGACCGTGGACCTGAGTGGCAACATTGGCAGGGTCAAGAGCTGTGGTTTCCTTTGGCAGCCCTGGGAGAAGAGGGCAGTCTTTCTGTCCACCATCCCATGCACACCTGAACCCTGTTGGCATAATGAGGTATCAACAATCCTTTCCCAATGTTAGTACTGTTGCAGCAACACATGGTGAGTGTTGCCCAGTGGTGCAGGACTGGCACTGGGGTAGTATAATTCTCAGAAAGATCCAGCAAAAGTGAGTACCTCCTCCGTGGCTGAATGTGACGCAGTGTCACAGAAGCACGGTGTGTGGTATGTATGTCATAGAAGGAGCAGCACAGGACTGAGATGTTCATGGAGAGCCAACAGTGGAAAATCCTCCATGAAACTCCCCAAAATTGATACTTAGCCAACATTTGCTATAACTGAGCCCACTATTCCAGATATGGAGTTAAAAAGCCACAGGTACGAAAAAAATGTCCAACTTTATCATACAATGTAGCTTTTATATTTGCTTTGAATTGAATCTGGGCATTGCTGTCTAGCCCAGCATTTATTGCCCAGAAGGCAGTCAAGAATCAATCACATTGCTGTGGGTCTGGAGTCACATGTAGGCCAGACCAGGTGAGAAAATCAGCTTTTCTTCCCTAAATGGCATTAGTGACCCAGACGGGCCTTTCCGCAACAGTTTCATGGTCACTATTAGCCTCTTTATTCCAGATTTTTATCAAATCCAAATCCCACCACCTGCTGTGAAAGTCCTCAGAACTTCACTGGATTAGCTGATTAGCACCACAAGGCCATAACGAAGAAGGACATTCCCAGAAAAAGTGCAGAAGTTGAAACCAAAGTTTGAACCACAGAACAAATATTGTATTATAAGTAAACACTGGCTAACATAGCAAGCATCATTGGAAGAAATCCCAGACTATGTAAAAATTACTTCTTTGGAACTTACATTCCTGTTGATGATATCCACCTTTACAACAGACTAATCAACTGTTCCCAGGAGTGAGGGTGACTCATCTGAGCCAAATATCAAAGAGATCGTACTAGTTAATAGTCATCCAATGAATTTCAAACTTGACTCTGGAGAGAATGCTACTGTGTGAGTTGAGAAAATCCCTTGGTTGAACATATGAATTAGGAGTAGGCCACTCAGCCCCTAATCCTGCTGTACCATTCAATAAGATCTCGTCGGATCTGTTTGTGTTTCAAATACCACAGCCCCTTGCACACTCTGAATCCCTTGCCTAATAAGAGTCCACTCACCTCCATCTCAGAAAATATTCAATGTATCTTCTGACACAGAGAGTTCCAAAGTCACACAACCCAAGAAAGACTTACCTCATCTCTGTCCTAGAGACCTCTAGGGAGACCACTGCTTCAGGATTGACTCACAACAGAAACGCCCTTTCCACCTTGTCAAGACCAATCAGGATGTTGTACCCTGCAGTAAAGTCACCCGCTTCACTCTTCAAAACTCCAGAGAATTCAAGCCCAGCCTGTCCAACTTATTATCACAAGACAAACCACACTTTTCAAGTTTCACAGCAAATTACTGACGTGGTTGGGAAATTGGTTGAGTACCAGGCACAGAAAGCAATGGGAATAGATAGGCACTCAAACTGGCAGATTATGCAGTGGTATCCCACAAGGATCTGTGTTAGGGTCACAATTATTCATATTATCTTTTTCACAGCTACAATAGTGGCATTGAAAGTCTTACATTAGAATTTACCAATGATACAAAGTTAGGTAGCAATGTGGACAGTGTGGGTGGTAGCTTAAAATTACAAAGGGATATTGGTAGATTGGGTGAATGGCGAAAACCGTGGTAGATGGAGTTCAATGTCAGCAAGTGGAAGGTTATCCATTTTGGGCCGAAAAAAGAGAGGTCAAGGCACTTCCAAATGGTATGAAATTAATAACATTGGATGGCCAAAGAGCCTTGGGGGTTTCAGATGCATAGATCTTTTAAAATGTCAAACAGGTGTAGAAAGTAACCCAGAAAGTTAATGGAATGCTGACCTTTATATCTAGAGTATGCAGCACAAGGATGCAGAAATGAGGAGTTGGGAAGTCATATTGAGGTTGTACAGGACATTGGCAAGGCCTCTTCTAGAGTACCGTGTACCGTTGTGGTCTCCCTGTGATAGGAAGGATATTATTAAACTGGAGAGAGTTCAGAAAAGATTTAGCAGGAAGTTGCTGGGACTGAAGGTGAGGCTGGATGGTCTGGGGTTTGTGTTATTGGAGTCTCGGAGGTGACCTTACAGAAGTGTATAAAATCATGAGGGGCATGAATAAGGTGAAAGGCAGGTATCTTTTCCCTAGGGTGGGGGATTTCAAAACTCAGGGGCATATTTTTAAAGTGAGATGAGAAAGATTTAAAAAAGAAACGAGGGGAATTGTTTTTTACACAGAGAGCGGTTTGTGTGTGGAATGAACTTCCAGAGGAAGTGATGGATGTGAGTATAGTTACCATGTTTAAAAGAGATTTAGGTAAGTACATGAATAATGGGCCAAGCGCAGGCAGGTGGGACTAGTTTAGTTTGGGATTATGGCCAACATGGACTGGTTGGACTGAAGGGTCTGTTTCCATGCTGTTTAACTCTATGGAAAGGATGTGATTGCAATGGAGAGAATGCAGAGGAGATTGACCAGGGTGTTTCCCGGCCTGGAGCAATTCAGTGATGAAGACAGACTGGATAGACTCACTCCTTTTTCATCAGATCAGAGAAGGTTGAGGGACAACCTGAAGGTGGTGTAAAAGATTATGAGGGGTAGGGAACAGGGTGAAGAGGAAACAGCTGTTCCCCTTAGTTGAAGGGTCAATAACAAGGAGACACGCTTTTAAAGTGAAAGGCAGGATGCTTAGAGGGGATTTGAGAGGAAAAAGAAAATCGCCCGAAGGTTGGTGAAGGTCTGGAATGCACTGCCTGGGAGGATAGTTGTGGTGGGAAACCTCACGATGTTTAAAATTACTTGAATGAGCTCCTGAAGTGTCACAACATTCAAGGCAGTGGGTCTACTGTGGGAAAAAGGGTCCCTATGCAGGCTAGTCTGTTTATATTGGTACATACTTGATGGGCCAAAGGGCCTTTTCTGTACTGTATGAATTCCATGATTCTAACTGCGTCGGCAAAGACAGAAAACCAAAAGAATGCTGAGAGTGCTCTCAAAATACAGATTTGTGGAGCAAGTATACTTCATTAAAAACCATGCCTTCTCACTTCTAAAGAGAAAGGCCTATCTTCCTCTTAAATTTCCACAGCATATTGAAGAACGTCATTCATGTCTGAAGCTACATACCAGTGAGCACTGTCACTGTACTCAACAAGAGGCAGGTTGTGTAGGGTCTCAAGAGAAGATTAATTCAATCTAAAAGAACATATCACAATTCAAGGACAATTACTTTGGTGTCCAACAACTTTTCACAGCTGAGACATTGGATGATGCCACTGATTAGGAGCAATTATTCAATTATCCCACAACTGCCAACAAATCTTATAAATCTGATGATCAGATATCCTTGACATCAAAACCAGCAGGAATTTGTAGTAGGCTCTTGATGTAGCCTTAGAAGATGTAATACAAAAATCAGAGTCAGCTTGCTGACTATGATCGAAGCCAATAAAATGATGGAATTATCCAAAACTACAAAGGCAAGAATGAAAGAGCGTTATGCAAGTGTCCCTCATTACAATGTCAAAAAGAGAAGATTGCATATTCCAGAAACACAACAATCCTCTCTGACGTGATTTGAGTAAACTAAGTCTAAGTGAAAAGGTTCAAAAGCAACATTAGTACCAGCGAACACCTTCCACGAAGAATACTTGAGACATCAAAAATCCACCAAGATGCAAACCAAGGTTCGGACCTGCACCTGAAGGTTTGATCCGGAAGCAAAAGATTTCTGACCCAACGTAGTCGTCAACCTTGAGTTTCGAGATGTCCATCATCGAGAGATGCCAGGAATCAAAGAATTCTTTCTTTTGGAAGCTGACCATTTGGCCCATCAAGTCCACATCAACCCTCTGTAGAACATTCTACCCAGACCCACCCCACTTACCCTATCCCTGTAGCCCTGCATTTCCCATGACTAATCGACTAGGCATTATGGGCAATTCAGTGTGGTGATGAAACTTCTTGTTATGTGATGGGTTCTTAAATGTGGGACAGTTTATAATTTTAGGAAAGGGAAGTAAATGCTTCTCTTTAGCTTGAGAGGTTAAAAAGATCAAAAAAAGGGAAACAAGTCTTGCTCTGGGTGAGGTAGGAAATATAGGATTTTTCTGAGCGAAATATTGAATGAAATTCTAAAAAGGGATTTAGCAGCAAACCCCACTGAGTGCTACATTGATAATGAGACGCTCTGGGATAACAGGTTTTCAATGAAATGTGTGAGTCATAAAAGACTGAGGATCACCATTGCCATTTTAAAACAAATGGTGAAGAATAGAGAGACCTCCAAATTAAAACAGGTGGATAGCAGCAGGCCACTATCTGATTATTTCACAAGGAAGGCAACAGGATCTCAGAAATTGTGGGACATGGTGAAAAAATTATGCTTGAAGCTTTAATGTGTGAAGAGAAGAAAATGGGCATATAATCTATTATCATTTTGTATGTTTTATTTGCTCTTTGGCAGATTGATTGATCTAAAAATAAAGAGTGGAATCTGTTATCATCTAATAAAATGAAGGGATGCCTGAGACTTCATGGAGCAAGGGAGCAGGTGATAGGTGTTTTCATGAAGAGTTAACTGGGTTGAATTACTTGTGTAAACATTGGGAGCAAATAAACGTTGAGGTGTGAGATGTGGCCAACTG
Organism: Stegostoma tigrinum; assembly: GCF_030684315.1. Lineage (NCBI taxonomy): Eukaryota > Metazoa > Chordata > Chondrichthyes > Orectolobiformes > Stegostomatidae > Stegostoma > Stegostoma tigrinum. The sequence goes on from NC_081383.1 coordinate 42,901,542, forward strand.
AAGTAAAGCCCTCACTAAAAATATTGACTTGAATATTGTTTAGTTGCAATGATCATTTGGAAAATGAAACAAACACATCCTACTCCATGGGTTTCTTATCACTCTTTTTCAAATGGCAGGAGAGGAAATGTGGGGTTGGTGAGGTAACTCAGTGAGGTTTACAGTGCTGTATTACTCTCCTACTAAAAGCACTGGGCACATCTTTTCAAAATGCTCACGCTTCTCCCCTGTTGCACTTTATTCATATGTAACCACATATCCCTCACCTTTGAGGTCACCAGCACATTAACACATCCACCACCTCTGAGGAAGAAGGTATAGATCTCACAAAGAAGCAAAGACTGTCTCCTGCACCCTCCACAAGTTCAGATGCTGACAACTCAGTAACACCTCCTCAAGAGTAATGAGCTGCATTCCCCTCACGCACTGAACTGTAACAATCAGACAACATTATGTTCAATGCAGCGTTTCATCTGTAATTTCCAGGGGCCTGGGGGGTACATGGATAAGGTGGTGGTAATCCTGCCACAGTTTAAATATCCCAAAGTAATTGCATAATTATTATTACTATTGATATGTTTGATGGTACACAGTAAATATCACAGTGTGATTTATAAAGAGAGCCTACTAAATATCACAGATATAATGGGAACTGCAGATGCTGGAGAATCCAAGATAACGAGGTGTAGAGCTGGATGAACACAGCAGGCCAAGCAGCATTCTCATATGATGCTGTGTTCATCCAGTTTACATCTTGTTATCTCTACTAAATATCACAGTGTGATTTACAGAGTGCACTGTAAATACCACTGTGTGATTTATAGAGAGTGCGCTGTAAATATCACTATGATTTATAGAGAGACCAGTGTAAATATCACAGTGTGATTTATATAGGGAGCAGTATAAATATCACTGTGTGATTTATAGAGAGTGCACTGTAAATATCAGTGTGATTCATAGAGGGAGCAGTGCAAATATCAGTGTGATTTATAGAGAGTGCACTGTAAATATCACTATGATTTATAGAGGGAGAACTGTAAATATCACAGTGTGATTTATAGAGGGTGCACTGTAAATATCACAGTGTGATTTATAGAGAGAGCAGTTCAAAATTACAATGTGAGTAAAGAGGGAGAATGCTCAAAGGCACACAGTTTTATAGACTGAGCACTGCGTGTATTGCAGTGTGGTTTCCAGAAGGGCCTTTGTGAATATCACAGTGTGATTTATAAAAAGGGTACTGTAAAAATCACTGTAAGATTTACACAGGGGTGCAGTAAATATCATGTAATGATTCACAGAGTGAGCACTGTAAATGTCTCAGTGTGATTTGTAAAGGAGGTGTGTAAATATGACGGCGTGATTGATAGAGAAAGCAGTCTAAAAATTATAGTGATTTATGAGGAAGCATTGTCACACTGTGCTTCAGGGAGTGAGCACGGTTAATATCACAGTGTTGTTTGCAGAAGGAGCACTGTAATTTTCACAGTGTTAATTACAGAGAGGGCAACTAGCAATGTGACAGAGATAACATGGTGTAGAGTTGGATGAACACAGCAGGCCAAGCAGCATCAGAGGAGCAGTAAAGTTGACGTTTCGGGCCTAGACCCTTCTTCAGAAAAGGTCTTGATTTGGAAAGGAAGTATTGTCAATGTCACCCTGTGATTTATACAGTGGGTATTGTAAATATCATGTTATTTCTAGAGGGAACAATGTAAATATTGCAGTGTAATTTAGAGACAGACCACTGTATGTATCACTTTATTTCATGTGGGGACACTGTAATATCACTGTGTGAATTCTAACAAGATCTCTGGAGGTAACACAGCGTGATTTTGTGGGAGAGCACTATAAATATCACAATGTGATTTGTAGACTAAACACTGCAAATGTCCCAGTGTGATTTGTTCAGGGCTCAGTGTCAAAATTGCAATGAGTTTAACAATGAGCACACTGTAAGTAATATAGGCTCATTTACATAGGGAGCCATGTAAACGTTACATTGTGATTTATAAAGAGACCACTGTATATATGATAGTGTTAATTGTAGGAAGTGGTGGTGAGGGTCAGTAAATATCCCAGTGTAACTTGCAGAAAGGTAGCTATAAATATCAAAATAGGATTTATAGAAGGGACAATATAAATTATACAATGTGTATTGTAGTGGTGGCACTGTAAATATCAGTGTGTGATTTATAGAGGGAACATTGTAAATATCATAGAATGATTCACAGGATAAGTTGACAACCACTCAATAGCTGAAGCCGCTCGTTCAGATAGCAATTTTCATGGGTTGAATGCACTGCCCTAGTCTCCCTGACTGGGGGCATGGACCCTCTGAAAACTGCCCCAGGTCTACAAGCCTTTCATATTAGACACTGAACATCTGCCCCATGACCAGTAACTCCAGTGGTATCTGCATGGGACTCCCCATCAACCTGATTCCTACCCTCCTCTGAGGGTCAGGGGCCTGAATACCTGGGCCTTTTCTTTGCCTTCCTAAATTTCATTTTATACTTTGGATGCTTCTTTATATTTGCTGCAATATCATGTCTTCCTGTCTGTTGTACTCTTCCCTTTTTTGTCGTTTATCTTCTCCTTTTAGCTTCTTGACAGTCAAGAGATTCTGGATTTGTCCGACCCTTTTGCTTTCAGGAGGTATCTTTGCTCTGATCTCTCACTATACATATACACCCTAGGTCTTCCTATTCCTATACCTCCTTCAGAATATTACCCTGTATTTTGTTATTTCTCTTCATATTCTTTTTACTAAAATGTATCACCTCACATATCCATGCATTGAGTGCTGCCTATCTTCCACTTTACCATTCTTGAATGCCTCCCAATGATTTCTCTTCAAATCACTGTTTGTTGTCAGTCTAATCTAACTCAATCACATTTCAGCTTCATCAAATCAGATCTTCCAAAGTTGATTCCTTTATCCTTTGATCTGTCCTTGTCCATTTCTGGACTCCAAATCTGACTGAATTATGATCACTCTCACCAAACTGCTCCCCAATAGATACCCTTTCTCCCAGCCCAGCTTCATTCGTTAAAGCTAAGTTCAGGACCAACCCTGAACAAAAAAAAACTCCCTGCGTGCATTTTAAACTGTTTACCTATTCTATCCCAGTTAATATCAGGTTTGTTGAATTTGCCCCACTTTCACTGCCCTTCTCCTTTCACTTCTTGGAAATGTAGCGACTGTATTTGCTCTTCTATCTCCCTCACAAACTATTTGTGGCACTGTGGTATGTTCAGAGTGATTACCCAATTATTGGTCATTGATACAGCGTTTGATGCATCCTCCTGTTACCCGATCCCTCTTCACATTTAGAATTATTTCTTTCATCAAGATTATGATCTTAATTCGTTTTTTTTTTGTTTATTCATTTACGGGACGACGTCATCTCTGGCTAAGCTAACGTTTATTGCCCATCCCTAATTGCCCAGAAGCCATTTCAGAGTCAGCCACATTGCCATGGGTCTGGAGTCACATGTAGGCCAGATCTGGTGAGGATGGCAGTTTCCCTCCCGAAGGCATAATAGTGAACCAGATGGGGTTTTCCTCACAATCGACAATGGATTCAAAGTCATCATTAGATTCTTAATTCCAGATATTTTATTGAATTAAAATTCCACCATCTGCCATGGCAGGATTTGAACCCTGGTCCCCAGAACACTTTCTGGGTCTCTGGATTAATACTCTCTCAATAATACCACTACGCCTTCGCTTCCCTACTGCTTGCTTACGTCTCTTTCCTCTTTCTTTCACTTCCAATTTCTAAGTTCATTCCTTTCTGAATGAATATCCACTTCCTGTTCTACCCTGCAATGTGAACTAAAACTCTCCCCAACAATACGGGTGAGATAACAAAGTGTGTAGCTAGATGGACACAGCAGGCCAAGCAGCATCTTAGGAGCACAAAAGCTGACGTTTCGGGCCTAGACCCTTCATCAGAAAAGGGGGATGGGGAGAGGGTTCTGAAATAAATAGGGAGAGAGGGGGAGGCGGACTGAAGATGGATAGAGGAGAAGATAGGTGGAGAAGAGAATATGGGTGGGGAGGAAGGGAGGGGATAGGTCAGTCCGGGGAGGACGGACAGTTCAATGGGGTGGGATGAGATTAGTAGGAAGGAAATGGAGGTGCAGCTTGAGTTGGGAGGAGGGGAGAGGTGAGTGGGAGAACAGGTTAGGGAGGCGGGGATGAGCTGGGCTGGTTTTTGGGATGTGGTAGGGGGAGGAGAGATTTTGAAGCTGGTGAAATCTACATTGACAGCTTTGGGCTGCAGGGTTCCCAAGCGGAATATGAGTTGCTGTTCCTGCAACCTTTGCGTGGCATCATTGTGGCACTGCAGGAGGCCCATGATGGACATGTCATCTGAGGAATGGGAGGGGGAGTTGAAATGGTTCGCGACTGGGAGGTGCAGTTGTTTATTGCGAACCGAGTGTAGGTGTCCTGCAAAGCGGTCCCCAAGCCTCTGCTTGGTTTCCCCAATGTAGAGGTAGCCACACCGGGTACAGTGGATGCAGTATTGGCAGATGTGCAGGTGAGCATCTGCTTGATGTGGAAAGTCATCTTCGGGCCTGGGATGGGGGTGAGGGAGGAGGTGTGTGGGCAAGTGTAGCGCTTCCTGCGGTTGCAGGGGAAGGTGCTGAGTGTGGTGGGGTTGGAGGGGAGTGTGGAGCAGACAATGGAGTTGCGGAGAGAGTGGTCTCTCCGGAAGGCAGACAAGGGTGGGGTTGGAAAACTGTCTTTAGTGGTGGGGTCGGATTGTAGACGGCGGAAGTGTCGGAGGATGATGCGTTGTATCCGGAGGTTGGTGGGGTGGTATGTGAGGACGAGGGGGATTCTCTTAGGGCGGTTATTGTGGGGACGGGGTGTGAGGGATGTGTTGTGGGAAATGTGGGAGACACGGTTGAGGGTGTTCTCGACCACTGCGGGGGGAAGTTGCGGTCCTTGAAGAATGAGGACATCTGGGATGTACGGGAGTGTAATGCCTCATCCTGGGAGCAAATATGACAGAGGTGAAGGAATTGGGAATAGAAGATGGAATTTTTGCAGGAAGGTGGGTGGGAAGAGGTGTATTCTAGGTAGCTGTGGTAGTCAGTTGGCTTGAAATAGATATCAGTTTCTAAGTGGTTGCCTGAGATGGAGACAGAGGTCCAGGAAGGTGAGGGATGTGTTGGAGATGGTCCAGGTGAACTGAAAGTTGGGGTGGAAGGTGTTGGCGAAATGGATGAACTGTTAGAGCTCCTCTTGAGAGCATGAACGGTGCCGATACAGTCATCAATGTAACGGAGGAAGAGTTGGGGTATAGGGTGGGTGAGATCACCTTGTTGAAGCTGCCCTCCATCCAGCCTGTGTAGCTCTTTCAGGGTGAGACAACAGCTCAGGAGATCCGTGCCCTCGCCTGCCTGTCTCTGCATCCTCCTTCCGCAGTTATCATTCCATCCTGGCTGCAGGTAATGATGCTGTGAGGTGACTGGCTCCCAGTATGTATTCCCTATGATGCTCCAAGCCTGTGCCATAGACTATAGCAGCTGCTCCAAGCCTCCAAAACCTGGAGCTGGACTGCTCCATTTAGTGAAATGAGGAATCACGGAATTCTTACAGTGTTGAATGAGGCCATTCAGGCCGAAGAGCCTGCACTGTCTCTATTATCTAGTCTATGTCTATCACAGAGTGACAATCTCTTGCCTTTCCCCCCATATCCCTGAATATTATACAAAAAAATCAAAAGAACTACAGATGCTGAAAATCAAACAACAACAGAAGGTTCTGGAAAAGCCCAGCAGGTTTAGCAGCATCTTTGGAGAGGTGTCAGGATTAAAGTTTCAGGGCCAGTGACCTTTCCTCAAAACTCTGATGGAAAATGCATCTTCCACTTGGGCACTCTCAAGCCTTCTGGGCTCAATATCGAGTTCAACAATTTTAGGGCTTAAGGTACCTTCTCCCATGTTTTTACCCTAACCCTCACACACCAAGCCCTGTTATCACATGGTCTGCTATTACACACCACCCATTGTTAACCACTAATTGTCACCATTAGTAGATAATCATTCTCCAGAATGATCAGTATCCACTCTTTTGTCTGTCAAATTGTTCTTCTCTCTTTGTGCTCAATCTCCATCTACTGTTTACTCTTCAACCCCTCCCCCCACCCAACTTTCTGCTAATAAACAACCTTTTCCTAGCCACTATCAATTCTGAGGAAGGGTCACGTCACTGGACCTGAAACGTTAACTCTGATTTCTCTCCATAGATACTGCCAGGCCTGCTGAGCTTTTCCAGCATTTTCTGTTTTTGTCCCTGCACACTATTTCCATCTAAATAATCATCTAATGATCTCTTGAATGCCTCAATTGAACCTGCAGAATGTTCCCTACCCTAACTACATTGACATTGAAAACTGAACCCCTCTCGTACTTGCTCCTTTTAGGACAAGGAACAGCTTCTCCTTTTCCACTCATGATGTTGAAAACGTCTATCAAATTCCTTCTCAGTCTTCTTCTCTCCAAGGAGAACAGATTCCACTATAGGCTGTCTCACCAGCTACTTGTCCTGTGCTCAGGTCCATCACTGTTGCCAGTGAGTGTCACTTTAATTTAAATAAACACCATGGCTCTTGTGGGGCAGTGATAATGTCCCAACCTCTGAGCCAGGAGGCTCAAGTTCAAGTCCAACCAGCTCCAGTGGTGTTTAATGACAGCTCTGAACAGGTTGATTTGAAGGTATAAATAAACATCTTTCTGATCATCTAATTAATGTCTCTAGCTCATCTCTAGCATCCTGATAGCTCCTGTTTCCACACAGGCTCCTGTCTGTTGTCTTGCAGAATGGGTGAGTGAAGTCTCTGATAGACTGGCCTGTTGTCCCTGTGCTGCACACATGAACCTCTGTTTCCCTCTGTCAGTGAACTCAGCTGTTCATCAGAGTCCTAAGGAAGGGTCACTGTGCCTAAAACACTAACTATGATTTCTCTCCACAGATGCTGCCAGAGCTGCTGAGCTTTTCCAGCAATTTCTGTTTTGCATCTGATTTCCAGAATCCACAGTTCTTTCAGTTTTTAACTGAAGCATTCTGCTTGTTTGGGACACAAACAACATTTGATGCACATTCCTAAGCTAGGGTGGAATTTATAACAAAGCCTCATTAAAGATAGATGAAGAATTAGTGGTGAACGAAATATCTACTTTCCAGATATTCTCTGACTAGCTGCACTTGTTGTATCTGTATTTTGTTTATTGCAATCTACATTTGTGTTAAAACAAAGTTTTAAATACTTTCAATTTCCTTTAACGAACCTGCCTTGAGATTGCAACTTACCCAACTTCAAGGTTTCCCAAATTGATTTGGAGCCAACAAAGGACTTTATTTTTGGAGCGATGTCACTATTGTACGAAACACAGTGGTGATATTGTGCACAGCAAGTTTCCACAAATGATTTTTTCTAGTTAGTTGAGGGGTGAATATTGGCCAAGGTGCCAGAAGAACTCCCATGCCCTTCTTTAAAATAGTGCCCTGGGGCTTCTACACACATTCACCTGAGAAGGTAAGGAGCGCTTTGGTTCCATATCCTCTTCATAACACTGGGGTCCTCTTGTCAATGGGCAACCTTAAGTATATTGCAGGCCTTTTAAAACTTAACTCTCACTTTTATTTTTATAGAATCCCTACGGTGTGGAAATAGGCCCTTCAGCCCAACAAGTCCTCACTAGCCCTCAGATCATCCCACCCAGACTCATCCCCCTATAACCTACACATCCCTCAGCACTCCGGGCAATGTAGCATGGTTAATCCACCTAGCCTGCACAGCTTTGGACTGTGGGAGGAAACTGGAGCACCCAGAGGAAACCCACACAGACACGGGGAGAATGTGCAAACTCCACACAGACAGTTGCCCGAGGCTGGAATCAAACCCAGGTTCTTGGTGCTGTGAGGCTGCAGTGCTAACCACTGAGATACCATGCCGCCCTAGTTCAACATAGTTGCTAACCTTCTACCAGGAAAGCAAATGGCATTTTGGTTTTCATTGCATGGGTATTTGAGCACACAAACAAAGAAGTCTAGCTATAGTTGCACAAGTTTTCAGTGACACCTTCGAACATCATTGCAGCAACTTAGACCCCCACTGTAAGAATTGCCTGAGGCAAGCAAATCCCACCCGGTTCACCCTCGCACCCGGCCCATGTTTTCTGCGTCACTCCAGGACCTGACGTTGCCATCTTGGGCCGTCGTGTCCCTCCTCCTCCTCCTCCAGCCAAAGCCCATTGCCCAGGCTTCACTAACAGCAGCCATGTTAAAACTTACAGGAGATGGAGGAGGTTGTGAGCATGTTCTTACCTTCTGTGCTGCCAATGTGTCAGTGCAGCACTGAGGACACTGTTGGAATTTTCAGAATTCAGCTGGGACTTTAAACTCTGGTGCTCTGAGGAAGGGTGACTGGACCCGAAACACTAACTCGGATTTCTCTTCACAGAATAGGTTATGATTTACAGCATCTGCAGTTCTTTCAGTTTTTACTTTAAACTCCAGTCTGCCTGCTTGGGTGAGCACTAAAGGTAAAAGACACAATTTTCCTGAAGAAGTGAAGGAAAGTTCCAATGCTCTGGCCTGGATTTAACCCTTAACCAGCTCCTCCACAACTTTTGTCATTAGCTTGTGGGTGACTGCGTGATCTTCCAGTACACAACTTGTTCCTTACTTAACTGCAGAGAGTACACTTTGAACGTACTTCCTCAGCTGCAAAACACTCGGGGGTGTGATGAGTAAGATGAATAAATGCAAGTCATTCTTCTACTTTTAACTTTTGTACAGGAGCTTGTCCTTGACTCTACCCCCAGTTTGCCAGGCCTTAGATCTGACCATCAGTTACCACTTAACCCCTGACCTATCAATATTTCACACTGACTTCTCCACCATCGTTGGCTTCATCCTGCCAGATCTGAACAACTATGTTAAGATAACTGCATTTAATGTTTAAAGTGTGAAGTCCGCTCCTGGTTATCAATAAAATATCTCTGGCAGTGAAGATTTAACTGAGTGAGTCAGAGTGCACAAGCAGACAAATACTTTTTCTAAGTTAGAATTGATGAGAGGGGTATGTATGAAACGTCACAGTAACTACCATGTCGCTCTTCACCTCTTGTATGTGTCCAATGCCTCCACAATTTTGCCTCTGAGTCAAAAGTTGTGGGTTCAAATCTCACTCAAACTGAGGATCCAGGCTGATATTTCACTTCAGCATTGGGTGGATGCTACACTTTGAGTGGCGTGTGTTGCTTCTAGCAGGGTAGCATAAGCCAACTATCATAGCATAGGAAACTAGGCCATGGTTTGAAGGACACAACAGCTGTCTATGCAAGCCCACTAACCTGGGCAAACTGTACCTCCACACCTGAGTTAAATATTCAGTAGACTGTTTCCAGCAGCATGTCGAGTGGCCTGAGTTCAGTTGGAGTGTGAGATCTTTACCCCTCATATACTGTTATACTGTGATGGTATGTTGTATTTGTCTCTTCAGGGTAGACTGACCATAAGACGTTGCACAACAACCCCTTTTTCCAAAGAGAGAGAAAAGAATTAGCCCAGACAGAGAGATATGGCTGCACATAGACACACAAAAATTATGTCAACAAGCAAAAACAGCTTACAAGTTTAATGATTCAAATCTCAAGCTAGCACCTTGGAGATTTGACCACTAATCCTTATCTGGTGATTGTACAACCATTTAGAGAGGTACACGCTCTTATCTGTGGTTCTTGTTTGAGAATTTTGTTGATTTGCAGCTGAATGATATTATTCAACATCACCCCACAACAATCATCATCATCAGAGAGTTCTTCTCCTCTCTGTTTGTGCCTGTCCTGTTCCGAACAAACTTCTGTTCCCTATTAATGTAGTATCATGATCTGTAATGACTGTATATCACTTGGACTGGTTGCAAGTTCTAAAATCTTTTAGTGGTATCCAAGTATTCGTATTGGTTTCACTAACCTACAGTCTCTGCCCAGTGCTCAGTTTTGGTCGTTCTCTGCCTCCTGGTATATATGGTCATGGACTTCATTCATTCTCTTCTGTGTTTGAACAGCAATGTCCAGGATCTGAGAATGGTTAGACAATTAATTACTCACACAGAGATAAGGGTCTAGGCCCGAAACGTCAGCCTTTATGCTCCTGAGATGCTGCTTGGCCTGCTGTGTTCATCCAGCTCCACACTTTGTTATCTCTAATTACTCACACACTTGCCTTCAGAGCATAAGTTTATTGCAGAAGGTAACTGCTTCACCATTTGTGCGCCGCAGAAGTGCAGCAATGCAAAGTGAAAGTTTTGTTTAGTTGCTGAGTTAGCATTTAGGGTTCCAGTGACCCATCTTCAGTTCTGAAGAAAGTCACTGGATCCGAAACACTAAACCTGCTTTCTCTCCACAGATGCTGCCAAATCTTTTCCAGCAATTTCTGTTTTTGTTTCTGACTTCCAGCATCCAAAATTCTTTCAGGTTTTATTTTGTTTAGTTGCTGGTCGATGATTTTAGAGTACGTACCCTCCGTTCTGCTCAGCTGTTTGAGCAATGATACTGGACTAACGATGTGATATGGGTCACTCTCCACTGAGTATACAACTGCCATGCTGAATAAGCTAAAAATATTGTGTCTGTAATGTTGTGTTGCTGTTGAAAGATGGGAAATTTAGAGAAGTAATGTGTGACAAAGTAATCTCTCTCATGCTCTGGTGGCTAGTTCTGTTGCTGTTTTCATCAACAATGGGTAGAAGTAGAGGCTCCCTCTGTTACAGAGTTATAGAGTGACATGGCAAGGAAACAGACCCTTCAGTTCAACCAGTCCATGCCGACAATGTTCCCAAACTAAACTAGTCCCACCTGCCTGTATTTGGCCCATATCCCTCCAAATCTTTCCAATTCATGAACTTATCCAAATATCTTTTAAACACTGTCACTTTACCTGCATTTACCACTTCCCCTGGCAGTTCATTCCACACACAAACCACTCTCTGTGTAAGAATATTGCCCCCATGTCCTTTTTAAACCTTTCTCTTTTCACCTTACAAATAATGCCCACTAGTTTTGCATTCGCCCCACCCTGGGGAAAAGACCCCTGTCATTCTCCATGCCGCTTATGATTTTATAAACCTCTGTAAGGTCACCCCTCAGCCTCCTGTGCTCCAGTGAAAAATGCCCCAGCCTTTCCAGTCTATTTTAAATCACAAACCCTCCATTCCCAGCAACATCCTGGTATAATATAATAAAACCTGGTAAATCCTTTCTGAGCCCTCTCTGGTTTAATCATATTCTTCTTACAACAGGGTGCCCAGGACTGCACACAGAGCTCCAGAAGAGTCCTCACTAATGTCCTGTACAACCTCAATGTGACGTTCCAACTCGTAGGCTTAAAGGTCTGAGCAATGAAGGCAAGCATGCTAAAAACACTATCTTAACCATGCTGTCTACATGTGACCTGTAGCTGATGTTGATGGGTTTGACACGTCTCACATGCATTTACAGGTCATTGACTGCCCACTGCACAGACTCATATGCTAGACTTCCTGTGTGCTCATTATCCTCATGCCCCAGGTGTAACTTGGGCAGTTTGGTACAATGCTTTTGGACTGGTTTGCTTTTGAAAGTACTTGTTGTGATGTATCAAATTCCTCTCTGTAGGGCTAAAACTAACAAACATTCTCAGGTACTTCCTTAATAGTGCCAGGGCCTTCTCCGGAAAAGTAAATTTTCTTGATACCCTTGTAGTTTGTTATCTTCACCAGCTGCTGATTACGACTGACTCTGGCCAAAGTGGAACACACCAACATTGAGAACATCTTCAGCTTCACCTGATTGGCTTGTGTAATCCACAGTGGGTGTGCATTGAATCTCTGAATGGAGACTGTACCTGGATCTGTGGCACTGCTGGACTGTCGGCATCTGCCAGCCAGCCAGTTTCAGGAAGCATGACGTGCTTAAACCTTGGCACTGCAGTGTGATCATGCCAATGTAACTACACTGTCAGAAGCATTTAACTGCCTTTATTTAACTAAAATCAAAACTACAGCAACTCTTTTTTTTGTAAAATACAGGTCTTCTAACTTAACTCAGATTTTAATTAGAAAGAAATTAGTTCTAACTTAGACCATGAGACACAGACCATTCAGCCCATGAACTCTGTTCTGTCATTCAGTGAGGTCATGGTTGCTCTGATAATCCTCAACTCCCCTTTCCTGCCTTTCCCCCCTGTTACTGAGCCCCTTTCCCTACAACATCCATCCAACTTCCGCTTGAATATGTTAACCTTGATCATTTCCACCACTGCCATGAGCAGCAGTTTCTAACTCATTACCACTTGCTATAAAAAAAGAGATTTTCCTCACCTTCCTGCTGCACTCTTGTTTCAGAAACCTGAAATCTGTCCTATCTCCTGTCAGCAGCCAATGAGAATAATCGTCCTTTAGTAGTCTTCCCCTAATTTGCATTTTGGAAAAGCAGGACTTATATACTTTATGGTAAGGTCCAGAGGAATGCTGTCGAACAAGGAGACCTTGAAACCAGGTTCATGGTTCTTTGAAAGTGGAGTCACAGGTAGACAGGGTAGTGAAGAAGGCATTTGGTATGCTTGCCTTTATTGGTCAGTGCATTGTGTATAGAAGTTGGGAGGTCATGTTCCAAATGTACAGGACATTTGTTAGTCCACTTTTGGAATGATGCGTTTAATTCTGATCTCCCTTCTATAGGAAGGATGTTGCTAAACTTGAAAGAGTTTAGAAAAGATTTACAAGGATGTCGCCAGGGTTGGAGGGTTTGAGCTAATCAGAGAGGCTGAATTGGTTGGAGCTATTTTCCCTGAAGCGTCAGAGGCTGAGGGGTGACCTTACAGAGATTTATAAAACTATGAGGTTCATAGGTAGAATAAATAGCCAAGGTCATAGGATTTATAATCAGCTAGAAAAGAATAAATTGATTAGGGATAGTCAGCACGGTTTTGTGAAGGGAAGGTCGGGCCTCACAAATCTTATTGAGCTCTTTGAGAAGGTGACCAAACAGGTAGATGAGAGTAAACCGGTTTATGTGGTGTATATGGATTTCAGCAAGGCGCTCGATAAGGTTCCCCACAGTAGGCTATTGTACAAAATGCGAAGGAATGGGATTGTGGGAGATGTAGCAGTTTGGTTTGGAAATTGGCTTGCTGAAAGAACTGGGCTGGTTTTGGGATGCGGTGGGGGAAGGGGAGATTTTGAAGCTGGTGAAGTCCACATGTGGTCAGTTCGTCCCCTCCCCCCACTGCACCACACAACCAGCCCAGGTCTTCCTCTCCACCCACTGCATCCCAAAACCAGTCCAACCTGTCTCTGCTTCCCTAACCTGTTCTTCCTCTCACCCATCCCTTCCTCCCACCCCAAGCTGCACCTCCATCTCCTAACTACTAACCTCATCCCACCTCCTTGACCTGTCCGTCTTCCCTGGACTGACCTATCCCCTCCCTACCTCCCCACCTATACTCTCCTCTTCACCTACCTTCTTTTCTCTCCATCTTCGGTCCGCCTCCCCCTCTCTCCCTATTTATTCCAGAACCCTCACCCCATCCCCCTCTCTTATGAAGGGTCTAGGCCCGAAACGTCAGCTTTTGTGCTCCTGAGATGCTGCTTGCCCTGCTGTGTTCATCCAGCCTCACATTTCATTATCTCGGGCATAGGTTTAAGATGAGAGAAGAGAGATTTAAAAGGCACTTGAGGGGCAATATTTTCATGCAGAGGGTGGCGCGTGTATGAAATGGGCTGCCATAGGAGGTGGTGGAGGCTGGTACAATTACAACATTTAAAAGGCACATGGAAGGGATATGGGCCAAATGCTGGCAAATGACGCTGCATTAATTTAGGACAACTGGTCAGCATGGATGAGTTGGACCGGAGGGTCTGTTTCTGTGCTGTACTGCTATATGGCTCTATAACTTGTTATATTTCTGTTCAACTCAGTCTCCAGTCAATGACCCCACAGAGACAGTGGTCTCAGTCCCTATGAATGGTCACCTCCAGCCCCAGAATGGTCCCAATGCCCCAAAGAATCAAAAGCTCTCCATTTCCTACCAGAGTTCAGGCCACCACATCACTACTTTCAGGGATGTGACTGACAGCGCTGCTTTCAATGACTTGCTTTTTACATTTCCTCCCTAGCTCCTGAATTTCTAGCTGTAAGCCCTCAATACCCATCCCCTGCTTCACTGGTCCTAATGTGAAGTACTGTTTCTGATTCATGTTCTTCCCCGGCAGACTTTCCTGTACCATCTTCACAAGGCCATTTGTCCTGGGAGTAAGGAGGTGACCTGCCCACAGGCAGCTCATGGTGACAGTCACAAACCCAACTCTATCTCCTAAACTATGGCATCTCCCACTGACCGATCCTATTTCCCTTCATTGCTGTTCCCTCCTGTGCAGTCCCATGATCAGGGGCCCTGTGACCTAGGCTGCACTCCTTCAATATGTTGTCACACCCTGCAGTCTCCATTGCCTGACTCTGGCTTGTAGAGTGGCACTGTTCCCAAAGATTTCTGTAATTCCTATCTCTCCCTCCTTTTCTGAATGACCACCCACCTTTTTTTTTAGATTAGATTCCCTACAGTGGTGAAACAGGCCCTTCTGCCCAACAAGTCCACACCGCCCTTTGAAGCATCCCACCCAGGCCCATCCCCCTATAACCCACGTATCCCTGAACGCTACGGGCAATTTAAGACCATAAGACATGGGAGTGGAAGTAAGGCCATTCGGCCTGTCAAGTCCACTCCGCCATTTAAATCATGGCTGATGGGCATTTCAACTCCACTTCCCTGCACTCTCCCTGGTTAGCCCTTGATTCCTTCTGAGATCAAGAATTTGTCAATCTCTGCCTTGAAGGCATCCAACGTCCCGGCCTCCACTGCACTCCATGGCAATGAATTCCACAAGCCCACCACTCTCTGGCTGAAGAAATGTCGTCTCATTTCAGTTTTAAATTTACCCCCACTAATTTTAAGGCTGTGCCCATGGGTCCTAGTCTCCCCGCCTAATGGAAACAACTTCCTAGTGTCCATTAAGCATGGCCAATCCACCTAGCCTGCACATCTTTGGACTGCGGGAGGAAACCCATGCAGACACGGGAAGAATGTGCAAACTCCATACAGACAGTCACCTGAGGCTGGAATCGAACCCGGGTCCCTGGAGCTGTGAGGCTGCAGTGCTAACCACTGAGCCACCGTGCCACTTTCCTGAACACCTCCTGCCTGAGGGGTGGTCGCCTCATGAAATGTCCAAGCCTGGAGACTCTCAGCCTGGCTGATGCTCCAGTTCACTGCTCTCCAGCTCAGGAAATCCTATTCCCATTTCCAGAGTCTAGCCTAGAATATGTTTAAACTTGTCTTGCTCATCTCACATCCCCACAGTTCTGCAATCTTGTTCTCAGACTATTCCTTTTTCTTAAGAGAACAGTAACCCCTTTTCCTGCACTGCCCCAAGTTCTGTTACTCACCAAACTCCCTCAGCTCAGTACTCTGTTAAAGGGATTTCTCTGAAGATGCTTCAGATAACATTAGCAAAACCCTTATGGATTGCATAAACAAAAATTCCAATCAGCTAAGATAGCTCATGCTGACAGTCATTCCCAGTTAAGTTACTGTGTGGCTGTTACTAACTGGCAGTGCCCACCAGTGGCTGAAATTCTGAAAGGAACTACAGCTTAAGGTTAGAGTGAAGTTAAATGCAAAACCTAAGTGTATAAAGTGGTTATTATTTAAAATGCTCTCACTCCCCAGACTTTAGTCCCAGTGTTTAGTAGGAGCATTGGCATCTTGCACTGTCCTGTTTACTGCCGGGAGGTGGACCCTTGGCCCAGTTCATTTACCATCTTCTTCGTTAAAGACAAGCGCATTGCACATTGCTGTTGGCCAGGATAGAAGGAGAAGAGCTCCATAAATATCCTTTGCAGAGACGGCTTTCTATGTGGAGTCTGTCCTCCTCCCTTTGTATAACAGCTCCCTCCTCTCCTACTCCCCAAGAAGCACAGTCACTACAGTCCCCCTCATTTATCAAGAACCTTTGTATTTGCAGAATAATTTCTAACTGTTGTGTTAGCACAGTACATCCACTAACTGTTCCCCAGCAAAAGAAAGTCAAAAGCACCTCACCCGAAAGCTTCATGTTCTTTAAATGACTCGAGTGATTTAAAAGTGGTGGGTGATGGGGTGGGGGTTCCTTTGAGGAGCTGATGACTACCTGGATCTGATGAAGACCTGGTGTTACCTGGACCGGAATAGTTCAAAATGGTAACACTGTTTGGTGTCATGATCTGACTCACGCCCCCCCCAGCAGTCTGCGCCTCAGGCACCGCGAAGGGGTCCTGCCGGGGAGTTTTGCAAATGTGGAATCCCAAGGCATTAGCAATGCCACCTGTCGCTATAGGAACAGCGGTTGGCCATTCAGCATCTAGAGCCTGTTTCACTATTGCAGCTTGCTGTATACCCCAACTCCCTCGACCTACCCTATCTGGCTTCCATTAGGGAGAGAGAGAGCTTAAATATATCCCAAGGCGCAGGCAATGAGGTGTGATTAAAGTCAAGGATGTAAAAGGCTCTGAACGGGACATATCCAGAGCACTGAGTGCTGTGTGTGAAAGGGAATAGGTTGAGGAACATGCACAGTACAGAGTAGAGTGAATATAGTATACTGAGTAGATGCCTGTGGGATATAAGGTGAGCAATGTTTGAAATTTAGATTTGGATGTTATAGGGTACTGAGTTGGTTCCTATAAAGTATAGGGTGAGGAAAGCACAGAGTTAGAGAACTGGGACTGAGGTACCTATACAGTCTAGCGTGAGCGATGTCTCAGGTGAAAAGATGGGGGTGTCTCAGATTCTGAGTGTTTGCAGAAGATATTCTTTTATTTCCAGACACGGCACTTGCTGAAGTACAGCTGTAAGAACTGGGGATTTCTTCAAAGCAAAGAAAAACATTGAATATGAAAGAGTTTCCAGGAGGTGAGGCTGAAGTTGAGGTTTAACAACTGGTATGAATCTCAGACAAGTGAGATCGAGATTGAGTGCGCGCCAGACATTTTCACAGACAGCTACGTCAATACACAGAGACTTGCTAATCCTTAGATGTGGCGAAGATAAAATACTAAGCAGCACCTCCACCCATCTAATCTCAGCTAAGGGGCAGAAACAGGCCCCCAAGATTTTTGTTGCATAGTAATGAAGGTGTCAGAAAACCAGAAATGAATACACCTTAAAATTACACACAATGCCACATAACCATCATCAACCGAGAACAGTTCATCGGCTTCAAGAAAACAACAATAAAAAACAACAAACACAACATGAGCATAACATCCTCCTGAATAAACACTGACTCTGTACAGTTGCACAGTGAGTGACCCGAACCCTGCTGCATAAATATTGACACTGTGCAGTTACGAATTTAACCCTGCTGAATAAACACTGACTCTGTACATACACAGTGAGTGACCCTTACAGAAATTAAGAATTGTTTATCAGACAGAAGACAAGTTAGGAATGAATGTGCCATTCTCGGGTTAAATAAAGGCAAACTACTGTAGATGCTGGAAATCTGAAATAAAAACAGAAAGTGCTACAAAAACTCAGCAGGCCTGGCAGCATCCATGAAGAGAGAAACAAAGTTAAAGTTTCAAGTCTGATATGACCTGCTTTTGTTCAGAACTATAGAACTACTTGCTCAGAAAGCATTGGGATCAGTTGCAGCTGTTCTCAATCTATATCAATGATTTGGATAAGGACCAAATGTAATATATTCCAAGTTATGAGGAGGATGAAAAGAGGCTTCAGGGGAATATAGCCAGGTATGAGAGTGGGTGAGAGCATGATAGATGGTATATAATGTGGAAAAATATGAAGTTATCCACTTGGTTAGGAAAAGCAGGAATGTAGAGAATTTTTTAAATAGTGAGAGGTCAGGAAACATAGGAGTCCGGAATGATTTGGATGTCTTTGGTCATGAGTTACTCAACAGGAACGTGCAGGAGCATCAAGTAATTAGGAAGGTTAATATTGCATGGGCCTTCAGGGTGGGGTGATTTGAGTCAAGATGGAAAGAAGGCTTGCTATGATTATTTCAGGTCTGGTGTTTGCTTGGAGTTCTATTCTCCTAATCTGGAGGCTTAGATGGGTCTGATTCGGATCGGGACACAGGAGGTAGATCATTAGTCAGTGGCTCAGAAAGACAAAAGGAATGAGGATTAAAAAGCACCCAAAGGAAATTGATGGGGTTCAGCTGTTTATACTTCAATGCAAGTAGTATTAGAAACATTGCAAATGGACTAAGAGCACAGATAGACACATGGCTGCATGGTTAATGCTATAATGGAAGCTAAAGGAGGGCAAACTTGGCAGCTCAATATCCCTGGACAGAGAGTTTTCAGGCAGGACAGAGTGGGTGACAAAAAAGGAGGGAGTAGCAGTATTGGTTAAAGAATCAAATAGAGTTGTGAGAAGATATATATAGTAAACGGGTTAACAAATAAGGCTTACGGATTGACCTTCAGAATAAAAAAAGAGCAGTAACACTATGAGGAGTATACTACAGACCCCCACATTGTTAGGGGCAGATAGGACATATGCATAGTCAAATTGCTTCCTGTAGGAATAAGAGGGTAATAACAGTAGGAGCCTTTAACTATCCCAATATCAACTGGGTTTCAAGTAATATAAAGGGTATTGAGGGGCAAAAATTTATGTACCATAACCAGGAAACATTTTTTTAAACAATACGTGGAAAACCAATGAGAGGAGACGCAATTCAAGATTTAGTTCTGGGAAATGAAGGTGGACAAGTGGGTGATGGGTTAGTGGATGACCGTATCAGGGCAGTGACCACACTTTGGTTCGACTTAGTATGACTATGGAAAAGGTAAGTAAAGACGAGAATTTTTAAACTGGGTGAAGGCATATTTTGCGAAACTGGGAAGTGATTTGGACAGCACTGCTAAACGAGAAATCAGTGATAGGCACCAAAAAGTGAGATCCTTAGAGCACAAAGCAGTCATCCCAAAATAAGAATGTTACTGCCAAATCTAGACCCACATACTTGTCTAGAAAAATACAGGAGAAGATTAAACAGGAAAAGGAAGTTTATGATTGTCGCAAAAAACTCAACACTGTAGGTAGCCTAGAGAATTATATACAGTACAGTGATCAAGTTAAAAAAGACATACGGAAATCAAAGGGAGACCACAAAAATATGTTAGCAAGCAAGATAAAGGAAAGCCCAAAGATATTTTACCAGTCTATAAAGAGCAAAAGGATAGTTGAGGAAAAAGTGAGACCTATTGGAGGTGAAGAAGGGAACTTGTATAAAGATGCACAGGATGTGGAAAGAAGCTTAAATGAAACTTTTCTTCTGTCTCTGTATTCACAAAGGAAAGGGATGAGGAGCAGATCGAAATATTGGACACAATAAACAAAATGAGAGATAAAGTGAGTTGGAATCCTTGAAAGTGGATAAGTCACCAGAGCCAGATGGATTGTTGGCCAGGATGTTGAAGGTAGTCAGAGAGGAAATAATAAATGCTTTGTGGATTGTTTTCACTGGGCACAGGTGAGGACTGGAAGAATGCAAATGTGGTTCTGTTGTTTAAAAAAATATACAAAGGAAAGGCCAAATAATTACAGACCAGTCAGTCAGTGAGCAAATTATTATGTCTGAGAGATTGGATTAAACCGTTGTTTATAAAAACAAGGGCTAGTCAGGGATAGTCAGCATGACATTGTTAAGGAAAGATCATGGCTTATAAGCTTGAATGAATTCTTTGAGGAAGTGACAGGAGGACTGATGAGGGTCGTGTAGTGGCAGTTGTCCGCATGGATTTTAGTAAGGCATTTGACTAGGTCGAACGTGGTATACTGGTCAAAAAAAGTAACCGCCCATGGGACGGAGGATAATGTGTTGAATTGGACCCAGAATTGGCTTAGTAACAGGAAAGCAAACAAAGATCAATGGCTGCCCTTACAAATAGAAAGCTCTTCCAAGTGGTATTTGGTGTTGGAATCCCTGATGTTTAATATGTTAATGATTTGGTGTCAAATGGGGGTGCCATTGGGAAATTTGCAGATGATGCAAAAATTGGCTGGGTAGTGCAGACAAGAGCTGTAAGCTCTGAAATTATTTAGCTGGGTTGGTGAAGTGGGCAGAGAAATGGCAGATGGAATTGAACTCTGATAAGTGTGAGGTAATTCATTTCGGGCAATCAAGTAGTAAAAGGTTATACAGAATAAAGGAGAATATACTGAGTGGGGTGGATGAATAGGGCAATTTTAGCATGCAAGTTCCTAAATGTAGCAGTACAGGTAGATAAGGTTATAAAGAAGACATATGGAATGCTCTCCTTCATTGGCCGAGGTATAGAATACAAAAGTAGGGATATAATGATGAAACTGGATAAGACATTGGTAAACCTGTGTAGAGCTAGATGAACACAGCAGGCCGCGCAACATCAGAAGAGCAGGAAGGTTGACTTTTCGGGCCAAGACCCTTCCTCAGAAAACCTTCTTTTCTGAAGAAGAGTCTAGGCCTGAAACGCCAGCCTTCCTGCTCCTCTGATGCTGCTCGGCCTGCTGTGTTCATCCAGCTCTACACCTTGTTATCTCAGATTCTCCAGCACCTGCAGTTCTGACTATGTATTGTGTGCAGTTCTGATCACCACATTAAGGGAAGGAGGGAATTGCTCTAGAGACAGTGCAGAGAAGATTACTGGAATGTGGCCAGGGCTGGAGAATTGTAGCTATGAGGAAAGATTGGGGAGGTTGGAGTTGTTTTCCTTGGAACAGAGAAGGCTGAGGGATGACACGATTGGGACTGTTGTGAAGTTGGGTACAGTACTGTGGATTGGAAGGCAAGAAGTTAGAATGTGGTGTTTGTGAAATGCTCGGGGTGGGGGGGGAGGTCATTGCGTGGTCCTTTTGAAAGTCAGGTGCTTTTTTTTGCTTACATATTTAAAATGGATGTTTGTGGGCAGCTGCTTGAAAGTTTGCAAGTACACAAACAGCACCCAAATCGAGACATTTATATTGAAAGGTCATACAGCAGGCCAAGCGGCAGCTTTTACCAAGACAGCAGGCCTTTGAATTGAGCCAATCAATTTATACCAGACACTTAGATGCCAAAAATATATTAAATTTAAATCCAATGGGTTTGGCAAATGGGGACAGTTGGACAAAGCCCCAGAGCCACTGCTATCTGCCAAAGCTAATGGCCCTCAACTCTCAAGAGAGAATCACTGGCTCTCACAGCCTCCTCTATGTCTCAGAGAAAGCACCATCTAAATAACAGCAGTACTGGTGATACAACTGGTTAATATTCCTGACAAAAGAATCAATGGAAAAGACACAGAACATTCTGGAAGACACGTAACCTGGCTGTAATTTCAAAAGACTAAATTTTTTTTATATAAATGGGACTTAAATGTATTCGAACAGCATACCATTGGAAACTTGCTTTATTTGGAAATAGTTAATAGTTGGAAGAGATTTATTCAGTTTGTTAATAGTTTAGTTAATTTTTCTCACTGTTAGAGTGAGATAAATAAATTGTTACTTGTTGATTGTAAAGTCAGTGTTAGGGATTTATCCCAGTTAACCACTAGACAACATCACTTCTCACACTCCTTTTACAGATTATAGGGTGAGGCTCTCCTGTTTGGGTGTTCTTGAGGTGGGGGGTACAGTGAGTGTCAACCTCTGCTCTATAGCGGGGCATACAGAAATTGTGAAGTGTCAAGATAGAGTGGACAGGGGAACCTGTTTCCTTGGACAGAGTTCAAAACCTAGGGGTCAGAGATTGATGGTAAGGGATGGAAGAATTAAAGGTGTGTGAAAAAAAAAATTCTTGACGCAGAGGGTGGTGAGTGTCTGGAATTTCCTGCCTGAGTTGGTGGTCAGAGCTGAGACCCTAAACTCTTTTTTAAAAAAGTATCTGGATGTGTAGCCCACGTGCAGGGCTATGGGCTGTGCGCAGGAAAGTGGGATTAGAAAAGGCATCTGGGACAGCAAGGATAAGATGGGCCAAATGATTCCCTTCTGAGCTGTATTGTAGCTGTGGTTGACTGGGAGGATGTGTTTGCAATAGAGGGAATGTTGTGAGGACTCACTATTGCATCTCTGGGATGATGTGATATTTCTACATGGAGACTGGCTCGTATTCTCTTGACGTGAGAAAACCGACAGTCCTCATTGAAGCTTACAACATTCAAAAGGGCTTGACTGGGTAAAATACAGGAAGGATGCTTTCCTGTCTCAGCTGTCTTGAATTAGAGAGGAGAACATTGCCTCAGAATGTTTCAATGGGATGAGTTGGGCAAGAATCTCTTCACTTAGAGGGTGGTGAGCCTTCAGAATTCTCAATGCCAAAGAGCTTTGAAAGGTCAATCATTGACCAGCATCTGGAGAGAGACAGGTTAAATGATATTAATGGATATGGGCTTGTTCCCAGGAAGGTGTGTGTTTGATAGCAGCCCCAGAATGCACACACAGGCAAGGATAGCACAGGCGCAGTCTCATATCTATGGCAAAGTAACCAGTACATTAAAATGTAAATAATTTCTGGAAATATCCATCTTTTAACAAAAAAAAGAAATTGCACACGCTATCATTTGCTGTTACCAATCACTTGTTGGCACTAAGACAAGTATTCTCTTATCAATAAAATTATGTGTTTACTCCAGTCAGTTCCATTTTTGTCAGCCTTTTCTCCTTTATTGCAGACGAGGTCTGTAAACAATGTGGCTCTCCCAATGGGACACACGTGCATCGTTGTCGATGTTCATCTGATTTCTGCTCATTCCTGGGTGGTGAATCAGGCAGGCAGAGGCCAGATGTCATTCTATGGTAACTGGTGTCACTGATCCATTTCTACTGCTGGGAAGTGGTGGATCTCTGGGACTCAGCTTGTATTCTCTGGAGCAGGGAGGCTGAGGGGTGACTTGATAGAAGGCTATAAAATTATGAGATGTATCGATAGGATTGACAGAATCTCCCACCCCCCACCACAGTTGCCATGTCTAATACTAGGAGGCATTTAAGGTGAGAGGGGGGCAAAGTTCAAATGAGATGTGAGAGGCACAGAGAGTGATAGGTGTCTGGAACGTGCTGCCAGGGCTGGTGGTTGAGGCAGATACAAAAGGGGCATTTAAAGGGCTTTTAGATAAGCACAAGAATATGCAAGGAATGGAGGGATATGAACCAAGGGCAGGCAGAAGGGATTAGTTTAATTCGGTGTCATGTTCAGTGCAACATTATGAGCCAAAGGGTCTGTTCCTGTGCTGTATTGTTCTATGCTCTACGATGTTGGTCCTGTGCCAGCAATGGGGTCACATCTTCTGGATCTGCTGCCTGCACACAGATGTACACAGATATTTATGTTTGCACCGGAGTTTCTGGTCATTGTCTCATTGTATATGATTGAGTTACAACTGCTCAACACATTCCCCTGGTAGGCTGACTCTTGTTGAGAGCATTAAACATTGCTGTCTGACTGACTGGCTTTTCCAGTGCTCAGCTCTGGCAATGAGCTGACAGTTTCATGAAAGTTAAACTTAACTTCTTGTCATTTCATCATGATTTTGTTTCTCATGTCTGTTATTACTTCTGGTTTCATTATTTGTTCATTATTGGAAGGGCAGTGTGGGTACATTAGTCTGACTTGACGTTAATCCGTAAACTGGACCACCTTCCATGGCTTCAGTGGATGTAGTTTCCCCACTCAAAGAATGTTTTGTGGCTCAGGGACTCGCGCTCAATTTCACCCTCGGGCAACTGTCTGTGTGAAGTTTGCATTTTCTCACCGTGTCTGTGTGAATTTCCTCTGAGTGCTCCAATTTCCTCCCACACTCTCAGATGTGCAGGTTAGGTGGATTGGTCAGGGTAAGTTGCCCATAGTACCCATGGATATGTAAGTTAGGTGAATTAGACGTGGGAAATGTGGGATTGTAGGGAAGTGATGGGTCTGGGTGGGATGCTCTTCGGAGGTGTGGTGTGGACTTGTTGGGCCAAATGGCCTGTTTCCACACTGTAGGGATTCTATCATTCGTCTCTGATGGCTTTACACCATTTGTTTATGGCCCCCTTTGGTGATTTTCACCACGGCCCCAGGCTTTCCGCTTGACAGGTGATAGTGTGAGGATGGGAGTGCAGTGTTGAATTCCCGGCTCGTTAGGAAGTGGTGGAATTTCTCACTCATGGATCGAGGGAGGTTGTCACTCATTGCAACATCAGCAAGGTCAGGAGTGTAATGACTGAGGAGTGTTGTCGAGTTTCCATCTCCCTGGTAACCATTGCTGTCAGCTGGTCCAACTCCATCAGAGCAGGCAACACCGACATGACTGCGGGTTCCCGGGTCAGTCTGGGCTGCTGTGTGTCCTAGCTGCTCCTTTGCTTGATTAGTCTGGTGTTCACTGCACGCACTGCACTGCTACATGTGCGATGTAGTCTCATTTCTCATGTGTGTCCAATGGAGCACACTTCCTGCTGTCCTCAGGCTAAATTCTGTCCCTCACTCGTTCACATGGAATGTCTTCAGCATCTCTTGTCTCATCTCCTTTGAGAGTACGCGTTTCTGTCCTTTATACACAACACCATCTTGGGATATCACCTCATCTGTGTGTCCAATACTGTCTTCTAACAACAGTGTGTCCTTCATAAAGCTGAGAATGCTGGAGAAACTCAGCATCTGTGGAGAGAGAAACCCAGTTAATGTTATGGGTCCAGTATGACTCTTCCTCAGAACAACAACGTGTCCTAATGTCCTCAGGCTGTCCCCTCATCAATACTTTGAGCAGCTCTCGGGGCTTTGCATCTTGTGAAGTTGCTTGATTCAACGTCTCTGCTGGTTGGCGACCGCTGCAGCATGTCGAG
Organism: Stegostoma tigrinum; assembly: GCF_030684315.1. NCBI lineage: Eukaryota > Metazoa > Chordata > Chondrichthyes > Orectolobiformes > Stegostomatidae > Stegostoma > Stegostoma tigrinum. The sequence continues at coordinate 42,926,461 of NC_081383.1, forward strand.
CTGTTCCCTCCCATTGAATCAGGAAGATTTCACACTGTGTCACCACATCCCCAACTCTCTTCATCAGGAGTGTTGCTCTTGGCAATGGTGGATCCATTTCCTTTGCTTGTCTGTCACATCCAGGCGATATGTAAATGAAGGGACATTCGAAGGAGCCGCTTTGGAGCAGGCAGGAGCAGTTTGAGGAAGATGATCTGAAGTGGCTGGTGGTTGGCCTCACTGTCACTTTGCCTCTCCTGTATAGGTCGGGATTAAAATGCTCGTTAGCAAAGACATTCCTTCTCTGTCTGAGCATAACGTTTCATTTGTGTTAACATCCTGGATGTAAATGCAACTTGTTAGGCTCACTGCATTTGTCCTGCTCCAGGTCATGTCTCACCAACATCACACCGCACCATCACTTCATTGCTAACCTTACAGGAGCTTAGCTCTGGCACTGCCTTCTGAGCCTGTTTGATTCTAGTAAAAGCTGTTTCCTGCTCTCTGCCCCAATTCCACTGCACGTTCTTAACAGCGAGCTGGGGAAGAGGTTCACTCTGATGACAAATTCAGTGGGAACTTTCAGACAGTTCACAAATCCAATTAGCTGCTGCATTGATTTCACATCTTGTATTCACTGCCTCTCTGCAACAGCTCTCAACTGGTCAGCGTCTGAGCGCAGTCATTTGGCTGTTAGTACATAACCTAAGGATTCAACTTCAGATATCTTCAGGAACAAAAACAAAGTTGCTGGAAAAGCTCACCAGGTCTGGCAGCATCTGTGAAGGAGAAAACAGAGTTAACATTTCGGGTCTGGTGACCCTTCCTCAGAACTGATGGCGGCTGGGAAAACGTCAGTCTATATGCAGGAAATAGGGAGGTAGATGGGGTAGGGAGTAAATGATAGGATAGAGCCCAAAGAGAAAGAGACAGTTGGACAGACAAAGGAGTTGCGATCAATCAGGCTGGGAGGGTGAGTAGTTAATGGAGTCTGTTAGTGACTAACAACAGTGGGTGTGTAGTGGCAGGCTATGTGGTAACAAGGCTTGGTGTGTGGGGTGGAGGGCTGGGACATGGGAGAGTTTAGGCTCTAAAATTATTGAATTCAATATCGAGTCTGGACGGCTGTAGGGTCCCCAAGTGGAAAATGAGGTCATGTTCCTCCAGCTTATGCTGGGCCTCACTGGAACACTGCAGCAAGCCAGAGACACAGATGTTGGCCAGGGACCAAGGTGTTGCATTGAACTGGCAGGCAGCAGGTAGTTCAGGGTCTTTTTTGTGAGCAGAACATAGACGTTCTGTGAAGCAGTTGCCAAGTCTACGCTTTGTTTCCCCAATGTAGAGGAGACCACACTGTGAGCAGCAAATGCAGTACGCTCGATTCTTGGAAGTGCAGGTGAAGTGTTGCTTCACCTGAAAGGTATGTTTGGGCCCTTGGATTCTGGGGAGGGAGGAGGTAAATGAGGGGAAGGTGCTGTAGGGCTATGGCAGGTGTTGTGGGTGATGGAAATGTCGACCAGGGTGTCCCGGAAGGAATGGTCCCTGTGAAAGGCGGACAAGGGAGGGGGGAGCACAATGTGTCTGGTGGTGGCATTTTGCTGGAGGTGGCAGAAATGGCGTCTGATGATCTTCTGGATGTGGATGCCGGTGGGATTGTAGGTAAGGACAAGGGGAACCCTATCGCTGTCGTAGGAGTGAAGAGAAGGAGTGAGGGCGGAAGTGTGGGAGATGGGTCGGACCCGATTTGAGAGCCCTGTCAACAACGGAGCTGGGGAATCCTCAGTTGAGGAAGAAGGTGGGCATTTCGGAGGATGCCTTGTCGAAGTTGGCCTCAGCTGAACATATGAGACGGAGGGTGACTCCTTCCAGGTAAAGCAACACTCCACCTACACTTCCAAGAATCGAGCGTACTGCATTCCCTGCTCACAATGTGGTCTCCTCTACATTGGCGAAACGAAGTGTAGACTTGGCGACCGCTTCGCAGAACATCTCCATTCAGCTCACAAAAAAGACCCTGAGCTACCCGTTGCCTGCCACTTCAATGCACCACCTTGGTCCCTGGCCAACATCTCTTTCTCTGGCTTGTTACAGTGTTCCCGTGAAGCCCAGAGCAAGCTGGAGGAACAACACCTCATTTTCTGCTTGGGGACCCTACAGCTCTCCGGACTCAATATTGAGTTCAATAATTTTAGGACCTAAACTCCCCCAAGTCCCAGCCCCCCACCCCACACACCAGGCCTTGTTACCACATAGCCTGCCACTACACACCCCCTGTTATTAGTCACTAACAGACCCCATTAACAACTATTCACCCTCCCAGCCTGATCGCTAGCAACTCTTTTGTCTGTCCAACTGTCTCTCTCTCTCTCTCTTTCTCTCTCTCTTTGGGCTCTATCCTATCATTTACTCCCTACCCCATCTACCTCCCTATTTTCTGCGTATAAACTGACTTTTTCCAGCCACCATCAGTTCTGAGGAAGGGTCACCAGACCCGAAACATTAACTCTGTTTTCTCCTTCACAGATGCTGCCAGACCTGGTGAGCTTTTCCAGCAACTTTGTTTTTGGACATGATTTATAGCATCCGCAGTTCTTTTGGTTTTTATTCAGACACTTTCAGTTGTACCATTTTCTTGTTCAGCTTCAGATTTATCTGGCGAGCTTTCCCTGGCAGTCCCACTGGATTCGGATTGTGGTCCATGTGACTTTTTTCATCATGTCTCCGTATGCAGGACCAGCCAGCCACAATCACTCCTACTCCAAAAAGATTATTAACTATCTCATACACAACCATCTATTCCTCTCAAATGACGTCCAGAATGTGGTCAGAAACTGCTGATTCTATTTGCTTCACTTACCAGTAACCAATTTTCACAGAGGATAGTGAAGACATCTGCTTTGGCACTCTGTATCAACACTTCTCCATGGTAGCATGGTTCAGTTAGCTGCCTTCAAAGCTTTATTAAGGTTACTTATGTCTACACATAATTTGTTTTCTACATTTCTTTTACTGCTACCATGCTACAAATCCAATGTAAGAGTTGCCCTTGTCATAATTACTTTATCCTTTTCCAACTCCTTGACCTCAGAATTAGTGGGAGAGAGCTAGAGGACCAAGTACATAGGGAACTGTCCGAGTACAAACGTGATAAGGTAAAAATAGTTTGGGACTTTGTACTTTTCGCATTGACATGTAGAAAGTTAGAAGGCACAACATTTTTAGATTGCATTCAACAGAACGTTCTACTAGCCAGAACATAACAAGCCCTTTGGAAATGATGCTGGGCAGGTGAATAAAGTAACAGTCGGTGACCATTTTGGAGATAGCGATCATACCAGTTACATTTAGCATCATTTTGGAAAAGAACAAAGATAGAACAGGAGTAAAAATTCTTAATTGGGGTAAGGTAAACTTTACAAAGTTGAGTGATGATTTGGCAAAAGTGAACTGGATATATATACTTGAAGGAAGGTCAGTGCTTAATCAATGAGAGCATTCAAAGGCAAGGTTCCACAAAGGCGAGGCATAGCGGAGACACATCCCAAACAAAGAATAGGGATGGTGCTGCCATACCTACAGCCGCACAGTTATCCAGAAGCACAGACGGTCAGATAAAGCAGAAAAAAGAGCTTGTGACAATCTTTCAAAAAAAACTTACAGTAGGAAGTTTAGAGGAGCATGGGGAATGCAGAGGTGAAGTACCATAGGAAGTTAGAAATGCGAAGAGAGGATATGGAAAAACACTGGTTGGCAAACTGTGAAAAATCCAAAGATATTTTATCAGTACATTCAGAGTTAAGATGATGAGTAAGGAAAAGATTGGGGCCTACCAGATGTACCTGGTAACAGGTACTTGGATACAGAAGATGGTGGGCAAGTTTCTGACAAAGTACTTTGTCTCTGTCTTCACAAAGGAGTGGGATGATGTAGATATTCTAGTTAAAGAGGAGGAGTGTGAAGTATTAGTACGATAAGGAGAATGAGAAGGGAAATCCTGGGGTGACTGACCACCTTGAAGGTGGATAAATACCAAGGCCAGGTGAATTGTATCTTAAGCTGTGAAAGCAAACTGGAGAGGAAGTAACTGATACTCTGGGAATCATTTTCCAATTCTTCATAGAATCTCTACAGTATGGAAGCAGGCCATTCTGCCCATCAAGTCCACACTGACCCTCTGAAACGGATCCCATCATGATCCACTCCACTAAAGGAAGCCCATGCAGGCACAGGGAGAATGTGCAACATGCCCCACCCCACCCCTGACAGTCAGCTGAGGCTAGAATCAAACCTGGGTCTCTTGTGCTGTGAGGAGGTAATACAAACCACTGTGCCAGCGTGCTGCCCCGAGTATTCCAGTATTTTCACTAGATACAAGCGAGGGACAAGAGATTAGAAATCTGCAAGTGTTGTGCCATGTTACAACATGGGTGTGATGGGTAGGGCAAATAATTATAGGCTGGTCAGCCTAACCTCTGGTGGTCAAGTTACTAGAATCAACATTGACAGATACGATTAATTTTGTTTTAATTCATTCATAGGATTTGGGTGTCACTAGCATTTATTGCCCATCCCCAATTATGTAGACAGCTGTTAAAAGTCAGCCACATTACTTTGTTATTTAGAAAGGCATTGTTTTATCAGGAATGGTCAGCACGGTTTTGTAACAGGAATGCCATGTTTTATTTACTTAATTTAATTATTTGAAGATGTAACTGGGAGGACTGGTGACGGCAGTACCATGGATTTTGTCGATTTAAATTTTAATAAGGCATTCAACAAGGATACATATGGCAGACTATTAAAACAAAAGCCCATGGGATCCAGGGGAATGTGGTGAGTTGGATCCAGTATTGGCTCAGTGTAAGGAAATGAAGAGTTTTTTTTGTGAATGGAAAGTGGTTTCTAGTGATATTAACAGGTCTCAGTGATGAGTCCCCTGCTGTTTGTGCTGTATATTAATGAATTAGACTTATATGTGGGAGGCAAGATTGAGGAAATTGCAGAAAATATAATATTTGGCCGGGTTCTGAAGGGGTTGGCTGTTAACTGCAGGAAGATATCAATGGTTTGGTTGAGTGGGTGGAAAATTGGCTAATGGAATTCAACCTGGACAAGAGTGGGGAGTGTAAACAAAGCAAGAGAATACATGGGAGAATATTGAGAGAGATAGAGAAAGTGGTACACTTTGGAGGTTGTAGGTCCTGAAGGTAGCAGATTAAATAATGTGGCTAAGAGGGCATATGGGACATCTTCCCTCACTGAGTGAGGTATTCAGCACAAAAGCAGGGATTTATTGCTAGAACAATACAGACCACAGCTAGAGATTTGTTTACAGTTCTGGTCAACACATTACAGGAAGGACATTATTGCACAGAGAGTGCAGAGGAGTTTTTACAAGAATGTTGCTTAGGCTTGAAATTTGTAAGCAGGAGGGAAGACTAAAGAGGGTAGGCATGTTTTCCTCAGAATGGAAGAAGCTAATGGGTGTTGTATGTGAGGTGTACAAAATGCTGAGGTGCTTGGACAGAGAAGATAGGGTAAGACCAGCTTTCCCTGCTGGAGAGGTCAGTTACCCAGTGTGGCATAGATTTAAGGTAACTGGTGGAAAGATTAACGGGCATACAAGGAAAAACATTTTCACTCAGAGGGATACAGCAGGAACTGCCGATGATGGAGAATCTGAGATAAACAAGGTGTGGAGCTGGATGAGCACAGCAGGCCAAGCAGCATCAGAGGAGCAGGAAAGCTGACGTTTCGGGCCTAGACCCTAAACATCAGCCTTCCTGCTCCTCTGATGCTGCTTGGCCTGCTGTGTTCATCCAGCTCTACACCTTGTTATCTCTCTTCACTCAGAGGGAGGTGACTTTCTGGAATTCGCTGTCCAGTTTGAGGTGGAAACTCTTTTTCAAAGGAACATGAATCTGCACCTGAAGTGCTGTAACCTGCGAGGTTACTGACCAGGAAAGTGGGAGAGATTGAATGGCTAGATTATTCAGCTAGTACTGACATGATGGGCTAAATGGCTGCTTTCAGGGCTGTACTGTTCCCATGGTGCTTTGGAATTTTAGGTCAGATACTACGTAGGTCTCATACTCTCATCCACTTTGATATGATTCTCACCAGGGGAAAAAAATCCAATCCCTGGAAAAATCTCTCTCTCTTTTTTGACAGTCAATGGCTTAGTGACCTGTGAAATGCTGCAAATCTCTTCTGGTGTGTTGAGAGTTCCAACTCCAGGCTTTAGACCTGTTTCAGCCATTCGCACATGGCTTTTTATTTTTTTTTCTGTTTGTACATGGGCTAGGGAGCTGGACTACCATTTATAGTCCATCACTAATTGCCCAGAGGGCACTTGAGAGTCAACCACATTGCTGAGAGTCTGGAGTCACAGGTAAGCCAGACCAAGTAAGGATGGCAGCTTCCCTCCCTAAAGGGCATTAGTGAAGCAGATGGATTTTTGCTATAAACCAAAGGAGTTATATAGTCAGTATGAGACTAGATTTCAATTCCAGATTTCTACAGAATTCAGGTTTCACCATCTGGCATGGTGGCTGTGCCATTCCCAGGTACATGGAGTGACCTCCTGCTGTTCTGGGTGGCTACTCCAGTGACATTATCACTAGGCTACCAACTCCCTTTTAGTACTTTACCCTTAGACCAAGGAATCCACACAAAAAGTAAAAGGTCACGGGTGAATGAACATTGGGATTATAGGCCCCTGAATAGTGTCAATTGCCCATTCTTATATAGTAGGTAGTTTCTAACCCACTTGCTCAGAGACCTCTGGGGTAGGTGGGACTTGAACCCAGGCCTCTAGGCTCAAGAATAGAATTAGCCGCACGTGGTTTATGGTGAACAACACTGAACACTATTCTACTTGTAAACTGCATAATCCACAGCAACATCATCCACCTGAGAATGTAACTACCTTGGCGAGGAAAACCCAGGCGTAACGATAGATTTCACCCAGAAACCTCAAAGCAGCTGCTGTTGAGGTAGTCAATGTGTTGGTTTTAATTTTTCAAATCTTGTTTGATTCGGGGAACGTTTCTGTCGATTGAAAAAATAGCAAATGTAACTCCTTTATACAAAAGGGCAGAAAGCAGGAAATGACAGGTCGGTTAGCCTAACATCCACCAAAAAGAAAATGCTAGAAGCTATTATTAAAAAGGTTGTAACAGGGCACTTGGATAAGTTCAATGTAATCAGGCAGAGCCAACGTGGTTTTGTCAAAAGGAAATCATGGTTTACTAATTTACTGGAGTTCTTTGAAGTAACTTGTGCGATAGGGAAAGGGAAACCAGGGATGTACTGTATTTAGATTTTCTGAAGATACTTGATAAGATGCCACATCAAAGGCTATTACAGAAAATAAATGTTGCGGGTAACATGTTGGCACAGATAGATGACCAGTTGGTCAACAGGAAACACAATGAGTTATTCAGGCAGGTGGGCTATCACGAGGGTTAACTCATTACAGTTTATATAAATTATTGAGATAAAGGGATTGAAGGTATGGAACTAACTTTACTAAAGACACAAAGAGAAGGAAAATGTGTTGTGAAGAGGACATAAGGAGCCTACAAAGGGATAGAGGTAGGTTCAGTGAGTGGGCAAAGATTTGGCAAATGAAGTATAATGTGAGAATGTGTGACTGTCAATTTTGATAGAACCCATAAAAATAATGCAAATGATGAGAGGCTGCAGAGCTCTGAGCTGTTGAGGGATCTGGGTGTTCTTGCGCATGAGTCACAGGAAGTTGTTACGCAGGTACTGCAAGTAATTGTGAAATCTAATAGGATATTATGGTTTGTTGTAAAGGGAATTGGATGCAAGAATAGGAAGGTTATGCTTTGGTTATATCTGACTTTGGTGGGACTGCAACTGGAGTACTGTTGGACAGGACTGGTCAATGTACTTAGAGGAGGATGTTAAGGTGTTGGAAGAAGTTCAGAGAAGGTTTAATAGACTAATACTTGGAGGCTTGTATCCTCTGGAGTTTAGAACAGCCCAAGGTGACTTAATTGCAACATACAAGATCCTGAGAGGTCTTGCCTGGATGGATGTGGAAAGCATGTTTCCCATTGTGGGAGAATCTGAACTAGAGGTTAAAACAGGTTACAATAAGGGAACACATACACAAAACAAAAATGAGAAAACGTTGTTTTTCTCTCAGAAGGTTGAGAGTCTTTGGAATTCCGTTTGTCAAAAGGCAGTGGATGCAGAATCTTTAAAATATCCTTAAGGCAGAGGTAGGTAAATTCTTGATTACCAAGGGGGTGAGAATTTTTTAGGGGTGTTCAGGAAAGTAGAGCTGATCAGCTGTGATCTTATTGAATGACAGAACAGAATCAAAGGGTAGAGTGGCCTACTCTTGATCCTTGTTTGTATGTTCATAACGCACATCAATTCAAAAGGAAGATGAAGACTCCTGTAAATGGATCCATAATGCAGTGACATTTGGTCCACTATTGTCTGGTGGGGGGAACCTACCAGATCGACAACACCCTGCCTGCCAGTATATTCTTAAAAATGATTAAGATCTGAAAACATTTGTAGGGTCATGGGGAAAAGGTAGGGGAGTCACAGTGAAGGTGTGTAGGGGTGGGCAGGGGGGGGTGGTGATTGCAGAATAGGGTGGATCTTATCCCTGCGTGTCAGTTTAGCTCAGTTGGCTGGACAACTGACCTGCAAAGCAATGTTGATGCCGACAGTGTGGGTCCAATCCCCATCACCAGCTGAAGTTACCAGGAAGGACTCTCCTCCTCAATCTTGCTTGAGATGTGGTGTACCTCAGGTTAAATCATCTGCAGTTGTTTCTTTAATGAGACAGCAGCCCTATGGTCTGGTAAGGCTACAGCAACTTGACTTGTCATTCAGAGGAGATGCTTAGAGACGGCAAGCATGAAGACGTCCCTGATATAAAGCCAAGGATCAAAGCATTTTTTGATAATTCATTCATGGCATACAAGGATAATTGGCTAGGTCAGCATTTATTAACTTTGAAAAGATGGGGGTGAGCTGCCTTCTTGAACTGTTGCAGTCCATGTGCTGTGGGCTCACCCACAATGCCATTCAGGATTTTGGCCCAGCGACAGTGAAGGAACGGCAATATATTCCTGAGCCAGGACAGTGAGTGGGTTGGAAGGTAGCTTTGGGCCATGGCATTCCCATGTATCTTGTCCTTCTAGATGGAAGTGGTCGTGGGTTTGGGACGTGCTGCCTGAGGATCTTTGGTGAATTTCTGCAGCACATCCTGTGGATAATACAGAGTGCTGCGACTGAGCGTCGATGTTGGAGGGAGCGGATGTGATGCCAATCAAGTGGACTGCGTCGTCCTGGATAGTGCCAACCATTTTGATTCTAACCAGCAGAGAGCTTTGCCCCCGATGCCCGTTGATTCCAGTTTTGATGGGGGTTCATTGATCCCACAGTACGTTACATGTCGCCTTCGTGTCAAGTACCGTCACTCTTGCCACACCTCGGCAATGCAGGTCTTTTGTCCATGTTTCTGATGGCACCTTTCAGAAACTCTACAGCAGAGCTTTGAAACAAAATAATGATGGACTCACTTATGTCATTCTGTGCTGTAACCAAACTGTGACACTGTGGAACAAAAGCAGATAAATGGGGTTTGAAATAATGAGCCACGATCAAACTGAATGGCTGAACACACAAGCTCGGTCAGGGTGTTTAAAAAGGCCAAGTTAACCAGAACTCGAACACCTTGGAGCAGATGCCATTAAAACCACATAAACCAGATAAAGGTGTTAATGTCCACCAAAGTCAAGCTCTACCTCCAAATATAAAACCTCCAGCTATAACCAAATCTAGCAGGATCTGTACAAACTCGCTTGAATCCCTGTAAACAGGGCAGTCCAGCAGATCACAATTGAATAATTCCTTTCAAAATGCAGTGGTAGAGTTTGTGAAAGCTCCAGCAGGAAGACGGGAAGCCTACAGACTTGATAATATTCCCATTCCCTGATATTGTAAAGTTAAAACGCACAATATTTTCTCACCTTTCGACTGCAACAGACCTTAGTTTAGCTGAGACAAGGCATTGGGCTGTGAGTTGCCTCGTCTCTTGGTCAGGCAGTCTGTCACTAATCTGGGTGGGAACCAGGCTGACATTTGAGTGTAGTCATGGGCAGGATAAGGGATGAGTCAGATGAAACCGCAGTCTCTGTGGCAAAAGGGGAGTTTCAGCCACGTTTTTAATAACGGAGTGTCTCTGAATTGGAGCTTCTTTATGAGGGGCTGCTGTATTTGGAAGCCTTCGGCTTTCTGAAGCCAACAGCTGGTGTGGGAATGGACAGGCAGCTAAAGGGTAAGGTGTTTCAATGTTTAGATTGATATTGAAAGTATATTTTCTAACATTTGTGCTCCCAGTAGAAGCACAATAGCTTGATTGGAAGCCCAGATACATTTGCTTTCATTTTAAAATGGTCCAGCAGCACCCATCCTCCAGAAGGGCTGGGAATCAGAAAATAGCCACTGAGGTTTGATAAATATTTGGATAAGAAGAGCCCATCGTGTTTGCTGCAATACTGCTCAGTTATTTGGTTCTTCTTTAAAAAAAAAACTCTCAATATCTAAAGCCATCGTCTGTTACAGTATTAAGACTACATCATCCAGCTAGTACAAACTAAGTGTGTGAGTGGTACATTTAGTAAACCACTAGGGCTTTCTGTGTGGCCTCAGTGCTTAGAAGATCAGAGGACCAGAAGACCCCCCTCAACGCTGCTCTACCATTCAACAGATCACAGCTCATCTGTACTTATTAGAATCATTTGTCTTAAGTAAAAACCAGAGGTGTTGGAAAGCAAAAAGGACTGGCAGCATCTGTGGAGATAGAAACAGAGTTAACATTTTGCGTTTAATGAGACTTCTTCAAAGCTCAAGACTCAGCTCTATTTTCTTGGTCTTCATATCCCTTGCTAATGACAAAACTAATGACCTGATAATCTGTTTCTAGTGCTAAATATTGACAAAGACACCAGCAAAACCCTTCCTACATTTGATTGGATCGACGAATCTTTCACATCCATCTGAGAGAGCAGTTGGGAATTTGAATAAACATCTCTGACCGTGCTGCTCTCTCTCAGTTCTGCAAGGTGCTGTCCTTCATGAAGGCTAACCAAACAAAATACCAGAAAATGTTACATTCAGTCAAACGGGAAGAATATCAACACTGAGGTACACTAGTATTAAGTGCCTTTGCTATTTAATCTCTTTCTACTTCTGAGGTGTGGTGACCCTCAACTCAAACCACCAGTTAATTCTCTCAGTGAGAGAGATGTCCTAAGGTCTGATAGGATTATTGTGGCCTTACTGTTTTACCGTTTAGGAATGTTAAAGATCAAGGTGAGATGTTGGATATTGAGTTTGAAGGTCTCACCTTTTTTAGCCGGAAAAGCAGACAGACAATAATCAGCAGTTTTTCCATTGGGAATCGTGAATAATGCACAGTTGTGGGATAGTGATAGGAAAGTGCAGAAAAGCAAGTATGAGAGACAGGACCAGCTTGGTGCATGGAGCTTGCCCAATCAAAATTCAGTCCTCTGACCCACAGTCACCTGCTGCTTAAAGCCCAGGTGCTGGTGTGATGAGATCTGTCACTTTAAGTAAAGCTGCAATGTGACAGAATGATGTCACTCAAGCTAGAATGCAGAGCTGTGAAAAACAACTCAAACAAAACGCAGGCATGGTCAAAGCCATAAGAGAGAGCTTGAAAGTGTTTTGAACAGATAAGTTTTATCTGATTGTGGGATCTTGTGTTGTTTAACCAAATTGTAAAAGAAACAAGGGTGTGGCTCTAATAAGACTAGTACACAAAACATCCTCAGGAACAATCATCTCCCCTTTGCTGTCCTGTGCACTGCTTAAAAGGGACGATGAACAGCGGAATGCTTTTCCGCCACTCCCTCCCTGGGCAAGTGGGCTCAGACAACACCAACTTGGGGCTCTTGGAAGACCTACAATGAACCTGCGGTTCCCTGAAGCAGGCAGCAAGCAGGGCCAGCAGCCAATGAGTTAAACTAGTCGCCCAGTTTCAAAGCTCTGAAGTCAAGTAGCCACACTGGGCAGGAAAATTAAATACAAGAGGTGGGGGAGGGAACAACAGAAAGATGTGTTTTCCTTTCTGCAGTCCCCTCACCCGTGTTCATCCCCACACCCCAATCACCACCAGAGCTGAGTTGCTGGCAGGAGACTGGTGGCATCTGGATAATTTTAATCCCAGTCCCCTGAAACTCCGATATAACTGCTGGAAAATCTTTTTTGGTGCCAAAGTTCTGAAACCTCCCCTCAGCCCAATTACTCACCAGTGACCAATAAACTCAGAGAGCAGCTGATTAAATACATCAGCATACACAATGATTAACAATACCGAAGAGCTGGCAAAAGGGCAATTCGCACAAAAATATTCAATTTTCAAATCATTAAATTCCTTAAAATGTCATTAATTTGTAACACATGCTGTCTGAATCAAATGGGAGATTTTGGTTCCTTTTTGCCTCACCCAGAAAAACAGACCCATAACTTTCACATTACAGCTAGTTATCTGTTTCCTGTCATAATTCACAAAAAAAATGATTCTGTCGTCGTTTTCACCTGCACTAGAATTCGATTTTCTGTGGCTTTAATTTTGTCTTATTGAGCTGTGAGATTAGCAGATCCATGTTCTTGACTCAGTCATCATATTTTGAATATGTTTTGCTCAAACTGGGATCACCCCCACCCCAGCCCCCAACCCAACAGCGTTCCTTTCCCACCCCACGGTTGGACCAGCAATGGGGGGAGTGTTTTTTTTTCTGGTCATTGCTATCTTAGAGAAGCAGAGATGGATGGATGATGACAGGACACACTGGCCACTTTGTACTCAGAGCAGAACTGCAGACTACATTTCAGCATTCCAAAAGGCCATGGGCAACCTAAAATCCCAGGCCTGAGACACCTATATTCTAGAAGTGATTACATGTCCAGCGCAGGCCCTGTCAAAGACTCCATTGCCTGCTTTGCCTAGAAAAGGGGGGTCATATGCAGACAAGGCAAATGTCTCTCAAAATAAACAGAGGCACACAGACAGGATGCTGTTGACTCTCTCTCTCTCTCTCCTTCTTTGTGGTCTGCACAGAGACTTGCAAACTGCTTTCGGTCAAGAGGATTGGACATGTCAACCCAACTCAACGCAGTGTGTTTGGCTTGGCTCAGAGCACGAAGGAGATAAATTTGTTTTTGTAACTCGGCTTCATTATCTTGGTTGAAAGTTTAGTGGTCCACAGAGGGCATGTTAAGTTTATGATGTTAAACCCAGCATATTCAGATAGACACAGAAGATTCCACGGCTTGAAAAGCAAGGTCACATTCTGGGTACCTTGTAAAACATTTAGCCCTCAAAACCACCAAATAATGTATCTCAGACCATAAGACATCAAAGCAGAATTAAGCAATTTGGCTCATCAAATCTGTTCCGCCATTCTATCATGGTTACCTTCTCCCTGTAACGTTTGATCCCCTTACTAATCTTGTGCATATCTATCTCTGTCTTAAAGGCACTCAATGCTGTGGTAACCACAACCATCTAATGCAATGAATTCCACAGAGTAACCACCCTCTGGCTGAAGAAATCCCCCCTACTTCAGTTCTAAAGATTTGTCCCTTCACTGAGGCTGTGGCCTCAGCTCATACTTTCTCCTACTAGTGGAAACATCTTCTCCACATTCACTGAAACTTATAAAATTTAAGAGATCTGGATACAATGAGATCCTTCTAAACTCCATCGTGTACCGACCCAGATTCCTTATCCACTCCTCATATAACAGGCCTTCATTTCCAGAATCATTCTTGGACACCTCCACTGGACCCCCTACAAGGCTAGCTCATCCATCCTTAGATCTGGGGCCCAAAACTGCTCACGATATTCCAAATGTTGTCTGACCATAGCCTCATTCAGCTCATGTATTCTAGTTCTCTCGAAATGAATGTTAACATCGCACTCGTCTTCCTAACTGCCAACTGAACCTGCATGTTAATCATAAGACAAGGAGTCCCAAGTCCCTTTGTGCTTCTGAAACTTATCCCGGTTTTGAAAATAGTCTCTTTTCTTCCTGCCAAAGAGCATAATCTTACATTTTCTCACATTATGTTCCATCTTCCACCTGTTTGCTCACTCCTAATCTGGTCCAAGTCCTTCTGCAGCCTCCCTGCTTCCTCACCACTACTGACCTGTATTTGTGTCATCTGCAAATTTAGCTGTAACACCCTCAGTTCCTTTATCCAGGTTGTCAATCTATAACATGAATAGTTGTGGTCCTGGCACTGACCCCTGTGCAATTCCATTACTCACTGGCTGCCATCTTGAAAAAGACCCTTTTATCCCTACTCTCTGTCTTCCGCCAGCCAGCCAATGCTCTATCCATGCCTGTACTTTGCCCCTACCACCAGGGGCTCTTATTTAATAGCCTCCTGTGCGACTTTGTCGAAGGCCTTCTGGAAATCCAAGTAGATCACATCCACTGGCTCGCCTTTGTCTAACTTGCTTATTATCCCCTCAAAGAATTCTAATAGATTTTTCAGGCATTACCCTCCCTCGACAAAACTGTGCTGATTCAGCCCTATTTTATCATGTACTTCTAAGTACTCTGCAACATCATCCTTAATACTCGGCTCTGAAATCTTACCAACAACCAAGGCCAGGCTAACCAGCCTATAGTTTCCTATCTTCTACCTCCCTCCCTTTTTAAACAGGGATGCTACATTAGCCATTTTCCAGTCTTCTGGGACCATTCCTGACTCCAGTGATTCCTGAAGGATCATCAGCAATGCCTCTACAATCTCCTCAGCTGTCTCCTTCAAAATCCTGGGCATGTAACCCATCCTGTCCAGGTGATTTACCCACCTTCACATCTTTCAGCTTCCCACACAATTTTTTTTAAAGTGATGGTCACCACAGTCACATCTTCCCCCAATTCTCAAAGTTCTGGTATGCTACTGGTGTTTTCTACCATGAAGACTGATGCAAGCTTTACCTGTTTAGTTCCTGCACCATTTCTTTGCTCCTCAGCCTCATTTTCCAGTGACCCAATGTCCACTCTTGCCTCTCTCTTACTTTCCATATTTATAAAAAAAACTCATAATCTTCTTTTATATTACTAGCTGGCTTGCTCATATATTTTATCTTCTCCCAACTTTTAAAAAAAATTTTCCAGTTTTTCTCTGCTGCTTTTTATGAGCTTCCACTAAACTTCACCACATTATATGCTTATTTTATCTTTATCCTGTCCCTGACTGGTTGTGTCATTCCTCTGTTTGTTTCTTCTTCCTAAGGATGAATTTCTGCTGTGCCTCCCCAGAAACTCCTGTCACTGCTGCTCCACTGTCTTCCCTGCCAGGCTTCCTTTCCAATCAACTTTGGCCAGCTCCTCCCTCATACTTTTGTAGTTAACTTTAGTCAATTGTAATACCGTTACATATGATTCAAGCTTCTGCCTCTCAAACAGCTGGGTGAATTCTATCATATTATGCTCATTATCTCCTGGAGGTTCCTTCGCTTTAAGCTCCCTAATTAAGTCTGCCTCATTACACATCACCAAATCCAGAAATGCCTTTCCATAGTGGGCTCTACCACAAGTTGCTCTAAAAAAAATACCCTGTATTCCACAAATTTCTTTTCTTGAGATCTGCTTCCAACCTGATTTTCCCAGTCCATCTGCATTACTGTAATAATGTCTTTCTTACATGCCTTTGCTATATCCTGATTTATTTTCTGTCCCACATCCTGAATATTTCTAATGGGAGTTGGGGGGGATTCATAACAACTCTCATCAGGGTCTTTTTTCCTTTATGTTTCCTCAAATCTATCCACACAGATTCCGATCCTATGTCATTTCTTGCCAACAATTTATTTTCTTGTCTAATTAACAAAGCAACCCCACTCCCTCCGCCTAAGCTTTCAATGTGATGTTATATCTTGGATATTTAGTTTCCAGTCCTGATCCCCTTGCAGCCACATCTCTATGATGCCCATGGTATCATGCCTGCCAAGCTCAATTATCTTGTTGCATATACTGCACGCATTTAAGTACAACACCCTCAATACTGCGTCCACTGCAAGAAGTGACACAGCTATTGAGAGTTTGGCTCTATAATACTTCAACATTGCCCATGGTCTTCTCTGGAGATGCAGAAAAAGATTTATCACTTTCTATCAGCAAGTGATGAGGGATTCCAATCCAACACTCGTAAGTACTGTGTGGCATGTTGTTTTTAGGCTGCAGGTCCAGTAAGTCAAAGGGAACTGGTCCAATAATCTGCAAAGTAGTAAGATTTGTCCCAATAGTCATTTAACATGCTCTCCTCCTTTAAGATGATCCTTGAGACTTCACAACAGATGACATTGGAAATACTCAGGACAGGCAACAACTGTGGAGAAAATGTTAACATCGCAGATTCCCACAACCACTTTCATCCAGAAGGATATGGGCAGCAGATGCATGGGGACACCACCATCTGCAAGTTCCATCCAAACCACTCACCACCCTGACACAGAAATATATCATTGTTCCTACAGTATCGCTGGTTCAAAATCCAGGAATGTACAGTAAGTCCTGGCACAACCAGCACCACAAACATCCCATAGATAAATACAAGAAAAGACTGATAATCTTCCATCAGTGTTTGACTAAGTGTTTGGTTACCTGTTTCATTGTTTTCTTCTTTGAGCAATGGAATTTATTAATCTCTTGTGAAACGCTTTGGAACAATTAATGTTAAAGGTGCTATATAATTGCAAGTTGTTGTAGCAAGGCTCTACTTGGGCCAGCAGCAATTTAATGATGATTGGAAATTTGCAATATTCTCAGATCACTGGCAAATCAGCAAGAGCCATCATACACCGTCAGCGGCAAAACTTGGTTTCAACTCTCGTTCCTCCAAACCTAAACACAACAGCAGCAGAGATAACGCGGTGTGGAGCTGGATGAACACAGCGGGCCAAGCAGCAGAGGAGTAGGAAAGCTTGACGTTTCCGGTCCAGACCCAACCGCAGCAGTTGGGTACGCCATCATTTCCAAGTCAAAGCAGCCACCCAAATGTCAAAATAAATCACTGTTTCTTCTTGTCACTGAAGCTCACTAAGAGCTCAGCGGGCCCACCTCACACAGACCCGAGCAACTTAGACTGTTCGCTCACCACTCATCAAAGGATGGGCAATAATTTGCTGCCTTGCCAGCATCACCCACATCCTGTGAACTAAAGAAAGAATTTGGTAGCATAGTTGTGGCAAAGTTTTATTTTCCCTTTCAAAGTATCTTAAAATATTGTCCAGTTGGACAACAACTCTCACCAGAGTTACCCCCAAATCCTTATTTTTGGGAGAGAGAGCCCAGAAAGACCTTCCCACACGGAAGTCTCACTCACTCTGTTGTACCATGAATTTATACTTGCTCAGGACCAGTCAAGGCAGCTAAAGAATTTGCATAGGGTTCAGGTAGCCACAAGAGACCCTATCTGTCAGGAGCTGGCTTCACCAGCCCGGTCGCATGCAATATAAGAACAGCTTTAAAGAATAAACAGAGGTTTGAAAGGCTGCAATAGCTCATGTGGCTTTCACAGCAGGAAACAACAGCTTATGCATGGTTAGGGAGGAAATACGCATGAATACTTGCACACTTGAACAAGCTACAAAATATACAAAAACAAATCAGGGACAAGGAAAGGCAAAGTTAGTCTATTCCCCCAATGCTTGCTTGGCTGCATGGTCAACATTCCCTTGTGATTTTGCCACCACTCCCAACCCAACTCATCCAGCTCCCTAGTAAGTTATTCCGGTACTTTCATATCCTTCAAGGATGATTTGCCAAAATTGTGCCATTGATTCACTCATGAATGGCCACTTTAGCGTAACTGCAAGTAAGGCTTCCCTGATCTCAACAGATGGAAAATTACAGATAACTGTTAATGATTCCAACATGTCTGGCTGCCAGCTATCTGCCCCATGCATTGCAAACTTTGGGCAAAGCACGACTTGAATTTAAATTTAAAATCATAAGCTGTGGACATACATTCATAAATCACTATTACAAATTAGTCATGGTTCAGTGGCAGTACTCCAACAGAATATTCCAAACATTTTGATGGAAAATTATCAATCTTTCCTTGTATTCATTTATGGGATGTGGGTACTGCTAGCTGGGCAAACATTTACTGCCCCTTCAGAAAGTGACATTGAGGAACCTTCTTGAACCTCTGCAGTCTATTTGCTGTAGGTAGACCCCCAATGCCAATAAGGACAGAATTCCAGGATTTTGACCCAGCGATACTGCAGAAACAGTAGTATACTTCCATGTCAGGATGAATGGATTAGAGGGGAACTTCCAATGCAGAAACATGAAGCCATATAGGTAATTCTTTAGTGCTGAACTGAGAGCATGCTGCATTGTCTTTAGGAATGAGACTTTAAATTGAAATCTTCTTTGCATCTCAGTAAATGAGAAAGATCCTACAGTGCTGTTCAAAAATTTGTTTGGTGTTCCGGGCAAATTTAAATTTTAACAAACTTCACTGAAGTTGACCAACTTAACTCCATCCTGTTGTAGGTTCACACAGTGTGCAACCTACCTTTTTTTGATTATCCACACCAGTAACGAGACTTCAAAAGCAAGCTATTGCTGCTTTTAAACATCATGAGGATATAAACTTCACGATTAAAATGTCTTTTAAAAATGCCTGGCTTATTTTACGATTTATGTAGAAAAACAGAATATGGTGAAAAGAAGAAGTCTGGCATGCATTTATGGTGAGAAAAATAGTTCACTATTGAGGTCAGTAAACATATATAAAAATATTATACTTGGTACAATTGTTTATATTAATCTTACACACAGTTATTAGCCCCTTTAATCTCAAGAACATGTACTTTTATAGTCATCTTCACAACCATAGGATGTCCAAAAGATTTTTTTGTTATTAAATTATTTGAATGCTGGCACATTAAAATGCAACACAGCATGGTTCTGAGAACAGTGAAGAGATGAAGGGCTGGATAATCCATTTTAATTGATGTAATATTAATGTAAAATTGACCTGTCCTTCTTCAAATGGTACCATGGTTCTTTTACATACATCTGAGGGGTATAAAGGGTGTCTGTTCATTAGCTAACCAGAAAGATGGCTCTCTCAATGTAAGGTCCAGCTCGGCAATACAGTTCTTGCTTAACTTTGGCCAATCAGGGAATTCCGTGTAGGGAGGGAGGGGGAGCAGTTCTGACCTTTTACCTAATAAGGAATAATTCTAAAAAAGGAGTGAGAGTGATATCTGTGAGCTCTGTTCCAGAGGCAAATAGCTAACTGATTGAGTCTAAATGTATTTTCCCTTCTAAATCAGATGGGTAGTTTAAATTAGGTCTAGGGAGATCTAAGTACTGTATTACATTTCTAATTTAACAAGTTAAATGATTATTCATCATTATATCAAGTGGTTCGATTGATTTTCTAAACTTGAACCCATTAGCTAAAGAAAATACAAGAAAGACTGCAGAGTAGATGAGGTGATGTGTTGAAGCTGTAATATGAGAAAGTTGGATGGACACCAGAGTTATCCACATCAACCACATCTGTACTTAGTGTCAGCAGTTCCAGAACTTTGATTCAGAATTGATGCGCTGAAGGCTGAGATTTAGACACCATGATGCTAACAACTAGTGTTAAAGTGTGGGCTTTAAACTAAATAGTGGCAGAAGGGGAATGTTCAAGAGGGGATATTTAGAAAGTTAATGATAAAAGGGCAAGGAAATGGTGCAGGCTAGTGATAGAGGGAATGACAACCAGTGTGCGACAGAAAGGAACGGTGCAAATGATCATGTGCACCAACAATTAAGCTTGTGATAGGGAAAAACATTAAAGAGACAGAATTAAAGGTTTATTATCAGAATGTTCACACATTTGTAGTGAGATCGATAAATTAACAGCACAAATTCAATTAAATGGGTACGATGCCTATGGGTTTTGCACAATTACAGAGGCTTGGTAGTAAGGTGTTGAAGGCTTGAATCTGATTATTCATAGGTATTTAACATTTCAAAAAGTAGGTAGAAAGAAAAAAAGTCAGATGTATCTGTTAATAAGGGATGAGATCTGTATGGTTGTGAAAAGTGGCTGATTCAGGAGAACAAGATGCAGAATTAGTTTGGATGGGTACAAGAACAATACAGCTATTTCAGTAATAATGCATGTTTTGTTTACATGAATTGGCTGTAGTGCAATTGATGAATAGTGGACATTGTTTGGATAATGCAAACTTTCTGCTCTACAGGTATAGCAATCTTCTTTAGTGATATCCCTATAACGCGGTTTTCTATAGTGTAAGGTCACACAACACAACTATCACGTTATAGGAGAACTACCTGTAAAAGGAAAAAGTCATTAGCACGAATAATTTGTAGGATCTCTAATTGTAGCTACACTCCAGGTCAGAGTATAAATCAAGCCACACTGGTGCTTGTAAGGACTGCAACAATTGAGCTGCATTAATCTTCACAAAAAGCAAATTATAGATGATGCAAATTGGTAACAGTAGCCTTTAAGATAAGTTTGAAAACTGTATTTACGACAGTATCTGAATGGAAACGTATGAAAGAGGATAAATTTATAATTTCATGGTAACAAAGCCCCTAGGCAATTGTGATCATAACAAATTTCACACCGAGTTTGGGGGTGAGAAACTTTGGTCTGAAACCTTTGGAAAAGACAATTACAAAGATATTAAAGTTGGCTAATAGCAGACTTGGAAAAGTAGTTAAAAGGTAAGACAGTACAGAAGCATTGCTAGACATCTAAAAAGATAATTCATCACTATAAATGATGTTAAATTCCATCCAGAAAGATGCAATTTTAATAGCTATATACAGAAGTTAAATAAGATATCAAATTGAAAGAAAGGACATACAATACTGCAAAAATGTGGTAAACCAGAAGACTGGGAAATTTTAGAAAATGGGGAAAATAGGATGAGAGTAAACTCTCAAGAATAGAAGTAGACAATAAAGTACATCCAGAAGTTTATAAAAAGCAGCTAAGGTTCCTATTCAAGAAAGGAGGGAGACTGATAGCAGGATAACCACTGTTCAGCTACTCTGTGGTTCATGAAGGGAATAATAGCAGGACACCAACAAAGTCATAATAAAATCAGAGTCAAGGTGGTTTTCTGAAAGGGAGGCTGCATTGAAAAAAATATATCCTTCAGGATGTAACAAGCAGGGAGGATAAAGGGGAACAAGCCATTGCAGGGCATTCAGCTTTCTAAATGGCATTTGCTAGGATGCCACATTACAGGTAAGAGCTGATAGTATGATAAGTTATTTATTAATATGGTTGGAAAATTGGCTAATGAACAAGAAAACAGCTGGGATTAATGGGCGATTTGTAAATTGGCAAACTAACTGGTGAAATACCACAGGAACCAGTGTTTGGCCTCAACTATTTATAATCTATTTAGTAACTTTCATATAGGGACTTACTATATTGTAGCCAAATTTACGAGCAATACAAAAATGAATAGTAAAGCAAATTCTGCGAAGTTCACAAAGAATCTCTGAAGGGATTCTAGTTACAGTATGAATTGAGCAACACTGCGGCAGATAGAATATGACACGGGAAATGGCAAATGAAACATTTTGTTGGGAATAGAAAAGCAGAATAATACGTAAATAGAGTCATAAGATTTTGTGTGAGGAGGAATCTGGGTGTCCTTGTACATGAATCATAAGACATTAGTTTTCAGGCACAGTGTGGCAAATGGAATATCAGACTTTATTGCAAGCAGTAGTAAAATGTTAGGAGGTCTTGCAACACTTGTGCAGAGCATTGGTAGAACTCACCTACAGTGATCTGTATTTGATCACTTTATTTAGGGAATAAACTTGCTTTGGGGACAGTTCAGAGAAGTTTCACACAGTCAAGTCCGTAGATAGCGTGTTTGCACTATGAAGAAAGATTGAGCCGGTTGGGCCTACATTCATTGATTGAATTTCAAAAGAATAAGTGGTGATTTTACGGAAACATACAAGATTCTGAACATGTTCTAGGGCAGATTCTGAGAGTATTTGCCCTCAGTGGGAAATCTATAAACAGACCATGATTTCAAAATATATAGTCTCCAATTTAGAATCATAGGACCCACGATAGGGGCAGCACGGTGGCAATGGTTAGCACTGCTGTCTCACAGTGCCAGGGTTTCGGGTTCGATTCTAGTCTTGGGCAAGTGTCTATGTGCAGTTTGCACATTCTCCCTGTGTCTGTGTGGTTTTCCTTCAGGTGCTCCACTTTCCTCCCACAGTCCAAAGATGAGCAGGCCAGGTGGATTGGCCATGCTAAATACAGGATTACAGGGACAGGTGCAAGGTTGGTCTGGGTGAAAAGCTCTTTGGAGGGTCAATATGGACTCAGTGGGCCGATTGACCTATAGGGATTCTATGATTTTGTTTAACATGGAGATGAGGAGGGATTTCTACTCTCAGAGGGTCATTATTCTCTGGAAATTCTTTACTACAGATAGGAATGAAGAATGGGCCATTGAATCAAGGCTGCAGGCACATTTCTAGTCTGCAATGGAGACAAGGGTCCTAAGGAGCAGACAGGAAAGTGGAACTAAGGCCACGACCAGATTAGCCATTGACTTACAGAGCTAGCTCAAGGGACCAAACAGAATACTCCTGCTCCTATTTCCTATATTCTCTTGCCCCTCAGCAGTACACTAGATTATGTGCTCAAATGTCAGGATTGGGGTTTAAACCCATAACATTCTGATTCAGGGCCAAGAATCAAGGCTGACACCATAATTAATGTTGATTTAAAAGAATGAGTGCAAGTGCTAATTCCACTCCCTCAAGGATATCTTCTCAACAACTCATCTGAAATTCCATCCTCTAAATATTTCATAAGGTCATCTACAGCCTCATTCTAAAAATGACTTGCATTTATATAGAGTTTTTCAAAACTTTCATTGTGTTTTTATAGTCAATGAAGTGCTTTAGTTTAAAAAAAAAGTGTAATTTTATGAAACAAAATGCAATACTAAGGCACCAAAAAAAAATTTAGATCAGTTGATGATGTTTGGTTGGAGCAGTGAGGTGTGGAGGCAGCTTTGAGAGTATGGGATGAACACAACAAAAGGCGAGACCAGAAGTGGCTAAAGCCCAGGATGCAGAGAGGCCTGAATTGGAGGAATGTGCACTGTTAATGTAGGAAATGTAGCTGCGAATTTGCCAACTCCCCCAAACAGAATTATGATAACCACCAGATAATATGCCTTTGGCCAAGGTATCGAAAATTCACCTGAAAGATGGCATCTCCAACAGGGCAGTACTGGAGTGTTCAGTGTGATTTTTGTACTAAGGGCCTGGAACTGTGTGCTTCAGGGGCAAGAATGCTACCAACTGAGCCGCAGCTGATGCACTATTTCCAAAATTTTCAGTTTTTCACATGCATCATTTGTAAAAAGTATCTACAAGTTCAAAACATCTGAAATGGATGTCATAACAGGAACACACTTTGTAAACTCTATTATAATACAAATTAACGCCAGTTACTTTTCCACCAGGTTGTTAGAATGAATAATTTCATACAATGTAGTTATTACTGAGAGGTCTTCAGGTACATGGATCCAACGGGGTTTCTTTTGTGAAAAACTGCTCGTTTCACTTGCAGTAAATGTAGCTATGTGCATTTCTCCCCTCAGCCTTGCAACAGCTATGCTCTGAGAATTGTTACTTGCAGCTTAAAGGGGATTGAAAATTGAGAATTGGTGATGTCGCTCTCTCTTTCTGACAAGGGCTCAGGATTTATAAATCAGAAGTTAAAACAATTCTTCCAACACTGAGAGAACAGTGAGTAACCAACCCCCTTTACCCTAACAGTTCTGTGATTCTGTAAATCGAGATTTCAGGCCATTTAGAAGCTGCCTAGCTAGAATCTGGTACTGTTTCCACTGTGTCTAGAATTGTCTGACATTCCACATCAAGACACTGCTAACAAGCACAAGATTAGCAACAAGTGTCTTTTTATATCACCTTTAATTAATAAAACATTCAAAATCACTTCACAGGATCATTATAAAGCAACACATGATACAGAGGCACCAAAAGGAAGATATCAGGTGAGTTGATGATATTTGATTGGTGATGTAGGCTTTAAGGAATGTTTTAAAGGAGTAAACTGAGGTTCAATAGCAGAGGTGTGGAGGCAACTTTTAGAGCATTGGACTAATGCAACTAAAAGTGAGGCCACTGGTGATTAAAGCCAGGGATACGAAATAGCCTTGAATTTGAGAAATATAGTTATCTGAGGGTTGTAGTACTGGAGGAGACTGCAGAGGTATGGAGCTGCAAGGCCATAAAGGAACTTGGAGACAGAGAAGAGAATTTTGAAATGGAGGCATTACTTGACTGTAAATCAGTAGAGGTCAGAGTTCACAGAGGCGATAGAAGAATAAAACTTGGTACTTGATCCAAAACACCAGCAAGAGTGTTCTTATAGGTCTAACATCCCCTCAGTGGACATTCTTCATGTATATATTGAAGGAGGACAGAAACAAGCCATTAGAAAGCTCAGGCAAGTGCAAGAGATTTTAGAGCCTCCGAATTATGACACAAACAAGATTGAGAACATTGTTGGAACATGGATTGCTGGCCCCTGTCAAAAGATGCAAGGCTGGACGCTCCAACTACTTGCATTTATACAGCACCTGTAACATAGTATAATGTCCCAAGGCACTTCACAAGTGCATTACTGACAAAAGCTAACACTGGGTCAGAGAAAGAGTTACCATAGTAGATGCTCAAAGATTAGTCAGATGTCCATTTTTAGCAATATTTCAAGGAAGAACAGAGATATAGAAGGAAAATAGTGTGAAAACATCAGAAAAAGAATAACAAATTTTTCACTTTGCTAAATATATAGACTGTTAATTAGATTACTCTGTCAGAGATCTAGGGCCTGTTAAAACATTCTTTACTAGTTGCAGGATCTCTTTGTTTCCAGTTATTCCTCAATAAACTGATCCCGGCTGTCCCCAGTATACATTTAATCCTGTCACAGTTACTGCCCATTCATGACATTAACCCAGATGCCAGCGCAATCCCTTCCTGAACACAGATTTTATCCATTAAATCTCAAACTATCTTTCCTGAGAACACAGTTGCTCCTCAATCCCCAAAGAAAAACAAATCAAATCTTGGGACTAGTGAACACAACCAGCATTGTTCATACATGAAATGTAAATAATTTACCTTAAATGGCCTGTAAACTATGGGAATTCCTTGTTAAGTCTTGATCATTATTCATCCAAAGACTTCAATACAAATTAAAATTAACTCAATTACCATCACTGCATTCAATTATTTTGTAACTATCATAAGCTGTTCAAACAAAAGTCCCAATCTACTCCACCTGCACTGTGTCAAATTGACAAACATTACAGAAACACAAGGAGGAACTTCTGCTGAGCCAGAAAAAGTGGGGGGGGAGGAGAGAGAGAGAGATAATCAAAAGCTTGGCCAAAGAAATAGGTGTTAAGAAATGGAGAGATAGAAGCAAGTAGAATTTTGATAATAGAGGGGACAGTAGATTAGAAGTTGGCACAGAATCAAGTAGGATTACACACAAACTGATTTAAACTGGCTATGGTCAGAAGGGATGGAATTTGTGATGGCAACCAAAGACAGGAGAAAATCATTCATATCAGCCTGTGACACGCAGCTGCTTTTGTGGAAATGGGGCTGACAGAACAGTGAAGAGGTAGAATTGGTCAATAGGAGATTGAGAAAAATAGGATTAAAGTGGAAAAGGAGGTTAAATGTCAGAGGTAGTTGAATGTGATCTTCATCTTGGTGAAGAAATCTACAAGTTCCTCACATTTGTTAGAAGTGAATATGGAGGGACAATTAGAAATTTTAATGAGCTGGCCTATGGCAGACCAAACACATTCATTGAATTTAAAGTTGCCTACTACGATAATCTTTGGGTAATGTGTGCTCTTAGAAAAGGATAACAAGGATCAGTTCAATTTGAAGTGGTCAAACCACATCGAATGTTAGTTGGCTATCAGTTATGCAGTGGGGAAATTCAAGATTCTGACTTTTAGATATGAAGGATTGAAAATGTAGGGGATTCACAGGAGAATGGCTGGGATGCAAGACATGAAGGGTTTTCTGAGAAAGGATATCAGATGTAGAAGTGTGGGAATAGCTAGAGAAATCAACAGAAGTATCTGAAACAACAAATGCTGAAGATAACAGCGGATCAGGCAGCATCCATGGAGAGAGAGTATGCTTATGTTTCAGTCTAGATAACTTTTCGTCAGAGTTTAAGTGTGGAGGGGGCAGCACTTATGCTGCAGTTGTGCGTGGGTGGGGTGTAGAGTGCTGGGAGATAAAGAACGTTGATAGTTCAGATTAAGTGATCAGAATGTGCGAATGGCAGAACAATGGCATGTCTAATGCCAAATTTGAAAGGACAGACAGTCCCACTGGGGAGGGGGTAGGGTAGATAGGATATAGTGACACAGAATGTAACTAGTAAACCCAGATGAAAGAGAAAGAATGGGAGCTGATTCACAATTTTAGGGTGTTGAGCTCAATATTAAGTCCAGAAGGTTGTAAAGTACCCGGTCTGAACATGTTTCTCCAGTGGAGCACTGCAGCATTGTGGGCATGCGAGCAGGACACTATGTTAAAATGACTGGCTACAGGAAGGTGTCTCAATGAATGGAGTACTAAAGGTTAGGGTGCTTGATCGTGGGGAGTGGTTCTTCTGCAAAACTAAAAATGAAGGATGGAAATGTGGAGAGATGATTTGAACTGAACTTCAGGAAAGGACACAGTATATTGCAAGTTGGAAGAGTTCATATGGAGCAAGAAATCTGGAGAGAGTAGGAGCTCAGATGAAGATCGAAAACTATTCAGATGGGTGGAAGCTGGGATCTGATCTGTGTTTATAAGAATCATCAAAAAGGATGGCTTCAATCTTGCTGATATTGAGCCAAACAAGTTATGATCATGCATTCAGAGGCTGCTGCCTCCATGTACAAAAAACACCACTGCAGATTTCCCACAACAGAATCTTGAATTTGTAAGGCATGAGATAACTTTCGCACAGAGCCTAGTGTAAAATCTCTTTCAGCTCCTTAAGATTACCAAGCAAAATTGCAATATTGACACAATACTAAAGTGGACATGAAACAAGCCAAAGTGGGTGCATCACTAATACATCTAAACTGGTCTGGGTCTGTAGCCCTCCAACCATTACTTCACTCCAGCTAAATTCTGCCTGGGCCAGGGTATAAACGCAAATACTGTGGGAACACTATCTAACAGCATGTTAAAAATACAATAGGTCCCAACATAACTTAATGCTATAAAAGACATTTCTACACCACGGAACACTTCTATGATAGCTTGCTTTAGAAATCAAGTACCCGTATTCTATATCAACTGGAATATTGCACATTACAGTTCTTAAGATGCTAGTTTTGAAATGATGGTAGATGCTTAGGTTGGTTAATCCTTTATTCAAAATTTAGGGAGTGGGTTTGGCTCTGGGAGACAGTTTTAAAAATATAAGCTTCCTACTTCTGTTCATTAAAATAAGACAGACTAGAAGCACAAAGGTTTCAAGAGCAGAGATGCCAAAATAAACTGCTGCAATCTTATATGTGACCGCATGCATAATTTCTTCAAATATCTTGTGTATTAAAGCGGAAACGTGCCAATACGAGAGAAGACAACTGGGGATTGCTGTATTTCACCAAAGACTCAGGCTATGAATCTGGCAGTGATGTTATGCAGACTGTCTAGTGGACCAGACATTTGCCAACAGACATGGAGGAAAGTTTCAGAATTTTACAGCACAGGAATTGGCCAGTCAGCACATCATATCTCTCAATTGCAGGAGTTATCCAAAAACATCCCCAATCCTTGATGTTTCCTTCTTCAGCATGTTTACCCACTCACTTTTGGAAGTGAGTCTGCCTCCAATACCTTTTCAGGCAACGCATCAGAACTCATGAAGGTCAGTCTCTCATTTCTGCTGGCTAGTTATTAGCACAGGCCTGACAAAGAAGTTGCTGAAAAATGAGAAAATGAAACAGCATGCCAGAAGCAACACAAAACACACCCTGAACTAAAATATCAACCTGGTCAAAAAGCAAAATAAGACTAAATGCACAGAAAAGGTAGAGTATCATGGACAAAATTCAATGATTGTACAACTAAATAGAGAATCCAGATGGAAAAATGCTTAGCTATGTGTTATCCACAGAAAGCAGAACAAATCCAATCTGGCAAAGTATCATCAGCCTACTCCCAACCATCAGGAGTGGAAAAAGTTGTTGACAGTGTTATCAATCAGCACTTAGTTATCAATACCCTGCTCAACAATGCTCAGCAAAGGCTCTAGCAGCATTACTTGTCCAGACCTCATCAGAGCCTTAGTGAGATAGCGACTATTATCATCAATATCAAGGCTGCATTTGATCAAATGTTTATTAAGAAACTCTAATTAAATTCAAATCAACGGGAAATGAGAGAAAATGTTCAAAATGTCTGGAGTTGTCTCACCAACTTCAATTGCTTCTTTCTATAAGGTCAGAAGACAGGATATTCAATGATGATTGCTGACGAATTTTAATCAGTTCAATTTAGAATTCCTCAGATAACAAAGTAATCACAGACAGCATGGCTTGTATTGACAAGTGCTAAGCAACACGAGTCCCCACTCAATGACCATCTGCTATAAAGGTAAGTCTAATGGCCTCCCTTTGTTATTCAATGGCAGCTTTACTCCACCATGAAGAGTCTGTTTTTGTTTTGGAAGAGAGATGGGGTGAGTAGGATCACCACAGATTAGAAAATTAACCACATCAGCCAGATGAACACTTAAAACAGCAGATCAGAGGCTAGGAAATTTGATGAGTGACTCACCACATGAATCTTCAAAGCCTAACTACCATCTGCAAGGCACAAGACCATAAACTGTGAACGATATACAAACAATTCTGCAATCACAGTAATTCCAAAAACCTCAGCCAAGCCTGCTGAGAGCACGTGAAGATATAAGAATGTGTATAGAAAATGTCTGAAGTACTGTTGGTAGGGTTGGGAGGAGAGAGGACATTCTCAGCTAATGGAGAAATGCATATAAAATGCAACGACTTTCATGGCACTTAAACCACTAAACCTAGATTATGTGATAGAGTAGAGGAGAGAGATAATGGGAACTGCAGATGCTGGAGAATCCAAGATAATAAAATGTGAGGCTGGATGAACATAGCAGGCCAAGCAGCATCTCAGGAGCACAAAAGCTGACGTTTCGGGCCTAGACCCTTCATCAGAGAGTATTTGATAGAGTATTTGCCTTGATGAGTGCAGCTTTGACAATGCTCAAGAAGTTCATCACCCTTTGGGACAAAGCACCATCTAACACCTTAAACATTCACACTCCCTGCCAACAAAGTGACAGCAATATCTACCAAATACATGGAACTCAAATAAGTCTCCTTCAACAACACTTTCCAAACCCACAAGTTCTACCACTTTGAAGAAAAAGGGCAGCAGATGCATGGGAAAATTCCCGAGCCTCACTTTCTGAGAGCACCAAGAAAGCAGCTTCAACACACAGGGGCAGTAGCTCAAGAAAGAAAATCCCCACCACCTCAAAAATTTTCAGGGATGGACAATAAATGTGGATGTCATCCAGCTCCCGTGAAGGAATGCAAAAACAAGAGAAGTAAAAAGTGTCAAACGGGCAGAGTTATGGATAAACAATTAAATTGATACCTACTCTAGGGAAGTCATGTAAAACAGAATGAAGACACCAGGCAATTCTGAGGGTTAAAATTAAGATACAAACTGAATTTTTAAAAGTCATGTATGTTTTGATGAACCTAGGAAGACAGGTGTTGCTGTGCAGTGGCCCTCATCCAGCCTGTTCTCAATATTATGTACAAGTCACACAAAACATGCAGAGATGGAAGCATTGACCTTCAGAGACCATTAGGAGAACCTGTGGCAAACCTTTACAGATCCTGCTGTAGAACAAGCACAACCTGTTCTTATGGTAAAGGAATTTCTGTGAAAGAGTTCTATAACAGTGCAGAACCGTATCCTTTCGAGACAACTTCCCAACATTACACAAGATATGGGCATGGATAAACCAGAGTCATGTGGGATGAAGGCACTGTAAGATAAACACAAGGAAAGATGCAGCTCATTATGTTTTACTCAAATTGGATAGGATTTGATATGTATGGTTATCACTAGGATTTCAGCAATGTAATCATAATCATGTCAAACTTTGGCACTGCCTGGTGAGAACACTTGGAAATACACAAGTGTGAAGTAACAATGTTGACCTGAACAAATGAATGAAACACATTCTATGATATGCTTAACAGTATAAAACCATATATAGAAACTGTACAATTCCCATAGCAAAACCTTGAGTCAGCACTGACGACATACAAATGAACAATAAACCTTCGCTTCAGATAGAAAGGCTGAAAATCATTGACAAATTTTAAAAACATTTTCACCATTTCTGTTTTTCCCACTGTACAGACTTGACGCCCGTTGAAGCAACATAAAAACAGGAGATTACTCAGCTCATCGAGCTTGTTCCATCGTTCAATTTGATTATGACTGACGTTCTGCCTCGCTGGCACTCGCCCCACTTTCCCCATATTGCTTCATGTCATTAGCATGCTGAGGTAACCCATTCTCTGGGGTAGAGAATTCCAAAGATACACCACCTCTATATTCCCAGTGTCCAAACTGTGATATGTAAGGCAGAATCTAGTAGCAATCAAACAAACTGGCATGGTCATACACGCATTCATTGTCACTCTGCAATGTGCAGGCTTATTGGGCACTACTGAAAAATCATCAAACAAGGATTCACCATCAATAACAAAAACAATTAAGCAACAGGTTGAAAATATTTAAATGATGCAAGTAACTGAGTTCACTGGAACTAGCTATCTTTTTTTCTTGTTGCTTTTGAACCTACTGCTACTTACTTCAACAGCACAAAGGGAAATGTCATGGAGCATTCCCAGTACTGGGCAAGTACAAATTGTTACCATTTGATAGCAAGAACAAGCAATCAAAAACTGGAAGGAAAATATTAGTAAAAGGTCACATCATGCATGACAAAGGGTAATTTTCTGCATTGGATACATTATATTCAGAACACTCATTAAATGATACTGAGAGTACATGACCCAAATTTGTTTCTTCCATTCATGCAAACAATTTAAAAGCAATGTCACACTTTCTCCCATTTAATTGTCTCTAACTGTTCCACATTCCGTACAATTCACATTCAACTTCCTCGTGTCTCCTTGTAAAAGACTCTGAATCAAAATTCCAGGCATATGACATCAGCATGTGCACTTTGTCATGAAAAGAGTCTGCACAATCTTATTAGAGGCTATAAGAACGCACAGGACAGTAAAATAACTTGGGTATCCTTTACACATTTCTGCTGTGCTACAGTCAAAAAGTACGGAAAGGTCAGGAACGCGCTGAATTGTCCAGTTGTTCAGGAATGTCTTCACACATTTATTATATTAAAGAAAAGCCATGTGCAATGAGTTAAAATCTGATAGATTTTTAAGTTACACAACATTCGATTGGACAAATATAACTGACATAATGTACAAGTCTTTACAGGTTAATAAGCCGTACTGAACAAGGTGATTCCTGTCCAGGGTTTAGTTTACTGCAACCTTGCAGCATCACTAAGGCATGTTTGATGGGGAGGTATGGGTGGGTTGTTATAAAACATAAAACCAAACACTGTACATTTAGAATTTGCAGAAACACCACTAGGCATTTTGCATGACAAAGAGAACAAACCGGGCAGTTTATATATATTATGTATTTCTTCCTTTGAGAGACAGAGTGCAGGGGTTTGGCTTTACTTCTCTCAATACCGCAGTTAAATTTAGTTAGCATTGGTAACAAAGCTTTCAAGTCTTTCATGTGCATAAACACAAGATCTGAAATTGCTAATTGAATGAGAATAGTACGGGTTCTCTCTCCTTTTTAATTACAAAGAGTAGTCTTATAAGCAACCTCATTTCCTGTGACCCCACTCCCCCATCCCCAACCCCCCCAACCAAGTCCATGCAAATTATCCCACTGGTCCACAAAGTGATTGTTTAGATGCCACCTGGAGAGGATTTGGGGTGCTGTTGGAGCCAGTTACCGTCCAGTGCACTCAGAATACCCAGTGTCTGCTCATGTTCTCTTTCCTTTCCATTTCTTTCGCCCTTCACTTTGACAGTTCACACACCTTTTATTAAGTGGACCAGGGCATTATTTACACATTAGACATTTCTGCTTTGCTGAGTGCTATTGCAAGCTCTAGGTCCTCTTGTTCTTGCTTTCGCAACCGTTCCAATCTCTCACGTTCTGCTCTTTCACTCTCCCTTTTTGCCCATTCCAGCTGCTGTTCTTCATTACCAAACTGGAAAGAGAAACAAACACACAGGGAAAATATTAATGCATCTTGAAAAAGTGATGGAGACATGCAGCCCTCAGATACAGCAAATACAACCACATGTGTGAAAAGCTGAGACACCAACTCAAAGTCAGACAGCAACGTGACAGCTGACTGATGATCAGCAGAGCTTCTCTCATGAAGTGAACCTGACAGGAGTTCTTCTGGCCCTGTTCAACAACCATGACCAACTATAAATTAGATAAAAAGACTGGTGACCAGTCTTTTTTACCAGACTGGTAAAAACCATGTTGCATGTTTCTAGCATTTGACTGTTTGTATTGTAGATAAAAGGACGTTTAGGTATTACAGCGAGGCTGTACAATTTATCCTTGATCCTGATATAGCCAGCCCAATTTATGAAGCAGCCAGCTAACAAGAGTCCATACTATCAATTGACTAAGATCTGTAAACCCTTTCTGACACTTGAGTTAATACTATGCCTGGATATTTAAAACCTTACTTCACCTTTGAAGAACATGCTGTGCAGAAATTATTCACTGGTTTCTTCAATACAACAATGGCCATACTTCAAAATATTTCATAGGCTGTGGAGCAGCCTCGGATAAAAACAAGGTGCTGGAGAAACTCAGAACAGGCAGCATTTGTGAAAACAGAAATAACGTTAATGTCTCAGTTCTGATAAGACTCTTCTTTGAAGAGGATGCAAATCAGATTTGAAACAGTAACTTCTCTCTCTACAGATGCTGCCTAACCTATCAAGTTTCTCCAACCTCTACAGTACTTTACTCTTATTTAAGCATTTTGGAGGACCAGAGCTCAAGAAAGGTACACTTTAGAACATTTTTTTTTATACTTCTTACTGTTCAGCTGAGGTAAACAACTACACTCTACAGATTTCTCATACGTAGTAATTTACTCTTCAATTCTGTCCTACAAGTTATTTCCACACCTCTCCTCTCTTATATTAATAAATGCAATAAGAACATTAACTTATATTACTCCGATTATGCTTTTTCATCCCACATATGCAGACCATGAAAAGTGGGGGATTCACTGGTTTGAGACCGGTTACGGATGTTAAATTTGTGTTCTGCATCTCTGCGATCATATCCTCATTTGATATTCCTTTCTCCAAGTCTGTTTGCATCACCATACAAAATAGACAGCCTGAGTTCTAGAATCCTACTATGTTTCGCTAAACACCTTGAAATGTGGTTGTTGAACGTGGGTGCCCAAAATCACAGGTAAAAATTAAGTGTGGTAACAAGTACAATGTGATTAAAATTAAAATCTGTAATCTTCACATCACAGAGTCACCCATGATTGTGAAAAACTATTTTAAAGTTGCTTCATGGTTACAGGAGGCTGTCACGGAGAAAAGGAGGAGGAGAGGGGACCTAATTGAGGTATACAAGATAATGAGAGGCATAGATAGAGTTGATAGCCAGAGACTATTTCCCAGGGCAGAAATGGCTAGCACGAGGGGTCATAGTTTTAAGCTGGTAGGTGGAAACTATAGAGGGGATGTCAGAGGCGGGTTCTTTACACAGAGAGTTGTGAGAGCATGGAATGCGTTGCCAGCAGCAGTTGTGGAAGCAAGGTCATTGGGGTCATTTAAGAGACTGCTGGACATGCATATGGTCACAGAAATTTGAGGGTGCATACATGAGGATCAATGGTCGGCACAACATTGTGGGCTGAAGGGCCTGTTCTGTGCTGTACTGTTCTATGTTCTATGTTCTAATTATCGTGAGCTCGAATTCCAACATTTCCACCTCACACAACCACTGGTTGCATCAAAAGCAGAAGAAATATTTATTAAAATAAGAGCCACTTAATAATATCCATGTTTCCTGCATTCTGAACTGAGCTTTAGATTTCATGACTTCATTATGAATGTTGAGAACCAGCTGCCACACTGTCCCCACCATTCAATCCTACTGGACATTATCAATCCCCTTTGCAATAGTCATCTGGTAAAACGGCCTGGTGCCAAACAAACAGCGTTTACACAATTCAAATAAGTACTTGCTTCCACAAATCAGTTC